>NC_091947.1:8986000-9304500 GCF_041260155.1 Ptychodera flava
ATTTGCGCAACATTGCGGCATTTCCTGAATTCAAAGATTAGAAGCATACCGTATTCAGTAATTTGGAGCTTTACGAAGCTTTATTTTAATGAAATCTTATTGTTTGATATCAAGAACTTCAAAGTTTAACTTTTCTTCAATCAAAACTTACAATCACTTTACCATATATTTCATAATCAGCCCGCTAATGATTTTGTCATCCTCTTGGAGTAAAAAAATCTCACTTCACTTCCCAGTCTAGACTCTGTGCTATAATACCCCCTTTGTTTAATTCTTCTGACGTGGTCTCGGAGGACACTGTGACTGTGTCATGTCTACGAACAGCCAAAGACAAAGTCGGTCACCGATCAATGCTCTCCCAAAGTGAGTAAGCCTTTCTACTCCGCTTTACCACAATTCCCTTTGTCTACAACCCGTTACCCCATTCTCTTTTTATTCGTCAACTCTTATGTCTGCACCTTTTGTCTTCGAATTTACAGTTACGTCGCCTTTTTGTTTCAATACTTATGGATAGTTACTGCCAAACCCGGCTGCCAAATGATCTTTCTGATCCAACGAAACGAGAGCATAGACCTTTTTGATGGGATGGTTTGCAAAATCGATACAAAAATTTGTAAAAATTATCTGACATATATTTTGGTAAAGTTTTAGGGAACGATTTTGGTTATGACTAAAACTGGAGCCGAAACGGAAGTCTTTATTTCATAATCGGTAGCTTTTCTGTGACAGGTGCGGCCCGTCGCCGGAAAATGATGGCCCGCTTCTGAACACAATCGTGGCTTTAACATGGAGAGTTGGCATTGTTCGTTCAACAATGAGTCGGGTGCGCGCGGTTTTTTCAGCTAATTGTGGCACGACAATACCGTGGGTCACCGCAGGCCTTGGCGAGTATACTGTGTATTGAAAGTATATCGGACACGGCGGAAGTGATTCATTTCACACCGAATTAACAGTAATTCCGATTCCATTTTCGATGGAGCCCGAAATTTATCATTGAATAAGGTAGTTTCCCGAAATTTTTTGCAAAAAAAATCAATTAATTGTTTGAAGATCTCCTCAATTTGCAAAGTAGGCTATACTATACAGCCACACACTCTGGCTAGTTTTATTGTGACGAAATTTTCCCGGCTGTCCTTGCTAATCACTTCCACTTCCCGAGATACAAAGGGTGGCCGTGCGGTCAACGTGGCCAGTCACCCTTACTACTGAATAACATGTTAGCACGTATAGCCTATACCACCGATGAGAAAGAGCGGTGGACGTTGACCTTCTCACGTGATTTTGCGCTCTTTTTGGCAACTTTTCGACAAAGTTCAGTGAATGGGAATAACGGTTTAATTGAAAACTGAGACAGCATGGTGTTTAGAGGGAGGTTATGATTCCCATACGTGTTGTGACAATAAATAAACACTTAGAATATCACAAAAGTGCTACGTAGGCGAGGAAATACACGGTTAACGGTGCTAATCTCTTTGCGGCAGCGGCCACCGCTGTATACCGTGACTCCTGGGACACCCGCCCATGCATTGAGACGGCCTCCTCCGCGAATACGTCGTTGATCAAAGATAACAATAATCAAAATATTATCGTTAGTTCTAGTTTTTTCCCGTAGTTCACTTGTTCACTGAATATGAGGTGGTTGTTCAACAACAACCCGTCGTCGTAAACCGCTGCGGTTTACGTTCACCGCAAACACTTAAACACTTTACTGACAGTCGTACCATCCCAGTCCCTTCGCCTTTTCCGATGACAACCACAGAAACCGCAACGAGTACGTGACGCAGTCTTGTGAGGTTATTTAGGTCGACTGTAAAAAGTTGCCCTTCGAGTATGTGAGGACACATTAGCCTAATTCCGATGGGTTCACTTTTCTTGGACAGAAATATTGAAAATGAAAAATGGTCCGTAGTGTACAAAGTATTTACGAGTTTATCAATTCACTCGATGCCGTGTTTACTTGCCCGGTGACTTTGGTTGAAATACTGCAGACATCTGTAAAATGGTGACCAATGATATAATCAATGTGAACGAGCCAGCTATGTATAGTTCTATATATACATAGCGATTGCGCTATCATTGTAACCTGCCAGTACATTCTTCATTCATTGGCATTTTCCCAAATACAGCTCCCGCAACGCCTTCGTTTCAAGAATGACCTCCGTTGACCCGACCTAAATTAACGGTGTGGTGAAAAGAACTAGGTTGCCATTCAGGGTCGACCGGGTCGAAGTGCGGTTAACCGTTTCCAGGGAAGCCCTTTGACCTTGGGCACCCTTGTTAAAATTCGAACGAAAGGTCGTTGCGCGCCAAAACGAGTTGAAGCATATGTACATAGGCCTATAGGGTGAGATTTGGTCGAAGTCCCGTTCGTACATTGACAGCAAATCTTGAAATCAATGCCAGACTTTCAGAAAATAATTTCAGAATGATTACATAAAGACATAAAGCCCAGACAGTTGAGCAGGTCTTCAGCTCCGCTGTCAATGCATAAACATGTATTTCTTGTCCAACACTACCAATCAACACGGTTGGCCAGCTGTTGGTGGAAGCGGGACTTGCCGCAGAGCGATAACTGTTGCTTCATTGCGATTTCGAATTGGTCGACGTCCAAGATTTTAAACAAATTTTTAAGTCGACCTGCTCCTAAAACCATGAGCGTTGGTATGCCAACAGTGTGCCTTTTGACTGGTATCGCGACATTTTTTAACCGCCAAAATCGGTCCACTTTCGGGTTATTCTGGTCGCCGATGTACAATGCGAAACCTTTGGTTTGGCACGCGCCGTGACGGAAGCGCCACAGCTAGTTGGGACATGAATCATGTCACGTGATCTTTGGTGGTATTTTTTTTGCTTCAGTATACGTAAAAGCGACTAATTTACATTGATCAAAGTCACCTTAAAATTACAGAAACTGCCCGGTAATTACGACTGTATTTTTTACGTGTACAAAGTGGGTAAACTCTCGCAGTAATAAGTGCGCATCTCTTAGGGCGATCAGCTAAAGCTGTGACGCGTGTACTCAATGCACGTAAATGAACGCCGGGACATGAGGGAAAATTATCGATTTCCCTTCAAACCAGTCACAGATGACGAAGATCTGTACGAGTAAACAAATTTAGTTGGAGTAAATGTCAGAAATACGTTAGTTTCGTCACGTGCCATCTTTTGGAGAAAAAAACGTCATTTCATAAATGACAAAAAAAACAACCTATTGTGGCACGAAGTTATCGCCTACTGTTTTAATGTGAGTTCTGTGTCGTGTTTCACCATAATCGAACAATTTAGTAGTTGTAGTAGTAGTAGTAGTAGTAGTAGTAGTAGTAGTAGTAGTAGTAGTAGTAGTAGTAGTAGTAGTGTTGTTGTTGTTGTTGTTTTTGTTGTTGTTGTTGTTGCTGTTGTTGTTGTTGTACCAAACAATCACCCCCGTTACTTCTACTTTGATACACTGCCTATTCTGTTCAAGCGGAGACTTAATATGACGTTTTGTCAAAATGCAACCACCGATTTCACTTTCGAATAGTCGTTGATTTTATTTTTCAGACATCCTGATGGATACGCTAAATGGTATTTTATTAGATCATTGTTTGCTGGTGCGTATGAACAAACAACAAATGCCCATCAAAATATGTACTCGGACGATAAAGTAATATTATCGCATTGTGCTGTTTATCAAGTTACGAAAGAATGGTTGTATTTCATCTATCTGAAAGTGTCATTATTAGGAAATTAATTTGCACACAGACCTGACGTAAAAATTGTTGTAGACGTGCAACGGAAAGAAAATTGTGAAGTCTAGTAATGCAACAGACTGAAGAATGACGCGGAGACATTACCAGGCCGCGCCCTACCCGTTGACCTACTTTTTAAGCCACTCCTACACACGAGAACGAGATTCCGAGAAGAAAGAGGGCGCACTTTCGTAGCATCATTTAGTACGTCCATTTTGTACATTCCAGCGGCTAGCTGTGAGTGCCAATCACAACTTCCCGGTCACGACCGAAATGTAGGTCATAGGTTTTAAAAAGCGGTGAAAAGTGGATTGCCCACACAAGTTCTTCCGAGAAATAAAGTTGAGCCTAGTGAGTTCGGGTTCCTACGCGGCGAAAGGAGCCCCTGGCGATTACTTCTCACCAATAGGCCTAAATGTGAAAAAATCAGGTCTTTTTATCTGATTCCGATAACCTTTTGTTTGAACGCCTGCGTGCGTCAATGTTCTATGCACAGCGCCTGTGCCAATAATCAGATTTGCGGAGTGATGATAAAGTAATCGATTATCGATCACTAATCACGTCCGACTGACCATATATAGTTGTAACTCGTCTCGATTTTCCGATGCCTTGCATGAAGCAATTTAAAAGTAGGGATTGCTCTGTTGACAGCTTGGCTTAACGCTTATGAACAAACGTGTGATCAGAAGGGACGTTCGATTGGAATACTCAAACCTTTCAAAGTAAATGCATAATAAATGCAAGTAGGCCTAAGTGTGCGATTTGTCTGGATTGCATGTATGATAGATACCAAACCAGCTAGGTTTGTTGGAATGAAAACACGCAGGCGCGGTAGGCCTACATGTCTTTATTTCCCCAAATTAAAAAAAAAAAATAACACTGGAGACTATAATAATCTGAACAAGGTAACTCAACATTTCAATTCTTGAAAAGCACAACTCTCTTATTTGCGACAGGATATGGATGCTAGCAGCACAGTCACCTGTGGTCCATTCCGGTCTGTGTCTATGCGCCCCATTCTTCTCAGGCATATGTAGGCCTACACACGTCTACGGGGCGCATAGACGCACAGCGGAATAGACCACAGGTGACTGTGCTAGCAGCAACAATGTTGACGCTATGAACTTTGCAGATTGCAGTTTCTGATCGACAAATAACGTGGGTTTTTTTTCAATTGTACCGCCAAATTGTACCACGTTCTTGACAAATTGCAGAGAGTTTAAATTGTCAAATGATAACATTTACAGGAAATATACACACAACTTACCTCCTGTTTTGACAATAACCGCTAGCCCCGGACCGGCACTTATTGAAATCATGCATTGTCGACTACGAAGAAATCTGTGAAAATATTAAAATAAGGGTGTCGAAGTCGATTATATTCACAGTGTGAATAAAACAGCATTCTACATTCAAAGTCACATACGACATGCTTCATCTTACACTTCACATTGCAAGAGCTCTTAACTTATGGTATAAGATCATTGGCAATAGTTACCATGATTTTATGATCCCTGCATGACAAACCATGGCAAGCAGCTGAAGTTGTATTATTACTTTACAACTTAGTCAACAAATGTTTAAACGTTTCATAGATTCGGAAAAAGTGAAATGTCAGCAGTCGCTGGCGGGTTTTGTTCGCCATATCGTCATAAGCCTCTGCACTTTACTGAAAAAGATATATAAAAACATACGCCCCATGTTTAACAGTGACCCAGGTTGCTTAAAGTTGCCGGTCGGCCTGTAACTGCTATCACCCGTTATGGTGACAACTCTATGACTGTGCAGTGACCGTGTTCACTTTTAAAACGCTACACGATAAAGATTGCTGCCATGGTGAAAGGATTTATTTTCATAATTTGTTTCGTCTCTGTATTTTTCCTCCAGATACCGTTCCTGCAAGTTTAACTGTGCCAGCTCTTGACGGCAGTGCATCCTCGACGGTGACAGTGTGATCAGTTTCAGAGACAAAGGGCTGAGCTTTTTAATAATATTTTCGTCGTTTTAAAACAAATTCAATTTCTTTTTCTTCTCTCCTGTACGGTTTGTTTTAATCCAAACTTTACCAAAACAATGTATAGTTAAAATATTTTTAAACTGTGTTATATGTAAATGAATTCTCTTGTGAACGACGTGTATGACTTATTGAGCGCCAGTAACCTTTGAAGAGCTTTCATTATTTTTATTTTGTCTGTCAATTGCAAATTCTAGTTCAGCTTCCAAAAGCACGTTGAAATATCTACTATAGTTTGTCAACATGGCATCTATATGTATAAAATGCTCCGTTAGTCTGTTGTTGTTCAACTGGCATTTGAATTCTAATGAGGACCAAATTCACTTGTCAACAATAGCAATGCAGTCTGTACACTAGTACAGGCTGGGTTAACAAGCTGGATGCTGTCTATCTCAACATTATTGGGGGAATGTTGAACAAAAAATTATGGTTGACATTAGAATAACTAAAAATCATCAAAAGTTGCGTTACAGGCGGCTCTTCATTGCGTCATTAGTTTCATCGCTACATCGTCAAACATTCTGACGAGATATCGATAGTAATTAAAGGTTCGTTATCAGTAAGGGTTCTTTGTCGTCGCGAAAGCTTCAACAGCACAAACAAAAAGAAGATGACCCAGGGGTTTTCCATGGTAAGTAAAATGTTGTTACACAGCTTTCACCTCAATCACGGTCCCTCCACAAGGGACCGTGCCTTATATCACAACACACAATATCCTTTGAAATAATTCCTTTTTCATATAAAATGGAAGATTTTGCCTTAACTTTATAAAACTGCTCAATCACCAAATAATGAAATCTATCATCAGACAGGTGACATTGCATGGGGAATTCAAACTTTGATTCTCAAATTTTTGAAGTTCTTCTGTACTATTTAAAAGGCAACATATTTCTTGCTGCGTGATCCTTCGGATCGATTAAACGGGAAACTCGAACGCGTACAGTGTTTTCTGTCACCGGTCCCGATCATTTTCTGTCACCGGTCCCGATCAAATCACTTCAAGCTGTGACTGATTCTCAAACGTCGACAAACCGGTGGACCTGAACGTAAGTACGCCGTCCCATAGGTGTCGCCAGGCTGCTGAAGTAATCTTGATCAACGCATCAACGCTCGTAATCGAAGTGACGTAAACACCGCGTCTCGCACGTCAGAACGATCGAAATCTCCAAACGGAACATGGCAACCGCAAAGACTATATTGCTTAATTGCGACTCGAAACGACCGTGCAATCAACGCATCAAAATGTCCCAACAAATTGAAGGCCATGTGTTACGTATAAGCCTTCCAATCTGAAATATTCGTTGCACAAGTTTGTTTGTAAATGCATTGTGACGTTACGACCATAAGGAATTCCCTCCATGTCTGACAACGTCTATATTCTCTGCAACTAACCATGTAATCGCGATGGCCATAGCTGTGTACATAAAATACTCAATGATCAGCATTTAGAAATTTTGCCACTTCTCTGCAAAGTCACGGGTATGTTCATAGTTACTGGGCAAGATCTAGAGTTCAAACTTCGATGGCCTTGGAGGAAGATTTCGACATAATCATAACCAGGTGCTGCCTGATGGAATTCTAACTTTCCACAAGTAATGCTTATGTAAAAAATACAGAAAAACCAAGAAAAACAACAATTATTCCCCTTTATCAAGATCGATATTGTTATTGTGAGATTTCTTCCGGCCGACGATACTGTGCAATGTACGTTCGAAATCGACCGCACAATTGAACTTTATTTATCATTTTATTTGCACATTGTATATTACTTTTGTATAATTTTATTATTGTGATAAGAATAAGAACCGAAATCGTAGAGGTCTTATCATAGATAACATGGAAGTGCGACTTTCGGGAGTAGTACGTGACTGGGGGACTCGACCGTCCGTACAATGCTAGGTTCCATGTTGCCTTTGACGGACGTTGGTGGCGGTGTTGATTAAAAAGTTTCTCTACCAACTATTTGGCATTTTGTGTGACGGCGATTTCATGTCTGTTGTTAAAAGTACTGAAGTACAATAAACACGGTGAATAAAATACAGAAGTATCAAGCTATTGTTGATGAAATTTTAAATAGATCGCATCTTCTTCAACTTGAAATAGCATATAACTATTCCTTTGTACCGTGTACTTATCTCTTGTTGATCTTCGCTATAACAAGAATGTCACGGATTTTATCCGTTTCGGGCATTCTATCTTTCTAAAGTACGGCACAATAGAGTGCAATTTGGAGTGCTGTGGCTGTAATATACCATTGTTTGATATTTGAAGTGGATATCAACCAAATACTGCGTGTTCGAGATAACAATACTAGGACGCGTGATTGAAAAAATAAAAGTGTTTAAAACTCATAACGATTGTTAAGCCATGATCGCTGAGTAAGATTTATAAGAGTTCAATCAGTAAATGACAAGTACAATTCATGTGTCAAAACTTCTATGTGACGATTGTCATGCGATAGAAAAGATTTTTCATATCTGTTTCAAAATAAAGTAAGATAACATAACTTTTTTAAATCTATGAAGTCTGACCCCAATACCTTTTACCTTAGCCACTTACAGGTTAAGGGAAATGGCAGTATTTTTGCGGTAGTCCGCGATTCAGCATTATGGCACTTTCAATGTTTAACCGTGTTATGAAATTTAATACTTCCATGCCTGGCCTATGAAAGTGGCGAGAAGCCATCCATGTGCAAAGTTTATTAAGTCCCGTCGAATAGAAATTATCGATCGAAGAAGAGAAAAACGCTGACTTCCTATTTCATGTATTCTACTGTCGACGGGGAAATGTCCTGGAGTGCACGTCATTTTACGTCCGACGTGACGTCAACGACGACAATTATCACCAAAAACGCATGTTTATGGAAAGAAATAACAATAAATAATAATATCTCTTGTTATAGCGAGAGCCTGTCCATGGAAAATTTCCGCTCTCCTATAATTATACAAACCCTCGTTGTGAAACTGCCTGTGTGTTATTAAAATGTTTTGATAACGCTATCAATTATATAGATCCCTAATTCATGACTGCACTTTTGGAAAAAAATGTAGGCTTAGCGACTAGAAGACTTCTTACCTTTGTATCTGCAGGGTGGGTATCCTCTCCGCGTGCTTGTGTGTCAGCTCCTAGTGGAAGGATCAGTCGTTCAACATCCCTATTTATAGGAGGGGATGCAAATGAACTGGCGGTCTTCATCAGACTGACCACACATCCTCGCATTTTGCTAGAATCGAGGACAGGTTTCACACAAGTTGTTTACGCTAGAAATTGGCTTAATTTCAGCGTTGTGGCTATTCGACAAAACATCAGTTGTTGACACTTATTGTTCTATCATAATAACATATATGACGCAAACGTGACGATATGAAGCCGCGGCGGTATTCCTGACGGACCACCCATTGTTGCGCGAACTCGATGCTGGGTGACAGGCCCTTTCCAGCGTTAGCGGATCGTGTACAATTTCCTTCTTCCCAAAAACTAGACCGTCGAATTTCCATCGACAAATTAAACACAGATACACGATTCTTCAAACTAACTAATTCCTAGTTTTCACAATATTTCATGATTTTTCGTGCAAACTCGTGTTTTCTCATGTTGTTGTACTTAAAAGATGTGATAGTTCAAACTTGGTATTGCACTTGTGAAAATAATAATGTCATGAGGCACGGCTGATATATAAATTTGAATACGCACATATCTCGCCAAGGTAAGTTAAGCGTCATATACAATCGGGACACTGAACTCTTCTCGGTGATAACCTGACAGTTCTCTATTCACTGACCGACACTGCAGTAAAGTTTGTTGTTCCAGGCAGCTACTGTGTTGTAAAAGCGCGGCAGTTATGATGGGACTGTCTGTACATGGCGATTAGAATTTGAAATTGCCCAATATTTTCACGTGACTCTTAACTCATTTTGAATGCGGCATGTAACACCGACACCGCGTAATATTGCAATCGAAATGTACACTTCGAGCGAATGAAAGTAAAATTGGATGATAACTCATGATAGAGTAATATACAAAGTCATAGATACTAGTTTTATAATGTATAAATATCGGTCATCGAGGACAGATATGTTGGAATATATTTCTTTAATTGAAAGCGAAGATAACTACGGCGGTAACGGTAAAGTTTTATTCAATTTTTCGTCATCGATATTCATTGTACCTCACATTCTGTCTAAAATGGGACAAAATCGTTTGATTTATGTATTTTTATGTATAATAATCAGACCAGCTGACAAATACAATAGCGGTGAAGCAATTGCCTCTAATAACTAAAAACATATGCACTCGAGTTAACTGCTGCATGGTCTATTATACTGCAAATCTTTGCGTACAATACCGTCAATAGCTGACATTCGGCATACGCATATCATATACATTAACACCATTTGAGTACTGAATTTTGACAGCGTACTTTTCACACAGCAAACTGCTAAAGACAGGTACGCACTTCTACCCTCAAGCACCGTACTTCAGAATCTGATACTGTGTTTTTATGACGCCATGGCAGCTCTTCAAATCGTGTATAACCCTTAGCTGTGAACTGTAAACTTTCACACCTAGGCACTTAATCAATGGGCATAACGTACACCGTGTCCCTCAGAGAATTATAAGCAGGATGTGTTGTTTGAATACGATTGTACAGCATGCAATTCTGCTGACCTTTTACAACACCCGTTTCGTGACCAAACTTTCAGAGAAATATCTGTCTCTGGTACACTAAACACACTTTCTCTTCACGGTTTTGCGGAGTAAACATATTCAAATAGACAATGGATACCATGTTTACACAAATTTGGTGCATTAGGACTTCAGAAAATACCCAGGAGGGAAAATTTTACTTCTCTAGGTGATTATCGTTTGGTCAAATCATTGTTGGCATAAATCAATTTGCACAGGGCAATCTAACCACTCAGGATAAAAAATAGCACTAATCACAACGATTTTAGGCTTGAAAACTACACCAGAATGAAATTGGATTTATAAAAGGTCATCTGGCAGATAGTATGATAACAACTCCTCTTTAAAATCGGCTTCCTGGTTCCTCGCAGAGGAGGTAGATTAAATTTAACCAAACTCTGAGTTATTCGCACTAATGATGTACACCATATTTATGTTTTGAACCCCTGCAAGACGAAAAAAGGAACTGCTGAGAATTTGATCGAAAACTCACCATCAGATCGACGGGTATTGGGTGTCTTTTTAAATTTTTATTGTTTCAGCAACGACAGCTATATATCGTATACGGAGAACAACAATGTCGATGATTACAACAACAACAAAGACAACAAAAACAACAAGTAATAATAATATAATAAAAATATTTATAATATAGTTATAACAATAATGATAATAATAACAATAACAATAATAAAAAAAATATTTATAATAATTGCCATTAAAATAATAATAAACATTTATCCACACAATGTCAATGTTCCAGTCAACATGGTCAATGCCAGGCCGTACATTTCTACAGCTGCAGTAACGATAGGTTTTATGGGAGCGTATGATAATTTAAGAAAAAGTTCTCTTTTGCAGTCCGTCTATACACGTGTGCAGCGGAAGAAGTATGTTGTAGAGGATCTGTCTTGTTACTCACAGCGAATGAAGGCGGGAAACGTTTGCTCATTTGAGCGTTTTATGGTGTTCTAATGAATGTGGCAACGGTGCGGACGGTGTAGATCTGTTTTAGCCTACGCAGCCTATATTGACAGTTTGAAAAAATGTTCCCGCCAGCCTGAGGATGGATGCGCAGCGACACCGGAGAAAACAATCTGAACTTGTTGATAGTATAACAGAATAAATGCATCGGGGTCTAGAAAAGTTACTTCGCTTATTTCCGACATGGCCAATTAACGCATTCATATTTGACGTCATGACTTGTTTCGTACGTCACCGGTAATGAGATAATGTTAAACCACAGCCCCTCCACACACAGAACTGCGGCGATCGAAAAAACCGTCATCAAGTTCAATTATGAGGGACCTGACTTCTCCGAAGTACTATATAGTAAACTGTGTTTTAAGCATTGATGGAGTGAACACAATCCATATTTATTTAAATTTTGCGAGCGCCAATGTACTTTGCTTTATTTAGGAAGCCGTCATTATTTACAGCCTGGGGTCGGAGGAAGTTTCATCGGAAACCATGAATATATTCGACCCCGGTTTTAAACAAATTGAAACCATCGCGAAAATGAATTAATGGTCATGACCATTAATTCATTTTCGCTGTGGTTTCATGTATCGTGTCTAAAACCGGGGTCGAATATATGCATGGTCACCCATTCATTGAGTATCTTTCGACATGTCAAACAATATAAGTAGTATCTCGTATCAAACAAAATTCATGAAAAATTGCCGACTTTGTCCCTTTAACTTGGATGGGTATCATGACAGGGTTTTCACTAGGATATCTGACTGGACAGAATTTGAAAGTAAAGAGGGAGAACGCACGAGAGGCTGAGGGGGAAGTGTCAGCGTGGGCTGTCCCCTATCTTGCGTGGAAAATTTTAGGAAATTGATGTGTGCAATGGTGCAGTCTGATGCAATCTGAGAGGTGTTTTTAATTTCTCTTTGTCATTAAGTAAAACTGTAAGAACACCCAAGGGGGAAAGCACGAGAGGGGGTCCCCCTCTCGTATTGAAAATTTCAGAAATTGAGAAAGTTGCAGTCTGAGAGGTGTTTAAATTTATTTTGCACTCATTAAAATGTTTTGAAAATTACATTGAACACTGATATGTTTATTAATTTTTGCATGATCAGTGTTTTAGTCACAATATTCAACGACCAAACAATGACAATACATCAGACATTTTGTAAAAACCAGTTGATCAGTTTGCCAGACACTGAAGACCAAAGAAAATGCAGGAATTGAAAACCTTTGACCTTTTTGTGTCATTTCTCCAGCTGCCAGCTTCCAATGAAAAGCCTGAATATGGTATGGTTAAATGTCATAATGGTTATTGAACTGAAATCAATGAAAATATGTTTCTATGATAATAAAGGATGGATTCACAACAGTTCAGTTTTGTCCTAGATCCTGTGAAAAATTTGAGAAATTTATGTACGCAATGGTGCTGTCTGGTGCAATCTGAGATGTGTTTTCGATTTTTCTTTTACAAGTAAAACTGGAAGAATACCCAAAGGGGGAAAGCATGAGAGAGGGTTCCCCCCTCACGCATCTAAAATTTTGAGAAATTTGTGTGTGGAATGGTGCAAATTGAGAGATGTTTCAGTTTTTCGCACAAAAAAATTGAGTAACCCGGCCCCCTTCTTCCTCCCCACATTTTGAGCAACCCCAAGTTTTCAATTTTTCGAGTGACCCCCTCACATTCCTCCGACCCCCAAGCCGTAAATAATGACGGCTCCCTTATCTTCCATGTGAAATATTAATCAATCAACTTTGAGCTTCACCGTTAAATCCCTAGAACTGGCAAAGTGAACCCCTGGTGGTTGATTGGATAGTGTCACGGTTCTGGCTGCCTGTAGGTTCTCTCCCGGCCGTTACGAAAGCAAGGTGTAAAATATGTAGTGGTGACGTCACTCGTGGGCAGGCGTGTAAAAGGATTCACTTACTAAGGTCTCAATTGTCTCCAGCATCGACACCCATGTAAAATTGGGAAACCTCTCCCTACCTACTGAAAAAGTGACAAAATCACTAGGAAGGCCAGGCTCCACCCTTTGTTACGTACAGTTCTGTTGTATGTATGTATGTATGTATGTATGTATGTATGTATGTATGTATGTATGTATGTATGTATGTATGTATGTATGTATGTATGTATGTATGTATGTATGTATGTATGTATGTATGTATGTGTGTGTGTGTGTGTGTGTGTGTGTGTGTGTGTATGTATGTATGTATGTATGTATGTATGTATGTATGTATGTATGTATGTGTGTGTGTATGTATGTATGTGTGTGTGTGTATGTATGTATGTATGTATGTATGTATGTATGTATGTATGTATGTATGTATGTATGTATGTATGTATGTATGTATGTATGTATGTATGTACGTAAACCGACAAGGAGAAATCTCCTTGTCTGTGGTAAGTACTACGCACATGTATGTTAATACGTTTATACAGACAGATATATGTACATTAATAAAGATAAATACAACATATTTTCATTGATTTTGACTCACTGTTATTCACTTGCAAAGTTCACAGCTAAACAGGTTTTAATGCCCGGAAAATAAATAGTTTTACAATTGGAATATTAGGATGAAGCACTTGAAACATTACGACTTTGGGTCTTCATGCCTTGTTTACCAACTGTCCAGGAGAAACCTGCAATGCCATAGAATGACGTGTTGACCCAACCTTCACGGGTATACCTACCACATCGTCAACATAAACAAATAATCGCTGTCAGTGTAAACACCTATTATTTAGCACAAAAACAGTAATGAATGGCGATTTTAAGTTATGGAACAAGACGACCATGGAATAAGACGATCGACCTCGATTTCAAACATAGTCAAAGAAATGTGCGACAATAACAGTGACAAGGTTCAGGAAACCCACTGTTTGCAGACGGTGATGCGTTGCAAGGTTTTTCATACAGTGCACATCGTGCAATAAGTTGTCTCTCCACCAACTAGCCACCGTAATATTTGGTTTGTTAACATGAGCAAAAGGCTGTTTCACAGCGATAGATGAGTGCGAGAAGTCAGACGCGAAATGGCTGGCAGTACGTCTTGCATGCAATTGGATGACTGATTAAAAGAAGACACATACAAACGAAAATAAAGTGGAAACTATAAGGCATAATTCGTCCAGAAATTATCATTTAAAAATTCTTAAAAGCGTACTTAATATACATCTCAGAGCGCTTTGTGACTGACGAGTAAATAATTTATCAAAACAGACATGATGAATGCACAGATACATAAAACATAAAGTCGATAAAGATAGCGGTGAAATGTAGATAAGGGATAAAAACGAAGGGATATATGAAACACATCGATGGCGAGAAAATCACAGATGGTAATACTCTATGAAGAGATAGGTCTTTAAATCATGTTCAAAACATTCAACAGTGATTCTCAACTGCAGAAAATGTGGATAGAAAGAAAAAGGCTCTCTTATTTTTGAGACTTCATAAACTTACCCCAAGGTAAGATTAAACATTAGACAAGATTTTCTATTGTTATGAATTTTTATGAGTGTTGGGCAATCTGTTTTGACTCCACGGAGTCAGTTACTAACATTATGAATGACAGAATGACCGACAGTCGAAGTCAGCAGGTTGTACAACACTAAAGTCTGCACGCTCTACAAACACGACGAAACATTTCTCCAGGGTTCATATATGGGGTCAAAACTCAGTTGATAATCACAACACGATCTGCACAATAGGGTTCCCCTTGGTCACCTTCGGGTTTCACTTTCGCTAACTAATGAAGAAGCCTTTGGATTATTAAGCCCGGCTTTAACCATGACGTCGTTTTCGTACAACGTCATTGATGTTTTGGGGTGGATTTCGTCGATAATGGGACATTTGAAAATTCATATCATGCGGAGCGGCAATGTCAAACACCAGCACCGGTCTCATATACTGATGTGAACCGTCTACACGGACTACAAGAGTACTTGGAGTCAAACAGAGCGTACATTTTCTTCAAAGTTTAATCTCAAAAGTACAGAAAAATTTCCACAGTCATCTCTGTATAATTTAGGTATAGTAAATGCTATTAACTGCGAAAACGGCTTTCAAGGATGAGGGTAAAACTTAAAATGTACAAATGTTTGTTGGTTCTTCTTCCTGCCAGAACTTTTTATTGTCTTCATAAATTTTCTTTTAATTCTGTTGAAACTGAATCTTCCACATACTTGACACGGAATGGAGTGGTATGAACTGCCCAGTCAGCATTATCACCACGCAGAAATGCCTGAATTAATGTGGGGTGACTCTGCAAAAGTTAAAATATTTTCATTTCCCATATAAATGCATGTGTTGTATGTAGGGTACAGCGAGCAGATGAGTAATGCGATCAAAAATTGTGGTATTTCTGTCTAACTTTTTGAGATACATTGTAGAAATATGCCATACTGTTTTGGTTATATGCACTTCATGGTACATTATGAAACTTTTTCAGCCTTCAAACATGAAGGGAGCTGATTGAGATTGTGAAGGATATCTATTTCCTACAGTGTAGAATCTAGCATACCTCTACCAATGACTTTAAGATTGTATCAAGAAAATACCGCAATGATACGATGTCGCTCACATTTGATCAGAATTGGTACATACCAATATGGGTATCAAAGATCAACAATAAATGTTGTTTCATCTGTCCAGTGCAGGAAAATTCTACGTTGACGTTATGACAATGATTTCCTCACAGTACAACCAGAAAAACAACAAGAAATATTTAAACCAGAAAAACAAGAATGACAAAAGTAAATAAGGTCTGAAACTTTAGGTACTGAGGTCAACTTTAGATACATGCATAGCAGAAACAGCTAGTCCCTCTTAGTTTGCGCAGGTCTGTTAATATGTAACAGTTCATAAACAATGAGAGGAAATTACTCAAGGTCAGTGGAGTAGCCTGTTTCAGTCATTGGCATGCCACCACTCCTGCACATGTGCAGAGTTTCCCTTTTTCTTACCCCATTTGCACATTTTTGACACTGACATGTTCATTTGAACAACGTCACATCTCAACCCCTGCATCTACCTGTACACCAAATACTGAGATGGTAGCTTTGGCGGTATGGGAGCTTTTGCGTGTGACGGACATACATCCGCACATACATACCCACATACATACAGACATACAGACGCCACCGACTCACCATATAAGCTCTTTTTGGTATTTATATACATACCAAATATGAGCTAAAAACTGTATTGTTGACCACGCAATGACAGTATATATACCATCATTATCAGAAGTACTGACCGAGAAAGAATGCTGAGTGTATATATACAGAGCAAAGCTATAAAAAATACAAAAATTACTTCAAGTACAAAGTAATAATATAAGGTTATTCACATAATAGGCCTACCGGGATTTATGTCAGAGTACATCGTGCAGCGGAGGAATAGTCCTCGAAACTACCATCTTGGACAATACTGAAGCGTACGGTGTACGAGGACATAAATCTCGCTAGGCCAATTTTGTGAATGACCTTATTATTATACACCTTTTTAGTCCAATTTTACTGGTAAACAAGCGACATAGCCGCCGATATAGCTCCGCTGTGTTTATGTAGAGAATAACTATTTTTGACACATGTTGATGAAGAAGGTGGAAATCTTTGATAGCTCAATGCAGTGGCCAGAAAAAAGTGGCTAAAATAAGCTGCAAAAAATACACATTGAAGATTTCATCATACTTTGAATATATCACATCGGATCATCCCTAAGAACATGTCAACCAAAGCTATCTGATGAGTAGTTTTGTGAAAATAAAATTTTCTGACCAAAAATGGCAACAATTGCCCCCAAAATAAAAATTGCAGATTTCATCATAATTTCAAAAGATCAAATTTAGTTAATCTATAGAAACCTGTATACCAAATTTCAAAGCTGTTTGAGAAATACATTTTTTGACCAAAAATGGGAAAAATTACCCCAAAAATTCAAAATTGCAGATTTCATCATTATTTCAATAAATATCATTTCGTTCATCTATAGAAACCTGTATATCAAATTTCAAAGCTATCAGATGAGTAGTTTTGGAAATACACATTTTTTGACCAAAAATGGCAAAAATTGCCCCCCCCCAATACAAAATTACAGATTTCATCAGAAATTCAATATATATTACTTTGTTTATCTATAGAAATCTGTATACCGAATTTCAAAACTATCAGACCAGTACTTTTTGAGAAATACATTTTTTTACCAAAAATGGCAAAAATTGCCTTAAAAATGCAAATTTACATATTTCTGCGCAATTTGAACAATCTGAAATAGATCATCCCAAGGGACATATGTACCAGATATCAAAGCTATCTGACTGGTAGTTTTGAAGAAGAAGATTTTTAAAGATTTTTTCACCAAAAATGACAAAAATTGCCTTAAAAATACAAATATGCAAATTTCACCGCGATTTGAACAAATCTGACTGAAGTCACCCTAAGTAAACTGCATATCAAATTTCAAAGCAATCGGACAAGCGGTTTCAGAGAAGGAGATATTTTTACCAAAAACACCAAAAAATGCCCCAATAATACAAATATGCAAATTTCACCACGATTTAAATAAACTTAAGTGAGGTCACCCCAAGTGAACTGCATATAAAATTTCAAAGCAATTGGACTTGCGGTTTCAGAGAAGGCAATTGTTGACGGATGAAGACGGACGACGACGACGACGGACGATGACGGAAAATCAACCTATTTGATAAGCTCTGCGTCGCTGACAGCGGAGCTGAAAAGGCAAATCACTTTAATAGCAGACTTTCCTTGGAAGAAGAACATCAAATACAACTTTTGGAGGGGTTTAGAATTAGGGTTAGGGTTAGCATACTTAAAAGTGTTGTATATCCTACCCAAGAAAAAAAGAAGGCAGTGGAGGGGCCCTACAGAATTCTTTCATTTTCAGGATGCACATCACCCAATGCACTGAGCGATCGCGAGCAGACTGGGAATCTAAAGCACGCAGAACCGAAATTTCACCATCATACTGCAACGCAGTGCAAGTGGTTGAAATTGTTGTTGGTCAGCAGTATAATGTCACTCAAATTCACAGGTTTCGGACTGACCATCATTCACTGCATGAAGTACTGATTGTTAAGAAATAAATCTTTTGTAAAAAAATGTAAAATTCTCTATTTTTCCCTGTGTTGACGTAAAGGTGTTTTGAGGTCAAAGGTCAAAAGCGTCCAAAAACACCTAACGTTACTGGACTCCCTTGTCCTCTGATACCGAAAGTTACAGTACGCCGAAACCCCATTGGTTACAAAGGTGTATAATGATATCCTTTACTCAAAGGCCTTACTGATAACACCTTCAGGACACGCTTTGCTAATCACATGCACAATCGTTCTTTAAAAAATAGTATAAAAATAGTACTGAATTATCAAAATTTATTTTGTCTCCTAAGAAACAAGGACAAGGACTTTGATGTATCACAGGCAATTATTATATTTTCAGAGCATGGAGTTACTCTAACATAAGCAAGTATGTAATCTTCTTATATAAGAAAAGCTACATATAGTCAATGCTGATAAATCCACACAGTGAGTTGGTTTCAAAATGTCTTCACTAAAACAAACATCATTTATTGAATTTCAACACTACCTAAGACCGTGTATAATATGTCTAAACCATATAAACCACAAAAATTTAGGAAAGAGCTATATATGTTAGTATGAAGCAATATGCACAAAACTTCAGTAACAGGAACAGATGTTATTACTTTGTACTGGAAGTAATTTTTTTGTGTGTGTGTGTGTGTGTGTGTATATATATATATATATATATATATATATATATATATATATATATATATATATATATATATATATATATATATATATATATATATATATATATATATATATATGTGTGTGTGTGTGTGTAGTGTGCATGTGTGTGTGAAATAGATATACAAATATGACACAGACAGAGAGACTCACACATATAGGTGCATTTATAAGGTGTATTGACAGTTTATTGAGCCCGGCAAGAATAAATAAACAGATATATACATAGCAAAATAAACTTTATATCTCTTTGAAACCAAATAAATTTCCAACTGTTATATACCTTTATTAAAAATGGATAAGGCCAGCTTCATATCAAAGGAAGGTTGACTTCCTTCATTGCAAAGTATTTATGCTTTAAAATACAGTGGTTTGCCTTGAACCATCGGCAATATAGGAACCAGACATACTGTCTAAATTGAGGAGTTACCAAACACTGTCAGGTGTGACTATTGTCTAGCGGTAATAACAGGAGATCACAGAGAAATCAACACTGCAACAGTTGAAATATTGTCTGGAAGGATGTCATATGCAGTCAAAACAACACCACCAGATCCAAACATGGGACTCTTGCAAATGATTGCATTCTGGACATTTAGTGGGATGGATGTGTGTGGATGAGTGGTGTCGTTTTGAAAACGCGTGATCCACTTCCAGACAATGTTTCAACTTTGCAGAGTTGATTTCTTTGTTTTTTTGAACAGCTATTCCCACCTAGATGATAATTATGCCTGACAGTGTTGGTAGCTTCTCTTAATTTCAAGACAGTATGTCTAGTTCCGTATTGCCAGTGGATCAATGAAAACCACTGTGATACAACATCCACAAATTTTACTAACATCTGATGGTGTATTACACACCAAACCTAAAGTCCCCCCTTTTGGCTGTGACTTGCCTACAAACTGGCTGAACTATCTCCAATTTATTGATTGTCATGCCTGCAATGTTTGGGTTGTTTCATAGATAGAAGGGGGGGAAGACTCTTCACCCCTCTACTGTCTGTGGCTGCATGCATTCAACTTTGTGTCTGATGTGCAGAAAATAACAAATGTGTTCATCTGATTTATTTTTGATGGTTTTCTTGCTGGATAAATGAACCTTTCCCCAGAGCTATTAAAACTGTATCAACTATATTTCTATATAGTGGCAGTCTCCTTTACTCTATCAATATGTAGATGAAGCTCTATTGGAGCACCTATAATTTCAAATCATCAAAATATATTGCAAACATATGCAATAACTGCCAAGCAGTTTAATATATTATCTTTTTTATTTATTTGTTATGGTCTTAGAAGAATTCAATTCTATTGATGTATATGTAAGAACACAGAGATAATAAATAAGTCGTATTAATAAATTATGTCTTCTCTTCAGTTAAATTCATTCAGAACTATTGAAGGCTGCACTATTATCATTTCACTTTTCAACTATGAAGCAATTCATGCCAACCGGATCACCAAGGTTATTTTCGGACTCAAACTCTGCAACACTGAATTTTGCACGAGACGATGCACTGTACTTTGGCGTTTGCTCAGGTGCCTCTTCATAAAGGCGGAACTCATACCTATGGGGGCCAGTACCCGGCGGTGGATTTGGTTCAGTGTAAGAAAATCCTGCAGAGAAAATCCAAAATTGAAACAATCAGTCTGAGCCAATTTAGATGAAAGAAACAGTATGATTTATGTCAAACTGTTCTGTTCATTTCAACATTTCAGTCATATTTCCAAAGAAATTTTTGTGGCTATTTAATTTTGTCTTGCCATTTGAAATAATTTGTGTAGTCTTCACTGTGCACTTGAACTAGAACATCAGTGCAAATGGTTCAAGTTGCCAACATTACTATGATGTGGTAAAATATAGATAGTATTGGTACATCTGTACATCTGTGGGGCAATAAACTTATATTTTCCAGCATTTCTGTTCTGTATAACAAGAACATTGTCTTCTTCTTCCTTCTGAATATTTTGAGATACAAAGTATACTTGCAGACACAATATTTTGGGTACAACAAGCAATGTTATTGTTTACAACTGAATTCTCGACCCTTACTGAAAATCAATGGCCATCTGGGCATTACACTCAAACAGGCTGTATTGACAGCTGTTCACAGTTTACATCACTGTTCTCTCATTAATATGCAAAAATAAATATTTGTCCGCATTTTTAGATTACGCTTTTGAAAATTACACAAGCAAAGGGGACGAAAACACATCTTAGTAGGCGACTGCTAGTGTAACAATGAACACTACAAGGCATATTCACGACTCAGAGTACAAGCTGCAAAAATGGCCATGTAAGCAATATTGATAAAATTTGTCCGCATTTCAATCTGCGTGTCCGATGTCGCACGCGTACAGCTATATTTAGTAACAAACCTGTAACTGTGAACAGCACTATTAGCGTGTTGAATACTGGTATTTTGACATGATTCTGGCAGTTGAACAAGAAACCATATTTTTGAATCGCAGAAAAGTAACCATGTCAAATCCACGAAAGTTCTAGCCTTTAAAGCTTTATATACATGTAGTAAGAACATCAAGATGTATACACGGTGATAGGCCCAGACACTGACTGCAAGTATGCTTAGCGGTATTTGCCTATATCATTTGATACTACTGTGATAGTTTGGTAACATGAATATCAGATACTTGACATTATAAAGAGAACAATCAAAACAGCAAACTTTACCACTGACGTCAGTGCCTCCAATATCACCGTCAATAAGACTCTGCGCCTAAAAAATATTTGGAGTGGAAATTTATTAACAATTGAGTAATTAAACACATGTTCATCATTGGTATATTTGAGATACCGGGCAGTTGAAAACACTTTCCTGGTCAAGAACAACTACTCTTGGTTTCATTAAATTGACATTTATATTTAATCTGTTCACTTCAAAGTCCCTATAAACACATTTACACTAACCATTCCCTATAACAATGGGTTTGGGCCAAATCATGGTGCTCAAAGTGTTTTTAACATAATGTATTTCTTCTGTAAGCTGCCAACAAGAAAATAATTATATAGTCTCATCTCAGGATATGTTTGCCAAATCTGCCTGGATTACTGCTTGGTATTGTATTTTGTGAATGCACTGTGGTCTGGTCAATCATGCTTGTTATAATTTCCTTTCTTTTGTACTTACTGGAATATCAACTCTCAACCAGTGAAGGTATGCTGGCGATGGTGCATCTGGATCTGACATCACTAAGGTGTACTCTTTACCCTGAAAATGAATCACTGCTGGTTAGTATCTGCAGTGTGAACACAAAGATAAAAATTATTATCTTTGCATTTCGAGTACATGTAAGATCTTGGTCTATAATATTATTCAAGGGTGCATGGACCGTGCACAATTCATTGCAGTTAAGACCTCTAGCTAATTTAACCCTCTTTCTGCCAAATTCATATTTCACCATCAGGTCAAGTTCGTTAAAACTAGTAAAGCACAATATGTCCCATTTCGTGCATTTTAACAAAAAATGAACATTTGAAAGTCCTTGAAATCACAGATACAGTAAACAAGATTTTTATGGACTAAAGCTGTTGGAACAGACCAAGGTAAATGGGTGGAGATACCTATGGTTTTGGCTCAATACCGCTTTTCACTGAGTTGGCTGATGGGGAAGTGATACTGTCTGGCAGGTAAAGGGATACACAAGGAGTTTGCTACACAAGTACTAAACAGTGCTTATGTGCGAATAAATCCGCAGATAACACTAGCCATTTAATGCACTGATCCCGCTCTCAGACTGAAAGTTTACAAACCTTGCAAAGATGCCATATCTCAATATATTGTGATATACATTGATCATGGCACACTACCAGTGACACAAACATCTCGGACCTTTAGCCTTTGAACTATTACTTTGAGCATAAGCACAATTCCCCTTAATTCAACCAGATATGAACTGAAAATGCTCACGTGTTTCATTATATATTGCAGTTATGTGTAAATTTGAACCTTTGCCACATGTTTGCAACTTCATTGAAAGTATTATGATCAACATAATGAACTATATTCACCACTGATTAATTCTAAAAGGTCATGAAGTATACAAATATGTAATTAGCTGAAATGAAAATATTAAAGTTCTTTGACTGCTGTCATTGTATCACAACTTTATATAGCAAGTGTAATTACCTTTGGCCAAGTCCTTCAAGCCATATATGCCGAACTGTGAAAGCTCATTAGATATGCAAATTATAAATTAGCTGACATGAAAATGTGAAATGACTTTCGATATTGTTTTAACCTGGTATAATCATCAATGTACATAGCATGTTTTGCCAACTTTGATCAAGTGAATCTAAGAGGAACGATCATCGAAAATGCAAATTAGGAATTGGCTGAAGAAAAATTGCTTAATAACTTTCATAATGCTGTATCATAGTATCTTTAATGTGCATAGCAAGTTTCATCAACTTTGGTACAGTCAATTCAGATATACGGTATACCTTAGTTAGCAAAGTTCATTAAATATGTAAATTGGAATTGGCTGAAGAGAAAATGCTTAATGACTTTCAATAATATTGTATTATAGTGTCTTTAATGTACATGGCAAGTTTCATCAATTTTGATCTAGTCAATTCAGATATATATCCCTAATTATGAAAATTCCTTTAATATGCAAATTGGGAATTGGCTGAAGTAAAAATGTCTTTTGACTTTTAATAATGTTATATCACAGTATCTTTGATGTATATAGCAAGTTTCAATAACTAAAATCAAGTTAATTCAGATATATATCCCTAATTAGGAAAGTTCATTGAATATGCAAATTCGGAATTGGCAGAAGTAAAAATGCTTAATGACTTTCAAGAATGTTGTATCATAGTAGCTTCAATACATGTAGCAAGTTTCATCAACAATGGTCCAGTCAATTCAAATATATATCCCTAATTAGCAAAGTTCATTAAATATGTAAATTGGGAATTGGGTGAAGTTAAAATACTTAATGACTTTCAATAATGTTAAATCATAGTATCTTCAATATACATACCAAGTTTGGTCAATTTTGATCCGGTCAAATCAGAGATATATCCCTGATTAGGAAAGTTCATTAAATATGCAAATGAACATCTATCTTTCATGTTACCCCTTAATGCTTCCCACTGCTTATATAAGATCTTGGTGTGATCAACATTTGTAGCAAATCTCATCAAATTGTGTGCAGTCGTTTTTCATGTATATCCGTTTTTTCTAAATCATTAATTATGCAAATGAGCAAAAAATATGCAAGCCAGACCTACCAAAAACTAATCAGTTCTTGCCATTTGCAAACTGAATCTATGTACCAGATTTGATTCTGATCTGATCAGCCGTTTTTGAGATATCGGACCAGACAGACAGACAGACAGACATCTCTGCGACATATGCTCACGTGTGTGAACACGTGAGCAAATATATATGTATGGTGTCCATAAAAAAGTACGGTACAGAAATGCTACCTGTGGTGGAATATATATTGATACTCAAATTGCTCATTCAGATTTCTCCTAAATATATAATCCTACAAACAGCTGATGAACATCTGTGTGATGATAGTCACCGTAAACATTTCGCCATGGATTTTCATAAATAAGTAAATTAGCCAGAGGATTGAAATCTATGCTGAATCTTGAATAGGAATAATGTGGCATAAATATAATGGAAAAAAATTAAACACATATTTATCTTGTAAATCTATGGTTTACAGTTAATTTGACTGGAGGTACATCCCTAAATTGGAGGCTATCTTCAAGCTGTTTCTATCTGTTCTATTTCAGAGAATTTCAAAACCTGGGATTATATAAATCTTTTTAAGATCTCTGAAACAAATGGTAGTTTTGTGATACACATCAGATTATTGATGTTTTATACATCAACATTTATTACTCTATACACATTATGGTAAAGCTTAATATATCTGTTGCTGTTATGCCATTAGTCCGTTTCTTTTTTATAACCAGGGTGTTTCAAAACATATTTGGATTCCAATGATCTAGTGATTAATATCAGTCAATGCAGAGTTTTGTGCAGGCCTCAAAGAAAATATGAACACTTGTGAAGAGAAATATGAAAAAAATCATGAATTTGGTGAAAAAAATTCTGAAACAACTAAGATAACAAGAAGGCTTTCAACTATTCTATTTTTGAGCACTGTAATTTTTCCCGCCAAAAATTTTGGTGCAATATTTTACCAATTTATAAATTTTTATGTAATTTTTTTCATAATTTTGGACCAAATGGACATCACATTTCATTGGCTACAGATTTTTATAAAATTTAAGCAAAAATTGGGAAAATATTGACTGGTTTTCATATGATAAAGGCGACAAACTTTGACTTTGGTACTCAAAGGGTTTAAGCGTAGTAACTGTGAAAGTATCCATGATAAAAGTGTTGGTTCAATATGATCTCATGGATTGCACTAAGTGTTAACGATTTTTAAAACAAATATTTTGTTTAAATTACACTTATAATCTTTGTTGTAAGTTGAAGACAAGTGGTGACGATTAGTCAAGTTACTCTTTAGGTATGACTTTTGTCAATTTTATATGACAGGTAATACATTTCACAGAAAAAAGACAAATGTATTATGTAATTATCATTGTGCACTCCATCCTTTCCCTTCGGATTTAGAATGTACCTGGGGACAGATATCCAGACTCAAATTTTAACCTTTGACGTCATAGAGTACCAGGGGGTCAGGGTGCAAAGGTTAACACAGTACTTTTTCACTTTTACACATTATGGGGAGGGGGGGGGGGGGCTCATTTAAAGCTTATGGAATGACTAAATTTCTCACCAGTTTAGTTTTGAGAAAATCAAAAATGAAAATTTTCCTCATAGAAATAACACAGCAATGGGGACCAGGTAAACATTGGGCAATTGTTTCTCCAGTACCAAATTTTGTATTGTGCATCATCTTGATTTGAAAAAAAGGGAACGATCATTCCCTTGGAAAAGTTTGAGCAAAAGTGTTAAATTCAAGCCTCTCAACTTCAAGGTCCATACTACCTTAACCCTTTTCCTGCCAAGTTCATATTTCACTATCAGGTTATGTTGGTTAAAACTAGTAAAGCACATATCCAATATGGTGCATTCGAACAAAGACTTAAAGATTTGACAATCCCAGTAGACAGAGATACTGTAAACATGATTTTAAAGACTAAAGCTGCTATAACATACCAAGCCAAGTGGGTGAAAATCCACATGATTTGGCTCAATGCCGCTTTTCACTGACTTGGCACATGGGGAAGTGATACTGCCTGGCAGGTAAAGGGTTGGAGGGACTGTGAACCAAATAAGTTGTTTTCCTACATAACGATACTAATAGCCGTGATATCGCAGCAGCAGTGCTGGTGCCGTCTATTGAACATGCTTGGGTCAAAGGTCACCACAACAGTACTGTGGCGTGACCCTTGACCCGAGCGCCTTTGACAGACACCACTAGCACCACGGAGATGTCACAGCTACAATACTAACAGCTCTAATGACTTATTGTTTGACTTCTTTCTGATAAAATTTTGCATTTTCGAAGTCCCGCCACAGGGAACTTAGTAATCTTGTTGTTGTTGTTGTTGTGTTGTTGTTGTTGTTGTTGATGGTGGTGATGATGATGATGATGACGATAATAAAAAATATTAAAAAACAATGTCTCATTCCTTGCTGTTGTCTGTCGATGTTGTAGATAATTGTAAAAGAAAACTGTAATCGTGATCAAAAAACGACGTAGGTCACCCAACACTCCCGTCCTATGACGGGAGTGACGTTGGGCGACCTACGTCGTTTTTTGATCACGATTACAGTTTTCTTTTACAATTATCTACAACATCGACAGACAACAGCAAGGAATGAGACATTGTTTTTTAATATTTTTTATTATCGTCATCATCATCATCATCACCACCAACAACAACAACAACAACAACAACAACAACAACAACAACAACAACAACAACAACAACAAGATTACTAAGTTCCCTGTGGTCCCGCACTGAATTTCAGGACAGTGGCTCAAAAGTCTGAACTGAGAACTGAAAGCTGACAAAAATTTGGTTTAAGAGAGAAAAGCTAAATTCCTTGGAACTGGACTCCAATCTAGCTGTCGCTCATTGTTTTATCATAAAAGGTGCTTTTTTATGTAAATGTTGATTGAAAAAAAACAAAAGAAAAGCTTCAAATGGTGTTGTTCATTTAAAATTAAAGAAACTTGAAATATGAGACATCATTGTGATTGGAGATACATGGCCTGGCACCTTACTGGTTCCTTTTTGAGAGTATACCAACACGCCAGGCACTGTAAAAATACACTCCAGTCCCAATCACTTGATGTCATGAAATTTGTTAGTTTTAATTAATTTTTTTGTGACACAGAAAGACAACATCATTTGAAGATTGTTATGGGATAGCCATTGTCAATAATTACGCCTTAAAACAAAGTAAACATTGATATTTTTATCCAAAATAAGTTTTTGTTTTGTCATTATTCGAATTTCCTAAAATTGTGTTTGTTTAAACCACTATCCCACTGCTACTCATAGCTCTGCGTGTGTTGAGCAATAGTAGATTTAAATTAAAAGAATAATATAGCAATTAGCAGCACATTTTCAGAACACAAACAGCAGCAACTAGCTTTCGAGCCCGAGTTACCCCATGGGCTAACCTGATCGGCATCCGGCACCTTTATGACAGGTTGATCGTGAGCACCTTGTAGCTTGTCCCCACAGGTTACCAGAGAAGAGTCGACCTCAATGTTCAGGGTTACGTCTCTAGTGACACAGTCGCATGCCGATGCAGACAAAACCATCGCAAGTAGTACTGCCAGTAAAAATACCGCAGATTGTACGGACATGGTTACGTTGTTAACAGAGTCACAAACAATCGTATAAGTCAGTATCACTAATGAGACTAAAAACGATCGCCTGCAGGAACGCGGAGTTGAATATTCACTGACCGAAAATTAGAACATATTCATCCACAGCATCTGCTCGTGTAACACTTGCAGTGGGGCTGAACGAGACGCTATTTAAACAACGCGCCCTCTATGAATCATTACCTCGCTACCATTAAAATTTACCTATGGTATTTTTGCCTCAGTTTTACGCGCAATAATCACACAGTGTTAATACACTGATTATGCAAGTACTATTGTTTATAAGATCCTTCGAAAATTACTCTTTATGACACTATTTTAGTTATTGCTATGGTCAGGTATAATCGGCCATTTGAACGAGGACGAGGAAACTGAAATGACCCCAGCAAGGCCGAAGATCCACGTAGCACATTGTGCAGCAACTGTTACACTCGCTGTCAAATCTGGATCTGGCTTCCGCTATCCATCATCGTTCCTAAAACAACCAAATATTTATAGTCATTAGCTCTACGCATTCACCTTAATTGGAAGAGGTGTATCAAACCGAAGAGATGGCAGCAGAAGCGCCTCTTAATTTGGTAAGCTTGAATTTACATGTATGTCCTGAACAGGAACGCGACAGAAACTATCTGGCTCGAAGGCCCGTTTACGCGTACCACCTCCTTGCAGCACAGTCGTTTGGAGAGCTATTCAGCGCTGGGACTATTCGCCCCATAGACGAGAGTACAGAAGCGAGAAATACCCCAAGTCTGGAAACAGAATGGCTATAAAAACCACGCCATGTCACATTCCGTGTCCGATTTCACTGTGAAAATTAGCAAGTTCATCTATCATGCAACCGTCGATCGTTCCCTACCATTCTAAAAATTCATACCTGATACTTTATCTGATTCAAAAACGCTCGTTTCGTGTGATTTTCGGCCGAATTCGACGGACACCTCGCCAAAACCTGGGGGTGAGCAACATTCCGGTCACCTCACAGTGGACGTTGGGCACCTCCACTTTACTGACGTTAGCGCCGCGTACCTATGAGGGGTGACTTGAAGGTTGTTCATGCCTTATGTTTTGGCGACGTGTCTTCTGAATTCTGCCGAAAATCACACGAAAATTCATACCTGATACTTCATCTGCTTACAAAATGCTCATTTCCTGTGATTTTCGGCAGAGTTCGAGAGACACCTGGCCAAACATAAGCGTGAGCAACATTCCAGTCATCCCTCATGGGTAGGCGGCGCCAACGTCAGTAAAGTGGAGGTACCCAAGAGGTGACCGGAATGTTGCTCACCCCCAGGTTTTGGCGAGGTGTCCGTCGAATTCGGCCGAAAATCACACGAAACGAGCGTTTTTGAATCAGATAAAGTATCAGGTATGAAATTTTAGAATGATAGGGAACGATCGACGGTTGCATGATAGATGAACTTGCTAATTTTCACAGTGAAATCGGACACGGAATGTGACATGGCGTGGTTTTTATAGCCATTCTGTTTCCAGACTTGGGGTATTTCTCGCTTCTGTACTCTCGTCTATGGGGCGAATAGTCCCAGCGCTGAATAGCTCTCCAAACGACTGTGGCTGGAGACACTGCAATGTCTAACAGTTGATCGCGCGAAGAACAAAATCTCTCTGAAGAAATAATCAAGGCAATAAATGGAATGTAGTATACAGACCCAGTGTGGTCTACGAGTGCTGAAGCTTGTCAAATTTCTACAGCAAATTAGAGTACGACCCACAGTTCCTCTTGTGCTTGACCCCGGGCTCCCAGACCCTGTCCCTATCACGAGGTCGAATTCCTGTGACGAGAATTGATATTCACACGACACATTTGGATTGTCCCCTCCATTTAAAAATGTGAGGGCTCCTCTCAAAAAATAAGCGGTCTTGAAATATGGAAATATTAAACTGTAAGGTTAACTCTGTAGCTGGTTTGATTACGTATATTTAGTTAGATTTATTTTAAAAAATCACGGTTCCTCCACAAACATCCATGTTCATACTCAGAGTCAGAGTACTGATTGGCTTTCAACAGATCAAGTCAAATGATTCTTGGGGGGGGGGGGGATATGAACCTCAAGTGTATCAAGTATTAGCCTCAAATCAAATTCATTTTTGTAGCGATGACCTGTAAGCTTTCGACGAAAATTGGGTGTAATACTTATCAACAAATACTCCTTTCTTGTCTTTCATCTATTCATTATTTTGACAAATCTACTCTGGCTTAGGTCAGATCCTAGTACAGATTTAAATGAAAATTCTCAGCGATTCAGGACCTTGAAATATTTTTCATGTGCAGGCACACCAGCAAGATAGGAAAGCAGAAAGATTCCTGAATGTTGGAAAATTTCAGGATGCGATTCTGTGTCATCAGAAAGCAGCAGGTATGTGATGAATAGTTTACGTTCAAATGATAGCACTTATTGTGATTGTCAGGGTGTTACTAAGTGTAGCCTCTAGTCAGAGACTACAGCCATCTGAAGTTTCCGCAAGATATGCAACTCTGTGTTTTTTTTTTTTTTATGAATGATTGGAACCCTGAGATGTGATATCCCTTATGAAAATTTTTAGCCTGCTGCACAGTGTTCCTGCACAGGTGCGGCACTAGTGCAACAGACAATTACTGTAACTCAACTGTAAGGCGACTTTTTCGCATGCAAATTAGCTGCTGCCGCACAGGCGCAAGAAATGATAAAAACAGTAACTGTGCGGCAGCTTTGTGCAGGAACTGTGCAGCAATATACAGCAGGTTGCGGCAGCTCTGCTGTTAAGCGATTTTTTCTCATGCAAATTAGTTGCTGCCGCACAGGTGCAAGAAGCAATGAAAACAGTAACTGTGCGGTAGCTTTGTGCAGGAACTGTGCAACAATACAACAAGTTGCAGCAGCTTTGCTGTAAGGTGATTCTTTCGCATTTTACACATTAGCTGCACTGAGCAAATATATAGTGCAACTTAAATGCTGAAAACAGTAACTGCAGTAACTTTGTGTTGGAAATGTGGAAGCCTGTGTTTGCACAATAGCCCTTTGAACTACAGAGTACCTGAAAGACTGTGCAGGAACTTCACAGAAAATTGTGGCATCTTGCAGGACAGCTACCAGGAGTAGGTAAAATTTGTGGCAAATTATTTTGCATGTTACTGCAGATTTGCCGCAAACTACAAAATTTCCTTCATAAGCTGGCATAATTCCACAGCAGTCAGCTCTGGGATAAACTTTTACCAATTTCAGCAACAGTAAGAAAACGAAATACATTATTAAATAGACGAGAGATACTGAAAACCAAAGAAGCAACACAATTAAGTGACAACAAAATTTCTTGTATTGTACCATAAGTTTCAACGTTTTTATCTTTTCCAACGATATAATACGTTCAGCTCAGATATGTACACAGAAGTTGTAAAATCGCTTGTGTAAACATGGCCAATGTTAGTGACACCGTTGAAAACCTGACAGACTGTGGAAAGCACAAGATGTGTTTTATCCAACTAAGCTCTGAAATACCAGTTTCACAAGAAAAAATGGTCAGCGCAAATAAAGTTATTATTAAATAAAAAGACATAGAGAAAAAAAGATTAAATTCAAATTGTGGTACGATTTATTTTAAATGCCATGTTCATTTCATGCCACAAGTATCTTCAAGAGATTTTCTTTTGACTCGAGAAGTTTCATGTAACATTTACATTACTGTCATAGGCTGCGATTTGGCTTTCTGTTCTCTGAATTTCTTGTCCCTTCCTCACTATGCATTCTGAAAAATACAAATCGTTCAGGGAAGAGTATAAGTCTTAATACCGTTTGACCACACATTTAAACATCACAATTTGATGAAAGACATCAATAATTATTTGAAAAGAGACAAAAAAGTTGAAAACTTGAAGCAAAAAATGCATATACATTTATATTATTAAATAAATAATGATCAAATGTCAAACAGCGGACAGCTCGCCGTATGTCGTTTACATACCAACGGCGGCGACGGGCGACAATCTGCAAAAATCTCAGCACTGTAACTGTTGTGAAACGAAAGTGAAATCAGTATGAATCAGTACTCAACGAAAATTTATCTGTAGCTAAACATAGCAATGCAACGATTACAGAACATTTTAGCGATGAACAGACGGACGGTACATTGACTTACCGGTACATTTGAGAATGGCTCGCAGAGGCTGGATGATTCGATCCCGGTTCCGGTTGCAGGTCTCTCCGAACCGTGTGTACATACTTAGAAAACATAGTCAGCATTTTTACTGCTGTTCGCGTTCACAAATTTTGAAACCCGTCTATCTCAGGTGCTGTATACACGTTTTTCCAATACTGTGATATCATTTGCCTGGCGATTCCATAGAAAGATCACGAAATTGTCCACTAGATAACTCCCTAACAACAAGTACACAGCCGATGGTACCAAAATCTAACTTCGCGCCGATCAAGCCTCATGACGTTAACGGAAGTGCGATCTGTAAATCATTACGCGATTTATAATGTAGTTCCGTTTTTAAACGTTGGAATTGACTCTACATTATTAACCAATCCGTTATGTTTTATACTTGATAGAGCACCCAATTTACAAGTATAATGAAACTGGTTATTTTCATCACAGAAGGACTCAAAATAGAGTAAAATTTCTTTCAACACGAAGATTCAATATCAATGCGCGAACTGAACTTGATGAACCGTGACCTCAGAGTGTAAACATGTCGGCTGCTCTCAGTCTCAGCGCTGGACGTTGGCGAAGCAGCGTATTGGATTTTCGTACAGCGGTCGGGATGGGGTGTGAAACACCCCAAAATTGTGCTCGGCAATTATCTAACGCTGAAAACATGGACAAAAGCATTGAATATCAATCCAGTCATAACAGAAAGCGAGATTTTGTTAGCGATGACAGGACACAGACTTAGCTTCCAGTGCTGGGAACTGTACGTACGTACCGTATACTGTATACACTGCTATAGCGTGAAGTCTGAGCACGTCCACGGCCCTGCTTGGAGCCAAGGTACTAGTAGCGGGTCCTGCGACATTGAAGTTTATTTGTTTGTTTCTACAATGAAAAGTTCTCATCTGTCGATATTTTTAAGGTACAGATTTGCAGTAACAAAAGTCTACGACGCGTCCTTACACAAGTTACAGACCATCATAGACTTGGTTCGAAACTGTTTCAGTGCATTTTGGTATCACTCGCAGAAAATACAGAGTTTAACTTGCAAGTCAGACAAGTCCCTGTTTAAAAAAAAAAATTTCGTAAAAATTCAGTTGTCGATTGAACCTTGATTTACCAAACCAGATCGTCGAATGGGGTACTCATGTAATGGTGTTACATGTCACTGCTGTATAATACAGATGTACTCTTTATATCCATCATCCTGCAATGTTGTTGAGTTTAGGCCTGTGTCGCTTTCACCAGCTGAACTGTGCTTTAAAAGCTGTCCATTATCTAACAGTTTTTATAATTTAAAAGTTGGATTGTCTGTTATAAAAATAAATGAATGTAAAATATAAATGAAAGGTCAGTTTTGTTTTCTTGAATATGACTGGTCAGGAAGTGCAATGGTACACTGTACTCCCGGTAATGAAATAGTCGGCAATGTGCCCATCATGTGTTGCTCCATATTTGCAGCAATAACCAATAACAATCTGTACATGTAATGTCATTTCTGGCACACAAGCTGCACACTTTGATGGCCTGCTGCACACAAGCTGCACACTTCAAGGTCTGTTGTACACAGCTGTACACATTTTACATTTGCCGCACACAAGGTGTACAGTATGGAGATTATTGCACAGAAGCTGCACAGTTTTGTCTCCTGCTGCACAGTTTCTGCTCAGATTAACACTGTGCAGAAACTGTGCAGCTAGCTGCATTTTCCTGCACAGCCTCTCTTGCACAGCTTTCCTGTGCAGCACTAGTGCAGCAACTCTACGGCAGAGCTGCCGCTAGTCTACAGCAGAGTGCCGCACAGTTTCATTTTCATAAGGGATTTCTATCATTACCATAATGATGAAGATGGTAAAAAAATTCTTTTTCCACGGATTCATTTTTTATGCACACTCAAGGAAAAAGTTTTTTTCAAAAATTTTGATACCATTAATGATTTTTACATGTGAACTTTAATCCTACCGTGTCAGTCAAAGTGCGTCGACTTTGGCAGTGCCAAGAAGTTGGCCATTCAGGGCCAATATCGTAGCCAAGTAGGTGAAATTCAGTGCAGCCAAATCAACTGAGAGACATTTTTAGTTGGCTTAGTCTAGCAAACCACGGGAACTCTACTACCAGAGTAACCATGACCAAACTGCGCACAGGTACATCGTATTATTTGTATGGGCCATGCCTAATGTGTGTGAAAATTGCTTTTAGTGAAATACTATTTTGCTGACTTAGTTTGATGGAGAGTGATAGGTCCAGCAGGAAAAGTGCTGAACAATTCAAGTTTAAAGGCCCATGAGCTGCAACTCTGAGAACTTTGTCCACCCTCAAGGTACCCCGAATTTCCTCAGATATTTATCGCAATCTGCAAATTGAACGATATAGTCATTTACTTTGCCTCAACAACGTTTGCTTGTGGCAGAATAGGCAAGATATTGGACAGATTTTTGTTCATTTTAAATTTCCTGCCATTTTCAAAATCTTGCCATGTTATGTAAAAAACAGAGAATTTTTTGTCAAAGTGGAGTGAATCCCTTTTTCCCTCCTTTCAGTGGGTTGCACCATCTTGTAATTGTAAAGATTCAAATGTGTACATGCACCATTACGCTGTTTATCATGTAGTTGTATGGAGGCAGCCATATTTGGGTGCGGCACCCGTTTATTATTTGTCTTACTGAAACCTCCCCATGCAGTCCAGCCACTCTGTGGATAATTATACTTGAGTAAACATCTATGAGTAAGAATATTTCTATGAACTAATTATAATCTAAATATAAAATCATGAAAATAATGCCAAAAGTTGCAGCTTATATGCCTTTAAACCAAAAGTCAATTATGCTACAAGATGGGAAAATTCAATCTGGTTTGAAAGTTTAATTGTCTCAAGAGGCACTGAAAAAAAAAATGGGATGATTTTTTTTCCTTTCTTTTTCATAGAGTACATTTTGAATGCTATGGAGAAAACCACAGTACAGCAGGCTCTTGCATCGTTGCAACTCCAGTATGAAAACCACCAGAAACAGCAAAAAGTCATCCTTGAAAAAGAAAGAAGATACCAATTGACGAAGAAGATACAGGCTATAAAATTAGAAGAGGCAAAGTCATCTCTAGCGGGAAATCGGAAACCTGTTGAAAGTGACAGTGACAATGTAGATGGGAAAATGGACCAAAGTGAAATCACATTAGAAAATTTAAGTAATGGTTCTGACCCTATTGTGAAGTACAGCTCTAGGATGAGAGAGACTGATTCATTGTTGAGATTTCTTAATGGACGTTCCTCACATCTTGATCCTCAGCTGGAGGAAAGTACTGCATTTATCCTAGCTGCGTCAACCAGGGAGCTGCAGTCTCCGCTAGCCAATGCAGAGTATGCGTCACGAAAGTCACTACAGAGACTGGACCAATCAGAGTCCTCAGAGGACGAGGTTGGGTGTGATGTATCAAGTGCAATGACCAATGGGACAAAAGTACCGAAAGATGATGGAGAGGTGATTGAGGAGTTGAGACTGGAGAATGAATACCTTAAGAGTCACATTGTCAAATTGCAAAGAGCTTGGGAAAGCTGTGAGAAGGAGAATCAAGAGATGAGGGAAACTATCCACGATTTGCGACGACAGTTGGAAGAGATTAAGAGTAGTGGACAAACTACCAATCATACAGACATAATTAGTGAACTCAACACGCCATTTTCCATTCCCGTTGCTGGCATTGTTGATACACCACCGTTAGCTGAGTTACCACCTTTGGCTCCGTTAGAGTTACCAGAATTCACTTTTGATCTAGGCAAAGTTGGCTTCTCCCCACCTCAAGAATAGTTTCCATTCTCCACTTTCAGAAAGCATACAAGTCAGAGTAACTTTCCAGCAAAACACTTTGTGCTCAACTTTTAATTGGGCAGATATGTCCAACTAAGTTACACAAAAACATTCTTCTTTTCTTTCACAACCATGAAGTTGTCTGTGTTCTTTCTGATGGTTCGGCAACAAGAGTGTTGTCTTTCTCATTAAGTGGACAACATAGACAATCAGTATTCGAGTACGTCAGTTATTCCTGAGGAGGACAACAACCTAGTTGCCGAATTGTCAACAAGAAAACCGACAATTACTGCTTGTGTAAGAAAGAAGGATGTTTTTATGTTACAGTACCATGTTTTCAACCTGTTGAACTTCATTTACTGATTTTCCATTATGTGTATTTCATCAATAACATATGTATGTCCAATCAATTTACTTTCTTCTAAAAAAGCTTTACAAACTATGTTAATTTACAACTCATATCAAAGCAACATTCAAAAAAGAACTTACATATCCATGTAGGATACTTGATAATTTCTTACTCTCCCTTCAAGCACAGTTGGGGAAGTACTGTAACATAATTGCTTGATTTCCCGTGTTAGTGTTATGTCACATGCATATTGTTATAGTATCCAACATTGAAACTTTGTGCAAAATGGAATCCTGTCAATTCGTTGGTGAACCCTTTTTTTTACTGAATTCTATTTGTATTGTCACAGTTCTGAAAGTGACTTCAATATTTACAGTTTTCTTCATTAATTAAGGTAGAATGCGCCTCGAGGACAGATGTTTAGACTAAACTGTTTTCAGTACTAACCATGTTCTGATGTACCATTTGTGGGGCTCATTTTAAAGCTGTTTGGGTAAGAACAATTTTCACTGTCCTTAGTTTTATTGAATGTCGAAAATTGTACTTTTCCCCATAGAGGTAACACAAGGATAGCGGTTATTTTGAATTTCAAATATAGGTGAATGTTAGGCAGTGTTAGGTTACCAAACTTTGCATGGAGTCCCCTGACTTATATACATTTGATTTAGTAAGAATATGGTTAAAAGTTTCATGTAGAAAAGTTTCAGCAAAGTTTGTCTTTCACTTTTGAGGCGCGTGCTACCTTAATAGTCTGCCATTGTGAATTAGGTATATCAGTACTTACATGAATATTTTGGCAACTATTTCTATCAAGGTGAACAACATTCTATGTACAAGCACGTGTTTGTAACTCTTTGAACCTTTTCACCTTTGTTCTGCATGGAGGCCCAACCACACAATGGAAAATCACAGGGTCCACATCAAAAGCTGGTGCACAAAGTTTTTGTAACTCTCTGTTGCTGTAACAAAACCTTGACAAGCAGGTAGAGATCAATGAGAATAAGATTTGTCATCTTGTCATTATTGGAAGAAAACACATGTTACCTTGCCAAAACACAGCCAGTCTGTATGGCCTCCAGTGTTTAAATTTGATAGGATTTATCCAGAAGAGTCAGTATTGTCAGTTAATTGCTTATCTGTTTGTCATGTTCAGTCTTTCAAACAGAAGTTTGATGAAAATAATTAAATTCTTCCCAAGCTTGTTTTTTCTTTTCAAACTATAAATCCTTGAACTTTGGTTTGAACACCCTGTCACCAGTGCACCAGTACACTTAAAAGCCTGGCTTCTCCGTGGTGTGGTTAGACCTCTATACAGAAAATTAGTAACGGAAACGTCAAGCATTACATCAACTGATGGTATATCAACATCAACATCAACATCAACATCAGATACAATCACTGACCTTAGCCACCAATCATACTGTAGCAAAATGGTGAGGCCCTTATTCAGCCAATACAAAATGTGTATTTCCTACAATATGGTTTCTGGAAAAAGTACAATTTATAGCAACCTTTTTAGTAAATGTTTTGGATCTGGTGAAGAGTGCAAAACTCAACATATTTCCTCTTTTCACAGGACTTAGTTTATTTGCAGGGTGGGCAGCTTTGAAACAACTGTAACCACACACTTTACATAGCCTTCTGCTTGGAAAATTGTAAATTTACCAATACCTTAGAAAACACAACATCTTTTCACTTTTTTGGATTCCTAAGCCCAAAGACTTGCAAAAGATGCATTCTAATCTAGTCTAATCATTCCACTCACAAGCAGATTCTTGTCTGAACCAATTGTACCATAGACAGTAGAGAAACTGTTTCTACTGTCTAAGATTGTACTTATATTTTGACCTTTGACAGTTGTACCAGTATCAAGTACAGGTCCAGTGTATTCAGCTCACTCACTCACTGATATGGCTATATGGTCTTGCCAGTGTAAATGTCAACAGGAAAGTCCCAGGCAGCAACGTTACCAAGGTTAAACTGTACTGTAATGTCTTTTCAGTTAAAATAGTTAAGGCAGGACCGTGTCTATGCATGTCTGTCAGTGCCATGTAAGCTGTGTAGACTTGACAGCACCATACTCAGTGCATGCTGACTTTATGCAAATACAGTCTGAACTTTTTATGATATTTTGTGAAACTGACCAACAGGCAGAGGGCTTAGTGCAAAATGTTATCTTGAAATATACTAGGTGATGTGATGTGAAATGGTTTAATGAAGGATGGTGGGTAATTAAAACCACACAGATGGCAAACAAAACTCGTTTGACTTGTAACCCCTCTCTGTCCCGTAAAAAAATTTGAAAGTGTAAAATCCGACAATGAAGTCTGGATTTGAACTGACCTAAAACATGATGAATTGCTGATGATATAGGCTGTTTGAAGTCAAAACTGCAAACAGGCTTGTGAATATAAAACAAAACAAAATGTGAATCATGGTTACATGTCATGGTGATAAACAGTTTCCAAGGTGTAACCACGGCATAGACTGAAAATTTGTAAACAATTTAAATCGAGTTAAACCCCCTCCCCTGAACAAAGTGAGTTTCATTTGCCCATCCATGGCCCCGAACATAAAGATATCATTCAAGGCGCATCAAAGGAAATATATTCTTAAGAAGTGCAACATTAAGATCTCTGGAATAATCTTAGAAATATATCATAACATGACTGCTGTATTAATAACCGGCAATACTGCTTGTATACCAGCTTCTTCACATGTATCCTTATCTATCAGCTATCCTTGTTAATCCAACTTATTAGTGTATGTGTACTTATGAGCCATCATGTAATCAGTCAATTACTGTAATATTTGTAATACATGTATTTTCATGTACTCTCTCTCTCTCTCTCTCTCTCTCTCTCTCTCTCTGCTGTTGAATCAATGTCTTTGTAAACTCATTCAACAGAATTAAAGTGTTATTGGTGAAAATCTGCACAGAATCTCTGCTTATTTTGCTGTTGAAATTAGTTTTGATGCTATTAGCCCTCAGTTTTGAAGTGACAAAACTTCAGCCTTTGATGTTGCAACTTCAATTGATGTTAGCGTATCTCTGCATCTCTCCCAAGAATAGTTTGCATGAAGTGATTTCCAACCAGAAATGATCAGACTTCTGTATATTCATTCGGGGGAAAATGGAGACTGCAAAACTTGAAGCAAGACTTTCATGGCCCTCTGTGATGATAGTGAGGATAAAAGGAGTAAAATCTACTCAATATAACTTTTCAGTTTGCTGTTGAACTATACAGAATTTATTTCACTGAACCTACCTCAGCCATTGATATTTTACACATAAAGGATTCTGCACTTGAGTGGTTATTTCTCGTCAACCATTGCCAGATTTATTCTAAAAAGCACTACCCAATATAAGCCAATAATTTCAAATGTTTTCTTTTACCATTGGCACCAATAACTCTAAATCTCTTCCATCCTAACATGGACCCTCTTTTTTATGAATGTTTTTTTCACAGGTGTCGTTTTTGTGTTTAACACGTGTATTACCCTCACTGAAGGTAATTTTTGTACTGCTTCCCAACACTCCTCGCTGATCTTTTACCTTAAATGGATACCACAGTTACGTGTGGTTCGATACACAGCGGCCGCCGTGGTATGCATAACACGGCGGCGGCTGCGTATCTAACCACACGTAACTGTGATAGAAACCACATTCCTCAGTACCTTGGAACACACTACCAATCTGTTACTGAAATACAGATATCTTCCCAGGAAGATCATTTAGAATATATCCTTTTTAGCTCATATTTGGTATTTATATAAATACCAAAAAGAGCTTATATGGTGAGTCGGTGGCATCTGTATGTCTGTATGTATGTATGTGGGTATGTATGTGCGAATGTATGTCCATCACACGCAAAAGCTCCCATACCGCCAAAGCTACCATCTCAGTATTTGGTGTACAGGTAGATGCAGGGGTTGAGATGTGACGTCGTTCAAATGAACACGTCGGTGTCAAAAATGTGCAAATAAAGTAAGAAAAAGGGAAATCCTGCAAATGTGCAGGAGTCAGGTGGCATGCCAGTGACTGAAACAGGCTACTCCACTGACCTTGAGTCATTTCCTGTCATTGTTTATGAACTGTTACATATTAACAGACCTGCTCAAACTTAGCTGTTTCTGCTATGCATGTTGCTAAAGTTGACCTCCAGTACCTAAAGTTTCAGACCTTATTTATTTTTGTCATTCTTGTTTTTCTTGTTTTTCTGGTCGTACTATGCAGAAATCATTGTCATAACATCAACGTAGAATTTTCCTGCACTGAACAGATAGAAACAACATTTATTGTTAATCTTTGGTACCCATACTGGTATGTACCAATTGTGATCAAATGTGAGCGACACCGTATAATTGCGGTATTTTTCATTTCTGTCCTGAGCAATATGCCTTTGATATCCTCTTTCTGAGTGTGTCCGATCAAATAGTGTATATAAAATAAACCTTCACTGTGTATGTTATGCTGTTCAATCTGATACTGCCCCTCCCCCAACCATCATTCCTGGATATATTTTTGATCCAGGGTAACATACACAACTCTACCAAAATGGTTGCCCAAAGATTTTCTCCACGCTAATTTTTTTGTATTTTTCATTGAACCTAAGATACACATAAACAGCCATATTACCTGATGCTCGATAAATTTGTTACCTAAGGTCACAGACAAGTGATTCTCTTTTGTCTTATTGATCAAATTAAAGTTTATATCGTTTACAAGTGGTCAGCTGTCATTGCAAATTTAGATCATGATTTGTCTTTCACATATCTACTCTTCTGATCCGTCTTTTGCAAAAGAAATTTTTCATTGCTGTTAGGCAAATGAGTGGCCTGTACTGCTACATTATTTTCAAAGAAAATCAATGAATATAATTTCATCCTATCTGGTATCAAATAATTAGTAGGAATTGATATTTAAATACTAACAACATCATTCAAAAGTGTCAACTAATTCGTAACAATGAAAATAGGTGGATCAGACATTCTGTTAATAATTTTCAATCAAAAATAATCAAAAACCACAATGTTAACAAATCATGAATGACAAAACCTGAAGGCACCCATACAAATCAAAGGTCAAATTTGCAATTTTCATTATAACATAGAAATGTCAGATGAAACTCATCAATCAAGATTGAAATTTAATAGACACTTTACAGTTTTATGGAAGTTGTTAACCAAAAATCGAAAAAATTCCCCATTGATACAAATATGTAAATGTTATAATGAATTTGACAAATCTGATTCCGAATGTTTGTAGGAATATTCATATCGAATTTCAAAGCCATGAAGAAGTGTTTGTACAGAGAAGTTTTGCCTTTTACTTTTCTCCTCCAATCTTTTGCGTCAGGGTGCTTGATGATACACTGAAGGGTGCCAGTGCTATTGTTAGAATACATGTATGTCTGTGTTAAGTGTCTGTGTGTTTCAGTTTGTTGAAAATTTCATACACAAGTGGTCATTGTTTTGTTGCAGATCCGTTGAAAGTTTTTTGATGACTAACTGATGATAACAGAGTTATCGATGGTTCTGTTTATAATATATGCCCTACATATGACAATGTTATAGAAACTGATAAAATAGCACCCCTGTACGCTTTGTTTTTTTTATTGGATCCATAACTACTTCTCTTAAATAAACCACAGATAACACACAAGCTTCAGACTTTAGTTTACAATTTCAAATATTGACATTTTTTTCTTTGTCAACTGTTTAACACATTTCTACAGCCGTGTCTCTGGAAACAGGAGAACGCACAGTTTGACCATCACTTTCACTGATGAAAAAGTCAAATACACCAATCTGAAATCTCCATTATAATTCAGTATCTTTGTTCTTTCCTTCTTTTCACAATATGCAATATAAGGTTACTGTATACATCTTAGGAAGCAAGTTCTCTGAGTATAAATCCTAAATAGAATTCTTTCATTCTGTGTCTGTATATATACGGAAACTCTGGTTTGGCTTCCTTTTAATATACCTGTACACCGTCCAGAATGAATATGAGATTTTACTAAAACATTTGATAGAATATTAAGGAAAACATTGCAAGCTGACAGGGACTAAAATACTATGTTCACCATGTGACAGCTGTATGTTCACACCTTGTGTTAAATCGGCCACTAAACTTTGTAATAAAAGAATCTTCCATAACTGTGCTAAAATATACAATCAACTTTTGTGCCCCATCAACAGATTTATGCAAGTACTTTCATCTTTTAGAACATCTAGAAAATTTGATAAACTAATTCACTCATGCAAAATTCCAAATCAGTAACCATCTGGTGGAAGATAAGGCCAGGCTTTGTTTACCACAATAATGCTGATTCTACAAATTAATGGAAACAGCTTTATTTATTCCTCTTTCCTTGTAGAGACATTTTCTTCTATATTTTACGGACTAAAAGTAGATTTACTTCTCATGATGGATGACATCCAATATATTGTGAACTGATCCGATCATCCTCTCCTCACAGATGCTGAATCTCCATGGCTACAAATTTCCAACCCGAAAATCATGCAAACTTTTATACCGAAAATATTCCATATGATCAACCGAACAGCAAATTATCCCAACTTTGCCTAAAAGGAACTCATTATGACCACACCTCTCCAAAAAACAAATTAATATTTCAAAGTGCAGATTAATTTCTCAGTAAAGCATGACACAGAGATAACATTTTCATTACATTGCCCTGAATTTGACAAATTATCAGTTTTTACAGACAGCGATACCAAATGCTGCTTATTTTGATGTAGGATTTACGGAAACCTGGTTGGGCAAACAACATCTATTGATACTTGGAAGATAGCAGTAACAGCTGAGTACTTTTCCACTAAATATATCTCACACATGTTGCAACACATGAGGCAACAGGAAATGACTAGTTCCGACACATTCATTCTCACTTCAGTTTAATTTAAAAACTGCTGTAATAAACAATGTTAAATATATCATTATAGACTTTGCATTGTAATTTGGCAGGAGTGTTTACAGTAAGCACCACAGGATACGCTGCTTTCATTTGTGCTTGTTGCAGATACGTGTTCACGTGAAAACAATATGGTTGGAGTCACTTTTCAGATAAGATTTGTAATTACAAGCGATTTCAACAATGGATTTCATTCAAATTGCCACTTCTACGGAAACTTCAGAATTTTCATGAACAATAAAACTTGTTTTTGAAAATTACTCGGAACAAAAGGAAAAATTATGGTACTGTTGCACAACATTTACTAATGCTGATTATTTGTCATACACTGGCCTCCCATCTCTATGACTTTGCTTTGGAAATGTACAGACACCACTCATGAAAGATAAAAAACTCTTGCTCTCTCATGAAAGTTTTGATGTTTTTAAATTAACTTTATTTCACAACTGACATAATTACATGGAGGCAGCCAGTACTGGAACCAGATGCTGGCAAGGAAGATATATAAGATATATTTAGTTATCTTACATCAGAAAATGAATATGTGCAAAAGAAGAAACCAACCAAACCAAATGAAACGATGATCACAAAAGTCACAAATTGTAAATGTCTCTGTATTTCCTTACAAAGTTGTCAATTCCGTTAAAACTCGTCTAACTTGAAACCAAATACACAGCCCATGCTGGAAACCCATCTGCACCAAGCACATCCCAGCCTCCTGTGCATAAACCATCATTTCAAAAGTAACTGATAAAGCTAGTTAGTACCTCTGCAAAGAGAACACCCTGCGCTGTGATGGTGCTCAATTTTGATGAATTTGCTGTGGTGAACATTTGCATACAGCATCAACATCAGTATCAGCTTTATTTACAATTTCTTTTGCAGTGTTGAACAAGAATCCGTACATTTGATTCACTTGAAAAAAAAATAACAAAGACATGAGGAATTTTTACATAGGTCAAGGTACTAACAGTGTGTTGGATGGAACAAACATTTTGGGGGAATGAAGCTGGAGCAAGCTTTGTTGAAGACTATTCTGTGTCTGACATTACTTTGAAAACAACAATGTTGGTATAAAAATCTACATTTCAGATATCATTATTTCTGCTGTTCCTCATTATGAAAGAACGAGCAGAACTTTGTCAAAATTTGAAGATTTACTGAAAAATAAGTGAAAACTTGGTATGTTCAAATTCATCTTGATGAACTTTTAACCTATTCACCCCCAATTTCCTGTGAACAGATCCATGATCAGCAGAGATAACATCAGGTTTTCGCCAAACTATTGTATTGAAAGGGTTACAGACATTAATTCTGATAGGTTTCCCAAGTATTTCACTCAATCAGAAGTTTGAGCAGAGTCAGTGTTGCTACACTGTTTACAGAAATGAAGAAATATTTGCCGCTGTACCTTCTCAAGAACTGTTAATTGCAATGTCTTTACTGACAAGTTTTCCAACAACAAAGTGATAAAAATACAAATTAATTCTTTTGAGAAAGGGTACACAGCAGAGGAAATGTTTTGCGTAAGAACCTGTTGTATAATTTGAGATAATATGAGGTATTACGAAAATACCGCAAAGGATGCACAAGGACATTGGCGCAGCGTATCGCCCGACGCGAAGCAGAGGGCGATACGCTGCGCCAAAGTCCTTGTGCATCCTTTGCGGTATTTTCGTAATAACCTTATTATTATACATCTTACATTCGTGACTTGGGCATCAAATTGTCAGAGTAATGACCGTTTTCGTGCAATGTCAACAATTTTTCTGCCGATTTATAGCGCAAGTGTGGATCAATATCTCGGACGCGCTTCTGCAAGTTCTGGATATTGTGTGTGTGCACTACACACCTACGTACAGAGCGCACGAGACATGTTCTGGCACTCGTCCAGTGAGTCCCTTGAAACCGTTCAACAGTGAACGTGCAGCTCCAGCTGCAAGGGATGGAGCGCCTTGAAACCGTACGTGTTACGGAACGGGCGTTCCGTACGGCCTTTTTTATCGCACGCACAATTCTATTGTTCTCGATGGTAGATGTATAATAATGTTGATTATGTTAAATGGCAGAAGTTAAACCATTTCCCCATATTTTGGCACTGAATGAAATAGAGGAAGAATTTATCAAACAATATACAATATTATTGCAACTCTGGCTGATATAGACTGAAAAACAGAAAAATATTTATCCAAACAATACAAATTATTAAATGATACCAGAACATTGATGGTGAAAATACTTTGATTTGTTGAGACATCAAAATAAGAGTGCTACATTTGTAATGTAACACAGTTAGAATATGTGCAGGCCCAATAAGAGAAAAATCCTGGTTCAATGATTCAAGCCAGAATTTCAATATTCATCAATAAACCACACCAAAAAATGGGTATACCACTAAGTGTTGACATGTTCCGTCCATATATGAACTGGCTATTGCTCATGCATATATGTCGTGAACTTGTTGAAATCAAGCGGCATACCAGTCGTCGGATGTGCTTTAATTGCTTCATTATTGCAACTCTGGCTGATAATGAAGCTATCACATATGGAGACTTTTGTTCAATATGAATATCAATCTCTTTGTGATACTCTGTTCAAATTGAAATGACGGTACAAAAACGATGGTAATGAAAATAATGTAAAATAGTCTGTGAAAATGATCAAATTAATAACCAAAGTAAAATTTCAACCATCAACTGCTTGATAATTCTCATTGACTTGTTGACACTCACTGATTTTTAAAGAGAAGTGCTGGATTTTAAATAATGTGAGTAAAATTAATCCCATTACACTTGGCAAAGATTTGTGGAACTGCAGTGCAGTCCGCATGCAGGGCCTATTTACAAACATAACTGCATCCCAACAAACGCTTTACAGCAATTTAGCCAATTGTATTCACAAATGTTGCCAGAGTTTACAGTGCCCTCTTTTATTCCATTTTACAAGAAATGACATTTCCAGTCATGGAGTGTTGGGTCTTTCAACTGCATTTAGCATGTCTTCTGTGGTACAATATGGTCTATGTGATTGATGTGTTATGCACCACCATAACAGAATGATGATTAACTATGCCAACTGAAAATATTACTCCACCACAAATTAATAATTTCAAGAATCTTGGCAGTATTTACAGCAAAGTAATTAAATTATATCAAAGGCTGCTCTTTCAAATCACAAATTTCTGTTACAACTGACTATAAATACTAATATTGAAATCTTCACATAAAGTGACCTATTGAGGGCGCTATAACAATAGTATAAATATTTACTTTTATACATCTGTTTCCTATTTATTTTTCTCAAAAATGAATTTGCCTGGCATCGCTTGGAGACTGTTCCACGGGGCAATATGGACATTTTACTCTGAAAAAAAGAGAACAAAAGACACAACTATGGTTATTGTTTTGTCCACCCACGGTAACTCAGTGTTTTGAAAAGCGCACCAAATTGAGAATTGTAGCGAAAGGCAAAATTGATTCCACAAATATTTGAAACAATTCAAATCCCTTTCGATTTGGCCTTGTTTCAAATATTTTTTCAAAATATTCTTTCATTTGCATTTGAATCTGACACTGCTGTACAAGTAACAGACTGCATAACTGACGGATTAAACTTTTTGTTTTGGTGCAATTTTTACAGTTTCTATATCAAATTTCAGATGACTTGGCTTTGCTGTCTTCAGAAAACCTTAACTCTTTAAACAGAGACAGTAGGTTTAGTGTGAGGTTACAGGATCCCTCTTTTGTAAAGTAAAACTTCCGCAAAAATAGACATTGTTGGTGTGCGGTCACACGGAAAGTGCAATAGCACTTGTAATACATGCACTTGTTGAAGTGTATTCACGTGTAAGAGTTTGATGCAAAACCGCTCACAATTCATGCACGGTTCATCCACCTTTCATGTGGTGAGGTCATAGTTTGGTGTGGAGGTCAGTTGGTAAACATAGCTTGATAATCACCGACCTATGTGAAAGGCCTTGAGTGAGTGGCAGGCAAGCAAGATGAAGGGAAACACATACTTACTTATTACCGCTTATCAACTTATTCAGGGAATCCCGCGAGATGACGTGACCACAAATCAGCCTCATTGGTGGGTTGTGATCCGTGCTTTGTTGACGAAGTATGGGACAGGCAAAGATGGAATGGTATCTGCAGTCCGTACCCAAGTCAACTTCAATCTGGAACAGCAGGGAAAAACATCACATTCACTCCTGCTCTATCTAATAGCAATGTTTTAAACTTTGTTGAAGAGCACATCAAGCATATCATACTCATATTATGGCTTCAACTTATAAGAGAGAAATCTAAGCAGAAAGACATCACAGGCTTGCTTCTCATCCTTGGTCTCTCTCAAAATTATGTGCTTCTTTTCTTTCTTTTTTTTTGCTGACAAGATCCCATAACCCACATTAAAACGAGGAATGTTTCTATGCGTCTGTAACTGTGACATACATTACGATGACTGCACTCATTCAGCCTTCACAAATATAATGTAAGTATATGTGATCCTACAAGACATTGTCCACCATGCGTAGTGCTGTTTATTTTTACGCAAACATGAAAGAAAAAAATGTTGACATGCTTAGTTTAAACCATCACCACGTGTTTGGAAGAGAGATAAAATAATTTCTTTGTGGGGAGTATTAATAGTGATACATTCTGATATGATCAATAGCAGAAACACAAACTAAATATTTGATAAATAACACAAACTGTTACAGTTGGATAATATAATAAATTAATATTAAGAATGAATGAGTGACAGAACACATGACTCTGTGTATTTTTCTCTCAATACCAAATTACAAAATGACTAAAAAACACTCTGTTATTCCAATACTTTTACAAGTTCTTAAGGCAGATGACTACCTTTTACTCAAACATTTTCAAATGCTCGGATCTGATCTGAATGAAACTTCTGTGAGTGTGAAAAAAGTTTGACATACCGGTAATTCGTCTTTCGAACTCCATACACCACTGACTTGTCTTTGTTGCATCACATGTTTGATGTTGAGGAGAGAAGGTAAAGCTATCGCCCCAGCTTGTACACTTAAAGCAAACATAAAACAATTTTCAATCTTGATCTCATTAGAACAGGCAATATACATGTCTAGTCAAATTTAAATACAGAGAATTGAGAGAAATCACAACCATTGAAGCGTATTAGACATTTCAGCTCAACTCATTTACAACAACAAAACTTACACAGCCGCAATTTCTGCAATTCTTGACACATCAGTGTTCTCCCCAGGATCAAGCAAAAGCGTAGCGGCTAATTTGCATAATCATTTGCATATCATTAATTTATATTTGCATATGGATATAAGCTTGCACATGCACCCACGCATTCATATACACTCACAACAAAATGCAATGGTAACACACAAGTATGCAATTTGAACATCATGGAAACTCTTTATTACACTTAAAGCCCCAGTATTTGTAACTTTTAACAATTTTTTTCATATTTTTGATTAAAATGACATCCTCAGTATGTGAAAGTAGACCATAATTAATACTGAATCGCATGGTTTGCATGCCCAGCCCGCCTCACGATTAACAGTAAAAGGAGTGAAAAATGACTTCTTGTCCGGACCAGAAGTCAGCTTTGTTGACACACGAAACGAAACGTAATCACACCACCGCGCATGCTCAACCACATCTACGCAAGTTACCGTGGCGTCCGTAGAAACCATACGCTCTTCGTAAAGGTCTGGTCCATCGAAACTGGAGACTCAGCTAAAAACGCGCGAAAGTTGGGTGTAATACCGGAAAGATATAAATATGTAAGTGTTTAGAGATTGTTCCAACTATAATGAGCCGTGCAAACAAACGTCTTGAACAGCTAAACTAACGACGGAGGCAGTCGATTGTAAGCTGCATGCAAGGCACTGCACGTTGTGACCGACGGTACGGAGATCAAGTTTGCTGAATGAATTGAGAGAGAAAAATATATATGAATAAAAATTCAACACTTCACCATTGTAATTATTGAACTAGTCGTTTCTTCCATTACGGAGTATAATGAAAATTTCGTTGAAAATAAATGACGGGACTGATTCTGCTCCGTCTACTCAAACGAAGTTTTGTGTGCGGCCAGGCTACGCTGCAGGCAACACAGACTATCAACTTCGCATATCGTTGCCGTACAGCGTAATTGAAAACGCTCAGAAAGGAAAAATTATATCTTCAATGCAATACAAAAGTCTTACTTATTAAATTTAAAAGTATTTCCAAATAATATCGAACGTAACGGGTATCTAATCCTCACAAGGACTACAGTAGTACAATTATCGGCTACCTGCGATGCGATGGAGCTCCAGGAATTGTAAGCTTAGAAGTTCGAACACAAGAGAGATCCCGGCCTCACTGCAAAGTCGTCCCCTGCGCACCCGGCCCGACAGCAAACTAACCTCTTGGTTTGATTCTGTTGTTTATATATTTTTGTATAAAACTCATGATACATATATCTGACTTTCACAACTGTACAATTTGCTCAGGACTGTGAGTTTGGCTGTAGTCTACAGACGATCGGAGGGAGCTAAGGCAGGCCCCAAATTTGCATGGACAATGCCCGGGACAATTATAGACGCAGCTCGATGAGAAAGTCATTCACATGAACCTAAATGAAGTGATCAATACAAAACTTTTAAACATCACTGGTTCTGAAAATTTATGATCAATGATTCTGACCTACGGATTTTACACTGCGGCGTTGTTTTTTGTGTGTTTGGCCGGCTACTAGTCCTGTAAGGCTGTACTGCTGGGAGGTAGTAGACTCTACAAGTGCAGCGGGGCCGGGCCGAGATTGGTGTGGGGCCTGCAGCAAGGTAAAATTGACAGCGTCCATTGCAGAATGCCCGCGTGTTATCCTTTCTCGTTTGGGAGGAAATTTACCGCTGTATTCAGAATGCCTTTTTACCAGTATAAAAGCTCAGTAACTGATGCATCAAGAGCCAAGAGTCTGTAAATTTCTTAGCAGTAACTCCATTGTTTTTTTTCCAAATTTTCGCTGAGATACAGCCGTGCGTATACTGGTCCCGATCGTTCTGACTCAGGCGTTCACAGCTGTTTAGGGAGCCGTCATTATTTACGACCTGGGGGTCGGAGGAATTACATTAGAAACTCCGAAATTTTGAGTCACACCCCAGCCAACCATGATGACTTTGAGTAACCCCCTCTCTAACAGAAAGTTTGGCTTACCTGAGCCCATGTAATAATAATTGTAGATATAAAAGCTCACCTAATAAGCAGTCTTCGACCATATAGTATTGTTAAATTTTGATGGGTAGCATGTCATTATGGTATGGTTAAATGTCCAAATGGTTGTTGAACTCAAGTCAAATAAAATATACATTTCTGTGATAATATAAAGGATGAATTAACAACAGTTCAGTTTTGTCCTAGATCCTGTGCACTTATAGTGATATCTGTCGAGAACATTTCTCCATGACCCAGCCTCTCCTTCCACCCCTGGTAACGACTGCAGAAAACTACTGTGTGACATCATCATCACCACTGTTGATCCTCATCTTCACTGTCGCTGGCGCCATTGCGTACATGAACAACGATATCATTCTCATCGTCACTATCTTCTCTTTCATAATAAGTATTGCTAGTTGTAGCAGCTACTGTAGTTTTTTTGCATTGCTTCTAGTTGATATTTATTTGTACTGTTAGAGTATTTATTTTCTTTTAATTTAATATGTGTCAAAGTAAAATATATATTATCAACTAATCATTATGTCATTGAGGACAGAGTAAGACAAAGAAAAAACATTTTGAGCACCCCCTTATAACTTTCAATTTTTGAATGACCCCCAGGGTCGTAAATACTGACGGTTCCCTTACTTGCCGCCAAAGGCCATCGCATTCACTGCATTCGACAGCCTACCATACATTGCCAAACTATGTTGCTTCGATTTCGCAATCACCTTGCCGTTAAAGCGACAATCAGCTGAAATTTATTACTTCAAGTTACTCAATTTTGATAGCTATTTGCCTACAGAAGTGAGCCAAGTGTATATAGTGTCGTCTTGATTTTACATCGGTACCCGGAGTTCTGAGTGACCAACTGCAGGGTGCCGACTGCCGACTGCAGTTTGAATAATCCGTATATAACGCACACTGTACCAGAATAGAATGTCAGCCTCCTCTGCCAAAGTTCTGTATCCTCTGAAACACAGTAGCAGTACGTATTTGAACAGAGAAGAACAAAATAAAACCATTCGCAGGTCATTCAGCCGGCGACCATGGGCGATTACCCAGGCAGTGTGGCGTGGCATGGCAAGGCCCCAGGAATGTTGCAGGCTCGATGATGTCATCAGTATCGGCGTTCTCGGTCACATGCACAGCCTACAAGTTGTCAACAAACCCGCGCGGCAATCCAACTCGATCGGGCAATATTTAGCGTTTGTATGTCACTACAGGAGCACAAATTTGGCTTATTTCTTTACTGAACAACATTTCACGATGGATGTAAGAGAATAACATGTAATTTCGAACATAAAAAAAGGTTAAAAGTTACAAATACTGGGGCTTTAAATAAATCATCACAGTATAGTAGAATTGCAATTAAAATAGAAGATTTAAACAGTAACAGCAAGTTCAGATTGAAAGCAAGAAGTGGTTCGTCTGATTTGAGTATCATTAATACATATACTGCTAATAAAATTGTCAAAAATTGCCAACAAAGAGGAAAATTCACAAGATTTGGCTTTATACAATTCAAATGTAATTGAGTTTTATATCATTTTTGAACAACAAACACCGCGAATAATGTTCATTCACGGGGATCAATTTCAACCAGCGCCCCCCCCCCCCCCCCCCCCCGCATAACTACCACTGCCACTGAACATCGTTGTTCAATTCTTCATTTTAAAAATACCACCAAGATGATCACAAGACATGAACTAAGTATGACTAGAATCACTCGAAAATCAGGTGTAAAATCTTTCAGAGAACGTGTCAGAGTGGAACCACACGCGATGCCAGGATCAATGTCAACACATTATAAACACGTCGGCCAACATGGCATCGATACTAGACGATACTAGAGTTTGTCAAATGGCAAGTAAATATCCGATATATATCGGAGATTTCACAACCTCACCGTTCTGGCCAAGCCCGACTTCCAGGGACTGACTCTAGCATCGATACTAGACGATACTAGAGTCTGTCAAATCGCAAGTAAATATCCGATATATATCGGAGATTTCACAACCTCACCGTTCTGGCCAAGCCCGACTTCCAGGGACTGACTCTAGCATCGATACTAGACGATACTAGAGTCTGTCAAATCGCAAGTAAATATCCGATATATATCGGAGATTTCACAACCTCATCGTTCTGGCCAAGCCCGACTTCCAAGGACTGACTCTGGCATCGATACTAGACGATACTAGAGTCTGTCAAATCGCAAGTAAATATCCGATATATATCGGAGATTTCACAACCTCACCGTTCTGGCCAAGCCCAACTTCCAGGGACTGACTCTGGCATCGATACCAGACGATACTAGAGTCTGTCAAATCGCAAGTAAATATCCGATATATATCGGAGATTTCACAACCTCACCGTTCTGGCCAAGCCCGACTTCCAGGGACTGACTCTAGCATCGATACTAGACGATACTAGAGTCTGTCAAATCGCAAGTAAATATCCGATATATATCGGAGATTTCACAACCTCACCGTTCTGGCCAAGCCCGACTTCCAGGGACTGACTCTGGCATCGATACTAGACGATACTAGAGTCTGTCAAATCGCAAGTAAATATCCGATATATATCGGAGATTTCACAACCTCACCGTTCTGGCCAAGCCCGACTTCCAGGGACTGACTCTGGCATCGATACTAGACGATACTAGAGTCTATCAAATCGCAAGTAAATATCCGATATATATCGGAGATTTCACAACCTCACCATTCTGGCCAAGCCCGACTTCCAGGGACTGACTCTAGCATCGATACTAGACGATACTAGAGTCTATCAAATCGCAAGTAAATATCCGATATATATCGGAGATTTCTCAACCCTACCGTTCTGGCCAAGCCCGACTTCCAGGGACTGACTCTAGCATCGATACTAGACGATACTAGAGTCTGTCAAATCGCAAGTAAATATCCGATATATATCGGAGATTTCACAACCTCACCGTTCTGGCCAAGCCCGACTTCCAGGACTGACTCTGGCATCGATACTAGACGATACTAGAGTCTGTCAAATCGCAAGTAAATATCCGATATATATCGGAGATTTCACAACCTCACCGTTCTGGCCAAGCCCGACTTCCAGGGACTGACTCTGGCATCGATACTAGACGATACTAGAGTCTATCAAATCGCAAGTAAATATCCGATATATATCGGAGATTTCACAACCTCACCGTTCTGGCCAAGCCCGACTTCCAGGACTGACTCTAGCATCGATACTAGACGATACTAGAGTCTATCAAATCGCAAGTAAATATCCGATATATATCGGAGATTTCTCAACCCTACCGTTCTGGCCAAGCCCGACTTCCAGGGACTGACTCTAGCATCGATACTAGACGATACTAGAGTCCGTCAAATCACAAGTAAATGTCCGATATATATCGGAGATTTCACAACCTCACCGTTCTGGCCAAGCCCGACTTCCAGGGACTGACTCTAGCATCGATACTAGACGATACTAGAGTCTGTCAAATCGCAAGTAAATATCCGATATATATCGGAGATTTCACAACCTCACCGTTCTGGCCAAGCCCGACTTCCAAGGACTGACTCTGGCATCGATACTAGACGATACTAGAGTCTGTCAAATCGCAAGTAAATATCCGATATATATCGGAGATTTCACAACCTCACCGTTCTGGCCAAGCCCGACTTCCAGGGACTGACTCTAGCATCGATACTAGACGATACTAGAGTCTATCAAATCGCAAGTAAATATCCGATACATATCGGAGATTTCACAACCTCACCGTTCTGGCCAAGCCCGACTTCCAGGGACTGACTCTAGCATCGATACTAGACGATACTAGAGTCTGTCAAATCGCAAGTAAATATCCGATATATATCGGAGATTTCACACCTACCGTTCTGGCCAAGCCCGACTTCCAGGACTGACTCTAGCATCGATACTAGACGATACTAGAGTCCGTCAAATCGCAAGTAAATGTCCGATATATATCGGAGATTTCACAACCTCACCGTTCTGGCCAAGCCCGACTTCCAGGGACTGACTCTAGCATCGATACTAGACGATACTAGAGTCCGTCAAATCGCAAGTAAATATCCGATATATATCGGAGATTTCACAACCTCACCGTTCTGCTGGCCAAGCCCGACTTCCAGGGACTGACTCTAGCATCGATACTAGACGATACTAGAGTCTATCAAATCGCAAGTAAATATCCGATATATATCGGAGATTTCTCAACCCTACCGTTCTGGCCAAGCCCGACTTCCAGGGACTGACTCTAGCATCGATACTAGACGATACTAGAGTCTGTCAAATCGCAAGTAAATATCCGATATATATCGGAGATTTCACAACCTCAGAGTTCTGGCCAAGCCCGACTTCAAGGACTGACTCTGGCATCGATACTAGACGATACTAGAGTCTATCAAATCGCAAGTAAATATCTGATATATATCGGAGATTTCACAACCTCACCGTTCTAGCCAAGTAAAGATTTCACCACCTCATCGTTCAATCTAAGTTCGATATTGTAGAGTCTAGTAGCCGTAAATATCGGATATCATATAAAAGTGCAATGTCGCGGTGTCCTCTAAAGGTCTTTGTTGGTCGTAATAGTCGTTGTAGAATGAAAACTTGTGAACAACCCAGCCGATTCTTCTATTGTTTTAACGTTCCTCTCAACACTTCCGGACAACTTATCGGACGCATACCATACTTCACACCTTCCACTCTTTCACCAGGTTGAAAGTTGCAGTGAGCGCTAATGAGTAGACAATGCATGCAACAGCTGGTAGCTACGCAGAGCGTGTGAACTAAAGGATGGCGGGAATATTTTAAAGCGTAGCGGGGAGAATGAAAGCGTAGCGGGGAGAGGCGAAAGCGTAGCGGGACCGCTACGCTAAAATGGGCTGGGGAGAACACTGCACATTTGTGATGTGCTGGTACGGCCCACATATAAAAATATACCCCAGTCTTTTTTTTCAGATCTTTGCCAAATTTAAAAAATAACAACTGTTGTCGATGAAATGTTATGTCCATTTGGTCCAAAATTATCAACAAAATTACAGAAAAATTTATAAAGACGTAAAAAATTACATATACTCTTTTTTGAACTGTTATTTCAAAACTGTATTTTTCATTTCACTGAGTGGGCTGCTATGTTCACAATATTTTGAGCTATTGATCATCAACTTCAAGCTTCCATTTTGGGAGTAAGTAGATTTCCTCAATTCATTTCACACTGTATTTTCAATGCACAGGCTTGATTTGAGCAAAAGTGCACAGGCCATTGTCATCATTGTGTTTGACGGAATAATAAGAAATGATATGAAAGGGACTTGGATTATACGAGTGTATCAACTTTGTCATCCAAAGTGAAATGTCATCAGATAAATCTTTCCGTTTCATATTGATTATTTCTCTTCATCACAAAATTGAATCATCAGACCTAGTCATGCTCTGAGACACCACTCTATCACAGAATGCACTTTGTTTGTGATAACTGAATCAGATGCAGATAAGACTGAGTTGTCTTTACTGTAAAATGAAGTTCTTGAAAATCACTTACCTAACACACAGAGGACTTTCCACAGATAGACCTAACAACGAACATGCATCCCTAGTAAATACATCACAGATTTCCAACCAGTTGATGGGGTCTAAGAGATGGGAATACGGTGAGTTTTGAATTCCTTGCCGGAGATACAACAGACTACCCATCATTATCTGTAATTCTGCAAAGATGCACAGACACAACGATTTCAATAACCAAACTCTACAACACAAATGAAAGGCAAACTTAATTCAAAATGTCCCATTGTTCTAAAGCTAATAACTTGGTATAGACTCTGAATTTTAATGGTACCTAGAGCAGCTGAAGCTAAAACAAGTTTCAACAAATTCTGACTCTGACCTTTCCCTGGGAGGTATGATAAGATGAAAGCACTAGCATAACATAAATGACTGCTGACAGTAGATTATATATTTTTTTTCTGTGACCCGTTTAGAAAAGCTTATACATATAGTACTGCCTATACCAGAAGTCACCTGAGATCTTAATGCATGAGAGTCATTCATTCACTTGTATACTACAGTTTCATGCTATGACATTCATGGACAGGCGGTAGTCCATATCTGGGAATCTGAAGTCCGAAAGCAAGTTTTGGTTGTCCCAGGAAGTGTTACTGCCATTTATTTCAAGTCATGTGAATAGTACACACGTGTATCTATATATATACATGGTCATTCAGTGACTTCAGAATACTGACAATTTTGAATTCACATTAATATGGGAGAGAAAATACCCAGGAAATGAGGAACACGGCCTTAAAATGGAAACAACTCTCAGAGAAAAATAAGGAAATTAAGTTCAATTTTCAGTGACAAACAAAACACTTTGGACTTTCTCTTTTCAAATATAGGTATGTCATTATCTTTACTTTTGTCTGAGATAAATGACTATTAAATATTTATTTACGTCCACCATGGGTAATCCTTGTCTGGTTAAATATGTGTTGTCCAGACAGAAACTAGCTGTCTGGACCCGTTTTCCTTCTTGTTGACAACAATAACATTGCTGTATACATGGAGATACAGCAATTCTTTGGTTTAAGCATACAGCCAAAAAAAATGATAAGCTTACCTTTTGAGTGTCCATCTGCAAACATGCCAAAGTTTCTAGCGTACTGAAGGATTTGTTGTTGATTGGCTGCCCCGCCCCTAAGCAGTTCTATAAACTGAAGTCTGTGTAATTTAAACTCTAGAGAACTGTGTTGTGCATGTAATTGCTCTCGGTGGATTTGTGCCCATCTGAAAAACACATAGATGAGAAAAAAACAACACAAATGAAGGACATTATCACACAGTAGAAGGGGTTTGCTCAATTTTCAGCATCTGTAGTGTTTTGACAAATACTGCCACTCAACCCTCCTGTGGTGCTCTGACATTTGGTAACTCAACAGAGATAGGTAAATTAGAATTTAGTATTGCTAACAATTCAACACCTGCAGTATAGAAAACTTTTTTAGAAGAACTTTGTTTTAAATCCATGTTTTTGCATAAAAAACTTTGTCAATCAACATAGACATACATGGATAACATGAGAATTTGACAAGCATTTGCCAATTTGTTTCTACCATGCTATATATCATTAATGCCACTTATGTGTGACAAATCACTCATGCCTATCAAATTTTCATCTTTTTAAAATCACCACATTTTGTCCATTGTCATTTTCCTGCTTGTGAAATTTTAGGTGTTTGAAATCATATCTCTTGAACTGTATGTGAAAGAAAATATGATTTGATGGTTTTGAGTGTCAGTTCTACAAAAGTCATGCTTAATAAGGTAGAATGCACTTCGGGTACAGATATTTAGACTGTCAAATTTTACAATACTTTACTGATCAACCATTTGTGTGGGCTCATTTTCAAGCGGTTGGAGTAAACAAAATATTCATTGGCTTATGAAATTGTAAAAATCAAAACTTAAATTTTTTCCCCAACTGAGTTAAGACAGGGATATTGGTAATTTTAATTTCCAAATACCAGCAAAGTTCACATAATTTGTTTCTCTGATACCCAAAATCGCAAGGTAACCCCTGATTTTTATTATTGATTTTGAAAAAAGAATGGTTGAAAGTTTCCTTGAGGAAAGTTTGAGTGAAAGTAATTAGTTTAAATCTTTCAATTTTTTTCACACTACCTTAAAACATGCTATAAGCTGTTGTTAAGTCTATGACTCAGCATGCATCATTCCAGCTTGGGTTCAAAGGTTAATGGAACACTTTACGAACAATATTGGAAATGCAATGCAATCGGGGATATACATGTACTCACTGCAGTGCTGGCTGTAAATTTCTGGCCTTGAGAGCTTCTAGTATTTTGTTGATTTCTATAAATGGTTCTTTGTTTGTGCCATCCACCTGAAGTGCTGCGTCCTTCAAATGAAAAATACAAATATTAATCAAATCACCTTCCTCCAATCAATATTGAAACATACATACATAAACTGTCTATACTCGACTCTGTCTATTTTAGTTAGACATCAAAAATAATTCTTACTACGATCTCTGTAAGTTAATATTAAACATAGCTATTGCATTCAAGATAAATGACTTACTGTAGCTTCTTTACAACATACATACACTGAGGAGAAATCATCACAGTACAGGGGACACAGATATGAACAACAGCTTTTTCACATGGCAAAACAAATTGTACTGGATCTGCTGAATTTTGTTGTTCTAATTAAATATCTATTTAAGACAAGTTACTGGAATTTCAAGAAAGGGCCTACAAACTTGTTAACCCTATTTAGGTAAAGTCATTCAAACCAGTGTACTCTGAAGACTTCCAATACAATGGCACACTTTACCTTGATATGCCGCTGTAGCATTATCAGGTCAAGTCCGTACAAAAAAACTACCAATGATTTTGAGTCAGAAAAGTCAGTTATCATAGGGTCTGAAAATGATATCGTCTGTCAGAGTGTATTGTTTAGGAAATACTATGCTTTCCTAGTTTCCAACACCAGATTGTGACAGACAAAGCTGATGGAAAATGGGTTCATAGGTTCAAAATCTTACGTCTATAAGCTGCTCTGCAATGTCTAGCATGCCCTTCCTGAAGAAATGCTCACATATAACTTCATTTATGAGGTTGACTTTCTCTGGTGAGTCAAAGTTAGATTCCTGACCGAGGGCATTGATATCCGGCATGAAATTCTGCAAAATAAATAAAAAACTTCTTCATCTTCATCCATATCACATTTTTAATTAAATATGATATGTCGAGTTCAAATTAATTTTATGATATGTATGAACTTTGACACTACAAAAATGGACAACAGTGGTTGAATGGTGTAATATGAAATGGATGGACCTGATGCCAAATCAAACAGAGTTGTTCTTGTTGTGGATAGTTTGGACTATCAATTAATTATTGGCCTTACATACAACATATCTTTACATGTTCTTGTTAGAAGTGAGGAATGAATCTTCATATGAAAAGTTTATAATGGATACAGTGAGACCATGGATGTAGAAGTCTCCACTTCACATCCATAGTGAGACAGACCACGGTTGTTATTTACGATACACACTGAAACAAATTTTTTGTTTTAAAAGTAAAGAGTAAAGTTTCTGAAAGAACATAAATGTCATAAAACTGTTGTCTTACCCGATCTATGACTTTGCCAATTTTGGAAACACTGCTGTGTAGGTCCTTATGGTTGCTACCAATATATGAAGCACTGTCTTTCATCTTCTTTGTACACTGGCTGACCACCAGACTCTGTGCTGGAGTTAGTTCACTGTCCTCTGGAGCTGTTGATTGGAATATAACAATGGAATTACAAACTTCAGACCTATAATAATGTCCTACTTGCTTTTGCAGTAAGTCATGCATATGAAGAGTCCATCAAGCTACAGACAACACTAATAGTACATTACCTGCATAGGATCAATTAGGTACAATTTGCCTGAGCTTGGTATTAAGCAAACACATGTTAGATTTAGAGGCTGACTGTTGTTTCATAGTGATGCTTTTCTGCTGTGAACAGAGCTAGGTTTGTTGAACAGAATACCTTTAGAATCCAGTGTCCAGAGAAAACGATTTGTCCAACGCTTAAAAATATTTTTTTAGCAAAGATAGCAGCATTAAACTAACAATATAATACTGGTTACATCTTTGTTACCACAAGCAATGTTGATTGTATCCACTAATTAGACCCAAATGTTGATGACTCGTACATTATTTTCTGCCACTGGCTTCAGACAATCAAAACCTTTTGGGACCTTTCCAAAACAAAAAGCCAACTTGCCACAATCTGATGGCAATCTATACCACTACATCTGATCATATTGGCAGTTGCCAAGGCAAAAATAATTTTTAAAATAATCTTCTTGCACATGGAACATTTGGTTGCGATCAACAATTGATCAACAGTTAAGTTCTCAAGCAGGTTAAGTATTCTTACAGTTGTTGTTTTAGTATATATTGATTATTTATTTATTGATCTAGAAAAATACTGTACATAGTTCTCTTTAGGTAGGTCAACTTCATGGTTAGGTTCTGGTTTTGAAAGCAGTATCAGGATTATGGATATGATTTAGTGACGGAAATTTTTTTATTCCATCTTTTGCTATTGCACATTGAATAATCTCTGATAAATAAACTAAGACTCCCTCATTTAAAAAGCGAAAACAACTTTTCACTGGCCTGAACTATAGTGTACTCAATTTATCTACCGAAATTCTGGTTTGCCATGTTAAAGATGTATAGAGTGTAAATGCATTTGTAGGTGGAGGTTCTTCATTACAAGTGAAGTACATGTATAATTGACACTTCTGCCATGGCAAAGCAAATGTTCCCTTCCATCACACTGACAAACCAACTTCCGTAATGAGTCACATTCAATACATACGGCAGAAGACAAAATATCTGCAAGCTGCAGTACTGTAGCATGAGGTTGTGGGTTGGATGGCAAAACCAAATGGATGAAAATGTTCCCTAATGTCTGAAGTGAATCCCATTCACCAGTCTGTGCACTCTTGCATCCATAGCACCTGGGGCTCTACTTCTGCTGTCCAACTCACAACTCAAGGCAAACCTTTGAGCTATGATATTGCAGCTACATGGATTAGTGATTGTGTCACATGTACATGTAAATGAACATCCATGTAAGGTGCCATTACAATAATCGATCAAAGAGAAGATTACAAACGGCTTGGTTTTTTGCACTATGGAGGTAAGAAGGAGATTTATACTGTATCATGTACAACTCAGGGTTTGGCATTAGAAGTGAGAATTATTTTTCTATGTAAATAGGAGTATTTCGTCGCGTCAGTGGAAGAAGGTCGTAACTGACATTTTTGAGCAAAATCAGTTTTTATCAGAATACGATTTCTCGTTATCTAATACATCTGCTGAATGTCGATTTTAGTAAACTTTCTCACGAAAAGGTGAAAAAAAGAGATTTTTTAGTCTTGATCGCATCTGCATCTCGGTTTGGCAGTAAGGTCGTAACTGCTGCAATAAGGTCGTATCTGCAGTCAACACTTGTGCAGAAAGGTCGTAAGTGTCAGATACGACCTTTAGGGTCGTGCTGTAAGGGATGCCAGAATAAATGCAATAAGGTCGTAACTGCAGTGGACGAATGATTATTGGCGAAACACAAAGGTATTTTAGATGGTATTAGAATAAAATGAAAAAATTCTGTTACTAATATGTACGGGCCCTTCACAAATACAGTAGGAGACACGCACAGAATGATTGGTATTGCGATAGGTATCAAAACAGGCTGGTCGTAAAGTGTTTACCACATTGTTGTAAAACGGTGAGTGTCAATGTGGGGGTGTACGTGGTTGGTACACATTAGCCTCTCTTGAGCGTGCTGTGTATTTAAGCAATGCCGTAAAACGGTATGATGCGCCCATAATTCCAACACGCGTTACAAGTCGGAAGCAGAGAACTGCATCCGGCAAGTCTTGTGTTTTCTCCTACGGCCGCACTCGTACTCGTCTGCATTCAAAAGAATGCCAAATAAAACTGCAAACATGTGAAGGCGATATAGGCGAGAGAACAAAGTGTACGAGAAACAAACTACACGATAATTCAGATGGTGTGCGTGCGTCGAACTTGACTGAAGTAAAGGGCATTTCGCCTCTATGATGACGACGGGTGATAGCTTTGCGAAGTCAATGAAAGTTGTATTACGTTGTACTGTCTACATTTGCATCAAGGACGTTTAAATCCCAAGTGAGGCTGCCAAAGCAACATTGCGTTGCATCAAAAGTTATTATTGAACAGGGTTGTAAACCGGAATCAATATAGTTGTAGTGATTGTGCAGGACGGGGAGCTCCTGTTACGTTGTTTGTGACCAGGCTGCATTTAGACAACTTCATTCAAATTTCAATCAGAGCGGCTTTCCGCTACACTGTCTACAGTCATAGCAGGTACCGAATCAATAGCCTAAAAACATTTCCAATTTCAGATTATGTTGCCACATTAAACTTTTCTGCAGTGGTATGTTCCATTACGTTATGTCACGTCGCTTGGTGAGCCATGAGGTAGGGATATTCAGTTTCTTTGGCCTATGAACTTCGAAAGGAAAGGACAAAGGACAGAATGAACAGTAACATGTGATTTAAAGTATGCTAGAAGCCTTGCTAGTTTGAGTGGTATGGCTACCATTAGTACTCAGGTGTAAAAAATATATCCTCTTTGATTCTAGTTTACTAACACCGGAGATAATCTGACCTTGTTTGACATTATGACATTACATTAAACCCACGTAGCTGCAACCTTTGATGGATTATTCACTACTTTTGGTTTTTCTTTACTCATGTTCTACTTCCAAAAGTATGGTGAAATTCTCAGTATTAGCATGTAAATATAACCATGTGCAGTACTGTAGGTGATTTTATTGTTGACATGTCAATTTAGTTCGGACAGAATCCAGTTGTTAGAAGTTACAGCTACTGTTGCTTTAAAGGCAGGTGCTGGATAATGCCGATTCATAATGGTGCTTGAGTAGAAACTGAGAACAGGGAAGCCGACTGCTCTGCTAAAATCTACTAAAACAAGTATTAAACCAATTTTAATGACACACAACAACAATATCTAGTTCTGTAAACACCCACACCATACAGCAAGACATAAAATAGTACAAAAGCTCTGGAGATATTGAAAATTTAAGAGGAAACCAGCTTCAGAACACAAGAGAACAGGCCTGGAAAACTGTTGTTACATGATTCAAACATAGCCATTACATACATACTCATTATGCATGCCAATTCAAAATCACTCCCAATAAACATCCGTGCAAACACAAATCTTCAAACGCGTATGTCCCGGCGCCGGCCTTTAATAAGTTTCTTGCAATTTATAATCAAACATTTGATACTGTTTAACTCTTTTTTTTCTATTTAGAATGGACTCATGCCAAGAATGCATGTGTTTGTCTTCAGAGCTAGGTTATAAAAATAACGCGTTTCAAACCCTCAAGGGTATACAGTTACAAGCAACCACTAGACTAAGACGACAGGCTCTACAGTCATACACAGGCAGGTATCTACAGTTCAAGTGGATATACCATGTAAAAGCGAACCAGCTGTGTTTTAAGATACCTAAGCAAGATATAACTTTTACTCGATTGAGAATCGTCGTCATATGATTGATCATCATATAGCAGAACGTGACAAAGAGAACATAAAACAATATGATTTAGTATAATTTTGAAAGTGACGATGATGATATACCACTGAGTGTTATTCATTCAAAGTTAAGTCCAGATAAACATATAACTTGCACAGTGAGTCTTGTGCTGATGTTGATATAGCTGTCAATAATGGTGAGGATGATAGTGGTGTTGGTGTTGGTGGTGTTTATGAGGTTGGTAATGAAAATGATGATATTCCTTTAACATTTCTGCGTTTACATACAAAGTTGGACAACAACAATGCATTATTGCCAAAGTATTTGAACATTTTACCATGACTTAACAACTACTGCCAAAGTTAATTTAAAAAAAATGAATTTACAACTATTTTTTTAATTACAAGGGATTGTTGCAATGAATGGTTGTATTAATTTTTACAATGAATTTACTACTGTAAGTTGGCCAATGAATTTTTCAACACCTCAGTGTTTTTTTTTTCAATACCTCAGTGTTGTTTATGTTAGATTCAATGAAGCTGTTGATTTTAAAATTTCTGCGTTTATATACATAATAGACAAAATGATGTTACAATGTAAAATCAAAACAGCATTAAAAAAAATAACTTAACAATACATTATTGCCAAAATGTTTTAACATTTTACAATGACTTTACAACTACTGCCAAAGTTAATTTTTTTACAATGAATTTACAAATATTTTTTATTACAAGGGATTATTGCAATGAATGGGCTATATGAATTTTTACAATGAATTTACCACTGCAGGTTGGCAAAAGAATTCTTCCAACACCTCAGTGAATGCACTTTTTTCAATGAAATATTTCAGTGAATTTATTACTTTATTTACAATGAATTGTTACTTTAATTAAATTATGAATACATTCAATGGCCATTCCCATAATTAATCCTTTCAGGCCTGACAATTTCTAGATTGATAATATTTGGCTGTGATATGAGGCAAGCATACAAGAACTTCAATATACATGAAGGTTAATCTCTATGTCAGACTATAAGTTTACTGCATTATAGGTTTAGACACAAACAAAAATATCCCCTGGCTGAAATTTCTGCAAACCTCTGGCATTGTCTTGGTATCCTGGCTTGGCCAGCTCTGCCTGTTTCAGACATGTAAGTTAATTTCAAAAATTTCAGTCAGGGTCAAAAGCAGAAACAGACTCCATTTTTCTGTTGGTGCCTATTCATGTTGATTAACAAGCCTTTCACTCATTCAGTCTGTTGTGCAATGGATGCTCTGTAGAAGAAAGTCTGACACTAGGATTAAACTGTGATGCAATGTTGAATTCTTTGCCTGACCTTCTGAAAGTCTAGATAAAATTATCTTACTATAGTTTGAGCAAGGCAAGGAAATTTAGGCCTGAAAGGATTAATTAATATAATATCTGGCTAGTACTTTTTGAGGGATTTTTTGCAGGAATGCTACTTGTGTTGACCTTAAACAACCAAAGAAATTGTGCATCAATAAAATAATTACAGTTCAGGAAAAAATGTGAAGTAATAGTTTAGTGCATGACACAGTTGCATACACTAAGACTGTAAGACTGTATAGAGTGGCTGTAACTAGAACCTCTGTTTACAGCAAAATGGTTCTGTGTCAGACTCACATTGGTTTAATATGCCTTCTATTGATTTGATATGTCTCGATTTCCAACTTGTGTTTTATAGGTCATTGTGTGAGAACTTTCCCAAGTTCTCTATGAAGTTTTCTTTCAGAGAATTAACATGTTAATTAAGAAAGCTTAGTTCAGAAGATCAAACATGTTTTTTAAAAAAAATGAAAACAATTTTCTGTGACTGACAAAAATGAAAAACCCTGAAAACATTAACCGAATGTACTATTCATGTGAGATCCAAACAAACCAAAAAACCAAACAAACAAAACTATTATCACAATCAGATAACTCGTGTGTTAACTTCTCACTCTATGAACTATGCTTAAACAAAACAGGAGTATATTTAGTCATTAAAATGACACTGGGCATATTTGTGGCCATTTATTCAGTAATTGGTAAATGAGTTTAACTCTTCAAAGCTTGATGGTTGCAGTGTGGCATGTGTTCAATCGTTTATCGACATTTTTAAAATTTCCTGTTAGATTCTACTCCCAAGCCAGCGCATTGGATTTTTTGAGCACATTGTGCTGTCCAACGTTGAGGGCGCTAGATAAAGCAGCCCGGGAACCATGCAAGATATAAAATAAAACGAGGAGTAATTAAGAAAATCAATAAGGTTTGGGGAAGATTCTTCATTATTCTGAGTGATTATAATGATATGGAAGCCAGGGTTAGCAAATATATCCTCAAATTCTATTCCAAAAGGTTTGTGGCGTGTGGGTTCCTCTGACCCTGAGGGCGTATACTAAGGAAGTCTGTAAAACTGAAAACAATGCTTCTCCGCTCGAGATCCAAGCATTTTTCATCTTTGACATCCATTCATGTAAATCGTACTACCCGTTATCAATGTAAACTACACTAGTGACTTCAAAGTTATGTGATACTAGGTAAGAAGCGGCAGTTACGACCTTTTGACACTGAAAACATACCATGAGCTTTCCATGCAATAAGGTCGTATCTACCACTTACGATCTTTTTGATCTCCGTTTGGTCCACTTCCGGGGTCGTATCTACATTTTTCGCCTACAAATATTTATTGAAAAGGCTTTCCGAACCAAGAACTTCATAAGTCGAGTCTAAAAATTATTTTTTCGGGAACCGCTGACTTTAAAATTTCGATATATTTATATTTTTGCTGAAAATCAGTTTTATGCCTCTCCTGTAAAATTAGGTGAAACGCAGTTACGACCTTCTTCCACTGACGCGACGATTTGTCTTTGAGGTCTAGTAATTGAATCCCATAAATTGCCTTTGTGTCTATTGCCTTTTAAAGCACATCTATAATTCTAGATGGCCTGAGTGAAGTGAGGTGAGTGAACTTTGACCATGTCAGAAATTAGGCGCTTAGTCGAGGTCAAAGGCAATAGGACATGTGCACAAACTTCTTTTTGAATCCTCTGGTCATAAGCATTATATCCTTTGATTTTTTTCATGAAGGTGCACTTTTGAGGAAGTAACAGCCTGTTCTAGAAAATTTGAATGTAATTTGGATATATGACATTTCAAACAGACATTTGGAAATATTCAGAATAGTATTGGAATGTTTCTTTTGCACTGAAAAGAAAGATCAGAGATATGCTCTTTCTTGCAAGCCTTGGCTCATGCATGGCTGTTTAGTGGCTGTCTGTGAAATGACCCTTCAATCAATGTCATATCTGAGCGTACACGAAGTGCTGTTTGGAGCAGGAGGCCACGCTACTCCCTATTCAATTTATCAGGAACTAACAATTGAGAACCAAACTGCAGTAATACACATGATAGAAAGTGGTTGTGCCTCCTTGCCTCTACTTTTGTGGTCATTGCAACTAATGATAGGTATTGAAAGGGTCAGTAGCTGTAACCTTTGATAACTTTTTTCACTATTTTTACTTTCAATGTCAACTACAGTTTCTTGTTCTACTCCCTGAAGCATATTGATATACATAGTGTTCTGCTTGTCAACTCAGCCTGTACATGTATAGACTACCTTGTTATTTTCAAAAGTAATTTCTGGTCAGGACTAGAATTCAAACATAAACAATAAAAGTGCCTTTTACACATATAGACGTAGACTCTCCACAGTCGCTGCGCCTTGTTTTGTGCGCGCCCACGATGGGCCTGCATTCGAAGGCTACGCTGTGCAGCTGTGAGTACGCGCTGCCAGACACAGCGACCGTCGGTTCTTGCAAGTATATATATTCATGAGGGTACTGTCGTCAAAAGAAACACCTATCTAACTGGGCAGAGAGAATGTATACTAGTAGCTGGTAGACTTATATATGCGGTATGTTTTCATTTTTAATTTTATTTGGCTATAGCAGCTACCTGTCATTTTTGTTTTGATTAACGGGTGTGTGGAGTTCTATAAACTACCCGGATCAGGCAGAAATCCTATCGGTCGCTTGCAAGAACGTACATGACGTGCTGTTAGGAGTTGGAGGCCACGCTATTCCCTTTACAATTTATAAGGACCTAACAATTGAGAACCAAACTGCAGTAATACATTTAATGTAACATGTTACTTTTATGGTTGTCTTGTACATTTGTCTTGTGATGGTGTGACTTTTTTTGTTTCGCACATCTGTTAGTGGGTTTGCCCGTTGATCTGTGTATCAAATAAAATAAAATAAAATAAAATATGATAGAAAGTGGTTGTGACTCCTTGCCTCTACTTTTGTGGTCATTGCAACTAATGATAGGTATTGAAAGGGTCAGTAGCTGTAGCTTTTGATGACTTTTTTCACTATTTTTACTTTCAATGTCAACTACAGTTTCTTGTTCTACTCCCTGAAGCCTATTGATATACATAGTGTTCTGCTTGTCAACTCAGTTTCTACATGTATAGACTGCCTTGTTATTTTCAAAAGTAATTTCTGGTCAGGACTAGAATTCAAACATAAAGAATAACAGTGCCTTTTACACATATAGACGCTGTGTTGACAATCTGAATAGATGGAGTTTAAAATGCTCTGGGAGCAAAACAAGAAACTACAGTTGACATTAAAACGAAAAACAGCACAAAATCATCAAAAGTTACAGCTACTGACCGTAAAGTTTAAGTACACATAAATTTGTTGTTTGTTTCATTGCTACATCTTCTTCATAGGGTTCTCCGTTGTCTAAACTAAAAGAGCCTGGCCATGTCAACATGGATTTAACATAGAATTAAGAATTTTTGAAAAAATATCTATATTTATGGGAAAAGAACTAAAGAACACTTTGTCGTGATGGTCATAGGGGGGATGCGAATCTAAAGTCCGACAATTTCACCTCTCATTGATAATCACTGACTTGGAACTGAAGGTGGCCTCGCAGAGTGTTTACTGTTGAATGTAGCTCACCAAGGTTGGCATTGGCAATAGGAATGATGACCTCGTCGTCAACAGTCAACATCAACAGACTGATCACTTCCACAATGGTGTCAAAATAGACAGCAAACCAAAGACACGATATGGACTCTGATAAATTCCGTTTATGTTGAATCAAGCTAATCACTACTACCTCTGTAACAAGTCTCCGGAGAGAGTCGACGAAGAAAAAAATGACGCCTACACTGCGTGTAAATCGTGTCCAATATTTCTTTCCTTTGTTTTTGAAATGATTATGATGCACGTTTCAATGACACACTTCCGGTTTAATTTTGCCTTGATTATTGAATACAGCCGGTTACCTACCTTCTTTAAGTTCATTGCTAATCCCCTTTACATGTTGTATGAGTTCTTCTAAAGTTTTCTGGGTGTGTGAAGCGATTTGTTGAAATTTTGTATACACTTTATCAACATCTCGCTCGACGGTGAGACAGGCATCCATTTTCTCAGTACTATTTTGATGACCTAAATAAGGCACCCTAGCTAACTAATGAATTTTAGTGTGACCAAAGTGTGGTTTTTTTCCGAATGGAATATCACGCTAAATTTCGCATGCTTTGAGCAAGACTAAGTGCTAAGGGGAAAATTTGTAAACGGAATTCTTCACTATTATCGTTTGTCCCCACTAATATCGAGTTGAATATTTAATTCCTTATTAACGTTATCTTAGAGGGTCTTCTGGTTTTCAGTTCACAGAATCCCGGTGATAGAGACGATGCTGAAGTTATTTTCGTATTCGTTTTCGTATTCGTTTTCGTATTCGTATTCGTATTCGTATTGGAGTCACTGACAAAATTTTTTATTTTTAGTCCAAATTTCGTACGTATTATATAAAAGTTCTGTCTTTACAGAAGTTAAAGTGCCTTTTATATGACAATATATCAATACTTCAATATTTGAGAATGTAAGTTGAAAAAGATCCAATCTTTTTAGGCCCTAGATTGAAAGATATCGTTGCTATAATTAGAGGAGAGATTTTAAAAACAAACGGCCAGTACACAGGCACTCCTTAGCTGGGTAGTCTGTTGAATAGATCGATTTTCGGTTCGATCTATCGATCCCGTAGTCGATATGCGCGCTATTGTAACCAAAATACTCACTAGGTTACAGTGGCGGGCATACTGACCACGGGATCGATAGATCGAGCCGAAAATCGATCTATTTAGCAGACTACCAAGCTATAAGCGCCTGTGGGCCAGTAGTAGTCTTTTGAGGAAATATTTTTAAACAAACATCATTTTCGTATTCGTATTCGTATTCGTATTAACTTCTATCACAACAACCAACTTAAACATTCTGTAGACATATTAGTATCGATAATGGAAATTTAGCTGACCCGCCCAATTTGATGAGTTGTAAACTTAAAAGGTAATTTTCTCGTTTTAAACTGATATCTCTGAGAAGTGATCGTCACAACGACAGTGAATGCAGGGCTCAACGTTATCGCATGCGCCTAAGTCGATGACATGCTATATTTAGACTGCTGTCGCAAAGAATATCATCTCATATGATGTGGGAAATCGTCATAAAAGAAAACGAGATGAATAAATGGTATCATAGGCCTATGTCCCGATCGGTACATTTGTTTCCCTAATAAAGATTAAATTAATGTGTGAGCTGTTGTCAGAGTCTTTATTTCAGTACGGCCCATCTCTTTTTCTTTCCTTGCGTTTGCGTCAACTGTCATTGCCAGAACATGTTGATCAACTTGCGTTATGATAAGATACACCAGAATGCATGGAAATTAATTTGCATCGCGAAATATCGAGAAATACCTGTATTCTATGATAAATAGACTTCAGCTAGTCTAGTAGCTGTCGCAACTGGCTCGATCGGTTTCCGTCATTTGTTACTGTGCGATCCAGTTTTAGTGTTACGCAGTTTGCCCCGCTCTACAACTCCGTTCTGCAGGTCACTCCAAAAACTTTCAGCAGTACTATTTTGGAGGACCAATTAAGCCGCTAGCCGTAGATAGCTACTTTTTTCAACAAAAACTCTGAATAGAAATGCAGCAACTATCATCTTTCGATAGATATTTTGTAGGCAAGAGAACAAAACTCAAACGTATATGCGCATTTAATCCTAGCTGTGATATCGCAGCGGTACTTGTGGCGTGTATCGAACTCGCTCGGGTCATTGAGGTCATCGCCACAGTCCCATCCATGGTCTGTTCTCTACTACCTCCATGGTTCTACATAATTGCAGTCGCTACCCGGCAGATTTGCCATGATATTTCAACAAAGTTGCTTGCTATTTAGATCTAGCTGAAAACAAAAACCTTTATGAAAGAGGATAATCCAGTCCAAGCTTGATGAAATCGATGCTTTGATCTGCTTTCCAAAGGACGATTTCCGGAAATGGTCTAGCCGGTCACATGCCACTATAAACGCAAATGTTCATTACGCACGTGAACGCATGAAACATGTTGCAGTTACTGGTTGCTTGTTTTCCCTTGTCAGCTATATTTTGATGACATTTTATGCTGGGATTATGATTGGTTCAATTGAAATGATGTGACAGCACTAAAACTGCTTCTGATACTTGATTGGATTGTAGTAAAATTTATCATTAAATTCATGCGATATTTTGACAGATCATTCAAGATAACATCAGCAGACACATTGGCAGCGCTGTGCAGTGGAGAGAACGCGCTTAAACCTTTGAGTAACTCCGCTCAACGGCTATGCTTATTCAATGCGTATTTTGGGGTCGCGGCCTTTCGGGACAATGCTCCGTGAACACTGAGCGAATATAGGCCTATGTTGTATTTGATCACGTATACGGTATGGAGAAATGTCTTGAAAAAAATTCAGTCGCAATCTCATAAAATTTGGTCGCCTATGCGACTGAAAATGGTCGCTACTTTGAGCCCTGATTGAATGTAATACATGAATTATCGGTCGGTCCGGTTTTATGTTATTATTGCTCACATCTTTACTCTGAAAGATAAACTACCTATTGTCATTTATTTCTGTTACTTTCTCCTCTGTAGCAGCACGTACAACTTTGTCGTAACTTGCAATTTTGTAATTTTTGCCTTACCGCACTCCCTGAGTTTTGTAAAGTATTGTATTGTTATTATAATTTATTTCAGGTCTACGTAGAGCCATATCAAAATCAAGTAAAATACTTGAAATACAAATTGTAAATGGATATGATCATTCTAAAGTGAGTCCAAAAGGATTACCGGATATAACAATTTTCACATTTTTTTATTCAGATGGTTGTCCTGGACAAGTCCCCCGTTCATCACAGCTTTCAACAGTCACCCGTTTTGCAGCGCCTCACAAAAATCTGCCCTCCCCGCAAAACAAGGTACAGTCCAGGGCAGCTCCTTTGCATCCGCTCTCACGAGTCCATTACTTGGCACTGACCACCTGATTTCGGGGTGCATCCAGCTGCCCGGTCAAGAGACATTGGCAAGTGAAGATGCTGCCTTACCAGATTCCAACCGATTTTAAGTATTTTTTTTTCAAATAAAATGAAGTGAACAAATTCTTTAAAATCTACAAATGCAAATTTATGTAAATTTAACCAAATTTGGCAGATGAAATTACGAATCAAATTATCACAATATTTAAACCTCAGTAAATATCGTATATTGCACGTTTCATACCTGAAACCTGGACTAGAAATAACAATTTCTGTCAGTGACTCCAATACGAATACGAATACGAATACGAAAACGAATACGAAAACGAATACGAAAATAACTTCAGCATCGTGTGATAGAGGGCGCAGACATGGAAACACGACCCAAACTGCTTCGGTACAGCCACAAAATTTGATCCAAGATCAAGGCGGACTGTGTTGCCTGGCGACCTCAGTCGCTTGTGAAAATGTGGTTAGATACACGGCAAAGGCACAGACGCATGGAGTTGCCAATGTGGTTTACATAATCATTACTCTACACTGAACACTGCACGCGCCTGTGCAGCCTGTGGGAAAAGGCCCCTGTAACCCATTCTCCTTGGTTTAGGGAGTTTGCATTATGTACGGCTTGGGGGGGGGGTCGGAGGAAGGGGGGGGTCACTCAAAAAATTGAAAACTTCAAGGGGGGGGTCACTGAAAATGTGGAGAGGAAAAAGGGGTTACTCAATTTTTTACGCGAAATAAATTGAAACACCTCTTAGAACGCACCATTGCACACATTAATTTCTCAAAATTTTCGATGCAAGAGGGGGACGCCCCTCTTGTGCTTTCCCCCTTGGGTATTCTAACAGTTTACTGGTAAAGACAAATTGAAAATACCTCTCAGATTGCACTACACTGCACCATTGCACACATTAATTTCTCAAAATTTTCACAGGATCTAAGGACAAAACTGAACTGTTGTGAATTCATCCTTTTTATCACAGAAACATATCATAATGTTTTTATTGACTTCAGTTCACTGAATTACCATTTTGACAGTTAAACATACTATATTCAGGCTTTTCATTAGAAGCTGGCAGGTGGAGAAATGACACAAGGTCAAAGATTTTCCATTCCTGCATATCCATTTGTCTTCAATCTCTGTCAAACTAAGAACTGTTTTTCACAAAATGTATTGTCATTGTTTTGTTGTTGAATATTGTGACTCAAACACTGATCATGCAAAAAATGTAAAAAAATATCAGTCTTCAAAGTCATTTTCAAACAGTTTCACCGAGTGCAAAATAAATCGAAATACCTCTCAGACTGCATCTGATTCATTACACAGATCAGTTTCTCAAAATTTTCAATACGAGAGGGGGAACCCCCCTCTGGTGCTCTCCCCCTTTGGGTGTTCCAACAGTTTCACTTAGTAAAAAACAAATTAAAAACACCTCTCAGATTGCACCAGACCGCACCATTGCACACATCAGTATCTTAAAATTTTCGATGCAAGATAGGGGAAGCCCCCTCTAACACTTTCCCCCTCAGCCTCTCGCGTGTTCTCCCCTGTACTTTCAAACTCTGCCCAGTCAGATATCATAGTGAAAACCCTGTCATGATACCCATCCGAATTAAACAATATACTATTTGGTTGGATACTGGTTATAGCGTGAGCTTTTGTATCTTTATTTTGTTGTGACTTTGAATTTCATTTTGATGGTTTCACTTTTTTTTCAACCATCATGAGATAACTGATGATAATCTAGCAGGGTACATCAGGATTTGAAAGGTCTTTACTGATGCTGTATTTTGTAAATTTTACAATTATATGTATTGGTATTTCACTTTTCTAAGTGTGGGGGGATCAGTCAAAATTTCAGAGTTACAGAGGGGGTTACTCAAATTCATCATGGTTGGCGAGGGGGGTCACTCGAAATTTCGGAGTTTCCGATGAAATTCCTCCGAATCCCCCAGGCCCTAAATAATGACGGCTCCCTTAATGTAAGGGACTGTGGTGACGACCAGGTAAAAAAGCAGCAGAGGCAGTGTACCATCACGCCAAATACTAGAATCACTGTAGAATCAGTTGTCGGGTCTTCATTTCTTCATTTCTTTGAAAATGTAAAAGGGCCTTGACTTAAGTAGTCCTCTCCAAACCCTCGGGAGGCTTGTCACTCCGATTTGGGTACAGACTAGCTGCAATAATTGTAGCCTTGGTTGGCCGTGGGGCTTGGGTTTCTGTCGTGCAAGGCGCGAGCCGCACGACAGAAGCCCAAGCCCCACGGTCAACCAAGGTTACAATTATTGCAGCTAGGTATAGAAGCACCCTTGAGAGTTCAAACTACAATACACAAACTAGAGTCTACAGTTTTGGGTGTTAATCGTCCACATTTCGGCCAAATTAGGTCAATACACTACATTTTCCAACGAAATGATAGGTCAAAAGTGCTTTTAGATCGAAAGTTGTGCTAATGTCGAAAACAGGGGCCAAACGTCAACATGTTATTAAAATTTGTCAAAAGTCTACTTGGGATGAGTGGGGTCGCAAACAAGCGCTACAATATACAGTATGCAAACACCGTCCCATGGCATAGCTACCGGGGTCCAAACCCACACAGGCGGTGGGATACTGGCTTCAATGCAGCACAGTCATGGAGAGAAGGTGACTTAAATATTCACGGGGTTGTTTCATTGAGTTTTTTCATATTTCTGGCCACTTAAAAGCACAGCAAATGAAGTCATGTCAGCAGATTGTGATATTTAATTTTCCACTTCAATTTGAGTTCTGAAGAATATCGCAAGAAACGAAAACCAGGGCCTACGCACGGCATGGACATAGAAAATAAAATTAACTGAACAGTTGTAAACACGACACAGGAATGGGCTAATGACCTGCGCTCGCAAGCTCATTAGTTAAATTCCCACTCCAAGAAGTTAGTCGTGACACCAAACAAGCGTAGGCTGACGAGGATACGCTACCTGCAAAACATGTCCAAGGTTTAAAAGTGATGGAAAGGGGACATAAACCGATAAAACTAACAACTAAAAGTAAAAGTTTTATATTGAAAAAGGTTAGTCGTGTCGGGATCAGCACTATCACAACGCATGAGAGTAAACCATTAACAATAAACTGTGGCTATGTAAAACTAACATGCCCGTAGAAAAATACTGTAACATGTCTGCGGTTTAAAATAATAGCGCATCTCGGAATCGTACGTACAATCTCAGAATGCCGTTGAATGTCTCGGATAGTTACCAAGACTCCAGGTACCGCCTGTGGGACTTTTAAGGAAAATATCCGCCAATTTCATCGATCGACTTGGCGTCAAAAACGTAGGTACACAGTCCAGTGGAGGTACTGTGATAGGTTATATTACTGATTTTCGATGTATTAAATTTTCGGTGTTTCACAATTACGCACCGCAACTCATGACAGATGTGATGATGATCATCATCATCGTCATTGTCGTTGTCACCACCACCACCACCACCACCACAACAAAGACTAAAGATGCAAAAGTGTCTCATGTTTATTTATTGACGACAAAATCTGGTCAGGTTATTCTTGTGAGGCTGGACTCCGATTCTCTGCTGGTAAGTTTACAAACACGTAAAGGCAAAACCCAGATCTCCTCTTCTAGGCTTCATTGCCCCCCTCGTCCTGGTCTTCATCACGGAACTGTAAGTCTTGCCTACGGTGGCGTGAAAAACGCGAGAAGTCCCCAGCCTCGAAGAATGACTGCGACGCTGGTCGAGAGGTGACAGACGAGTGTCGGTATTGGACAGGAGAGACCAGTTTTTCGTTGATGACGAATGAGAGATCATCTAACACAGAGATGTACTCTCTGCAGGTGTAAGCCAAGTGACCGATGACCGCTGTAGAGGAAATGGAGTGCAATCTTGAAAGAAAATATGTACAAATAGCATGCTTATTGCGTACATTTGTCGAAATCGGAAAGTGCGGGTGCAGACTGAGAACGTTGTACAAACGTTTAATTGTATAAACGACTGTTAATAAGTTCGAATAATATTACCCCAAGGGTCGCGGTTAGGTTCGATGTGCTCCAACTCACAGGGCGTGCCGTATTTTCTGCTGATGCATGTCCTTCGTATCGCATACTCATCCTTCAAGCGGTTGCCTTTCACGTTTATGGTGGATAATTGATCCGAAATTTGGCTCATTTCATCAAGATTGCTTTTTACCGCCCTAATAAGTTCTGCAAAAATCAAATGTATATAAACATAAATAATTATATGTATATATGTATGTATATATGTATGTATGTATGTATATATGTATGTATGTATATATGTATGTATATTCGTATGTATGTATGTATGTATGTATGTATGTATGTATGTATGTATGTATGTATGTATGTATGTATGTATGTGTATATATATATATATATATATATATATATATATATATATATATATATATATATATATATATATATATATGCAAACAGATAAGTGTGTATGAGGGCTTGTATATGACAATGTGAACATATAAAGACAATGTATATATAATATACATGTATATATGTATATGTACATACCGTACATTGATATTCAAACCTACATTCTTTTGTTTGCTATATTCATATGCGTGTGTATATATATATATATATATATATATATATATATATATATATATATATATATATATATATATATATATATATATATATACTAGTGACGAATTTCCCTTAACTACTTCTTAGATATTTTGCAAACCTCGAGAAGGTAAGTCTCTTCCGTGATCAATTTATTTAAAGTTTATTTTAGACTACCGGAGAAGATATTTTAATCGTGAGAAAAATTATCTATGTATATCAGGAAGTTTCCATCCGGCGGAAGAGTGTTTGGCGCCATTATGAATTAGTCCGTATAAGTGGTTAGGTGATGTGATTAATTTAACTACAACGAATCGATGAAGCAACGTCGAAGACCCGTACACGAAGAGCCTAAGTTGTTGACGGCAGACTTGGGGGAGGCTTGTGTATTGGATCAGAGTCCACGTCTCGAGGACGTTGTTTGAGAGCAAACAGACAGTGGCGCCCGTAACCCAGAAGAGAGGTTGTGATACATTTATCGTACATCGTTTGACCCTTACCCCTCATTGTTCGACGAGGCCGGTGATTTTGTTGGTCCACAGAAGCCATAAGGGAACAGCGATTTGGATTCATCTTGCATTGCTTTATATCTGTCGAAGATCTTCTAAGCCACAAAATTGTTACCATAGCAAAAGTTCTGGAGATTGTCAATGGAACGAGGCGTTGGCAACATCACAAACTATAATTATTAATGCCCCTGGGTAAATTATGTTTATGCGCGTCCATAAAATATATTGCTTATTTTTCTAAATATATGAAAACATATTAATTCTATAAGAATTATACAAGTAATGTAAAAAGAAACACATCGAATTCCTGTGATCGCATTGAAACACGTTGAGAACCTCATTCCAGGTAACTTTTTAAAGCGTCTAAGTACCGGTATGCGCGCATTCTCGTGTTTGACGCCCGTTCGCTGACAAGTCCGGATCATACTTTGTCAATCTCAATGTATCTGCGTTTTGAGAACATCTGGGATCAAAAGTTGGATGTGCATTCGTACAAATGACGTTACAAGTGCTTGTTGGTTGCGTTTCGCAATCCTGATTAAGTTGAGAGAGTCAGTGAAGCTTACTTAATATCGACGATAATATCAATATTTTTGTGCCGAGAATAATTTTCAATGGCAATTGTGTGGCGGAAATAAATACACTCGTTAGTACTGTCAAATATATTGGTATTGTTATTTAACTGGAGAATATTTTTTGGTACATTCGGCGCCTCATAAGAAGATGGTAAGAAAATATGCATGAGGAGTGTATAATTGTTTAAGTAAAACGTTTTCAATCTAATATGTTAAATGTCCAAAAAATGAAAAGCTTTCAATTGATGAATCAGATACCATAGATTTTTATTTTAGACTTCCTTGAGATTTTATGTACACTATTGAATCTCAATCACGCATTTGACATTATGATTCGGTTACTACTCGACGACAGAAAACGCTTAGATTCTTCTTTACTTTTATTCGTTATTTATTGATGTATTTAATAAGTATGTTTGCTAGCGGGAGAAATGGATATTGAGAGAAATAAGTTCACATTTGCCATTCGTAACTGATCCTACACTGCACAAATGAGTCACTTTATCAGTGTCACTGAATCTTAGCGTGGAGAATTGGGTCTCTCCGGTTTCAATTTTGTTTATTTCTAATTGCATGTCTGGTTGCACTGCAGGCTAATAGGTGGGGCGTGGCTCCGCTGTGTGGTTCAGTGTATAGCGGTCATCGTCTCATACTACAGGTACTTCGTTACCGGTTTTGAAAAGATTGTTTCAAGAGACCAATCTGACGTCAATGGTGTTTATTTTGTAGAGTAACAAACAAACCAACTCTCTCTCTCTCTCTCTCTCTCTCTCTCTCTCTCTCTCTCTCTCTCTCTCTCTCTCTCTCTCTCTCTCTCTCTCTCATATTAGCATGCATCAGTGAAATGAACAATACATTTGAGATCTTCTTATAAGAGCTGGCACAAGGTTAAGTAGTACAGAACATACATGAACAATAATTTCGAATTTTTATTATATTTTAACACAACTAATATATTTCTGAATAATCTCTGCCATGTATGTTGAAATCGAAGTGGTACGATTATTAGAAACAAAATACAGTTTGCAATGTGTAGCAGAAGAATCCTCGTCCGGACAAGCCTTCACCGCAATAGACAGCCTGCATTGACAAATTGAAGAGGATCCATCTAGACATGCTCTTCAGAATACGATAGAAGTTGTTTGCAGACGGCTCAAAAATACTGGAAAACACATCACACGTTATTGGAAGGGGGCTTTAAACATCCAGCACACGTCCCAAACGCGAAACCTAATATATTTTCAAGTTTGGTTTCACTATTTCAAATAATTACGACAATTAATGTCGCCAACCTTCCATCGAGACATTATACTTCGTATAATATCTGCACTTTTTGTACAGACTTAATGACATTAGCTAAAGATCTTGAGGCTGAGGTAGAAGTAGCCGTACGAGTATGGCGAGAGTCTCCAAAGCCGTAAACTCTCGCCATACTCATAGGGCTAAGGTAGAAGCAAAATAAGCTTATGGTGTTTGAGGCCTGATAAAAGTTTTCGTGTCCGTCAGCAATGTTTACCCGACGAACAGGTAGTAAAACAAACGGCTTTAATCGCAGTAATCATGAGGCTTTTGGATGTGTATTGATTTAATACGTAGGGCTAATGTATTTGCAGTTTTCTCTGTCTTTTAGAAAACGGTGGCTACCGTAATTATTCCTGGTGTAGACTTTTACGTCTTGTGTGTATACCAGGGGTAGGCTCGTAACGATTTGCTCATATGTGTATTGACTTACAGGTCAGTGTTTGTGATACCGGGTAACGAGTTCAGCGTACCTAAACACTCGCCACGATCACGTCAAACGTCGGCAGAAAGTGGGCGATTCTGCAGACGATTTGACTGCCACGATTTTCCGCCTCGCCGGTCTCGTTAACTGATACCGCTTACTTTTTACTGGGTTCTCCTTGTTCTCAGTTTCCCATGGGGTACTTCGACCCAGCCTATTAGAGATTCGGTTAAGATAGCCGAGCGGCCCCGCACCACTGCCTACAACCATTCACACCACTTACGCGCCAAGTCGAGCGAGAGGGTGCCGCGGCACCGGAGAGATACGGGCGGTTTATTTTCCTTGCTGGGATGTACGCGACTTTAAGTCGAGAAACAACAAGTGATTTATTTCTTAGAGAGATCCAGTCGACTCTCTCCGTGATAGGCAGACTACTATCTCATTTATCGCGAGGTCGAGAACTTTTGGTAAACCGTGATAACGAAGCGGATATATTGAGAGTTGGCGAGCAACCACGACAAGATGACTCGATGTTTACGGAAAAGAGAAACGGTTTTGATGAATGGCAGACATTAATGTGTACAGTTTGTTTTGAAATGGTTCGTGATAAAATTTGCAATTTATTTGTTCAAATCAACGGAATTACAGAGATGTCCCTCGTCCCCCCCCCCCTTGCAAGTCAAACTATGAAGTAAACCCTATTTAGTTTTTCAGGTGAATATTTCAACAACCGATCGAATACTGAGAGAGGAACTTTTAGAACGTGACTCGAACCAAAATGATGGGCAAACTTGTTTACCATCCTTAATGTACGTACAGTATTCTGTTAAATAATGCAAACTTTGTGGAATTCAAGAATCGAGAGTCAATGAATGGGCTTGATTCAATTACTGCCTATATGGCCGCCGAGGGCGATTTAGGGCTAGGCCTTAACTTGAGACATTCAAAGATCAAACTTTTAAAAGTTAAAGCAACAAATCCTACAGACTCAGTATCCCTAAACTATAAATCTAAAATCATTTCCCTGAAAAATGGTTTTTAATCAGCACAAGTCTGTCCATTTCCCCCCAGGTAACAATATCATTATGTTAATTAATGTTAATTAATAATGGTATTTTAATCATGTAACTAGCCTCTGGCCCAGTAAGTGGTCCGATAAGACCCTTACTCATAATCATTCAGATGACGATGATAAACTCTTACGCTAAAAGACCAACCCGTGAGCAGACTTTTGCCGCTCGCCTTCACTCACAAAGCCAGCCGACTACACATATCGCCCACTTGCTTATTTGTTTCTGTGTTTCTCAGGGAAACACATCGACAATATCGTGTCGTCAGGAAGTAGCGGAGAAGACAGACAGAGACGGGACATATAAATACCGGTGGAGTTGCTCCAACGCTCCATCATTCCAGGAAGCGTTTCTTACGGTGAAGGTCTCTCCAATTTCCACATTCGTAAAGTCACACACGCAGGACAGTTCATCTCGGTATCACATTTACACCACTTGAAGGAACTCTGAGATCGAAATTCGTTTGTGGTTACTGTAACAATTTACCGTGAACACTTAAGTCTTGGCTGAACTTCTGAAAGACTGGACACACAGGTGGAAGGTATGTTAACGTTTTTCACAATTTCAGACATCGATTGCAATGTTTGAACGACACATTCAACATGAGTATTCGGTGTCAGTGACTGCAACGTCACAGTGAAAGTATTTTTATTGGACTAAAATTTAAAAAAAATGGGGATTTTCCACGACAAATAGACGGACCCGTTCTGTGAAATCTTAGCATTTCATTACTGAGCTCTTCTGAAAGTTCCTCTATTAATTTTGAACGTTAAGGCTGTTCGCATTTTTATAGTTATTATTTTACCTGTATCATGTCACATTTTTGGTCTCTATTTTCAGATTTGAAAGAAATGTTACAAGAACTAGACGAAAATCAAACAGAAAACCAGCCCATACTTAGCAGCAGTGAGGAGAGCGCAGCGTCACCAAGACCACGGGAAGCCACTCAGCGCAAGAAACCAAAGCGGTTGTACGAATCGGCCAAAGCACTGAACCCCCACCAGAGTGAGGTTGAGCTAAAACGTGAGATGCAACAACGGAAGACGGCCAGCGACAGAGAAAGGGGTCGTATGCAAGACATGAACAATGCCTTTGAGATGCTCAGGGGGAAACTGGCCCATCGAAGGCAGCCTGGGAAAAAAATGTCCAAAATACAGTCACTGCGTTTCGCCATAGAGTACATCAGTGACTTGGAGGAAACACTAACCATGACAACACACATGCCGAACGGTGGAAATGCATACTTTCAGTGGGCCAGAGCCAGAGGATTTATATGGGCGAGAGAAAAGGTAAGATGCTACAATTCAAGGCACGGGTGACAACAACAACAGATAAAATACATTTTTCTATCCCAGGTACTGACGACTGGCCCATATCTTTCCTATCGTGTTTCTTGCGTCATATCAACTTGTGGCAGCGCACGCAAGACAACGTGTCGTACTCAGCTGGATCAACTAGACCATAGTTTTTCGTCGATAAACTAAAATAACGTGAAAAAATAAACTTTCAACGAACAGAGAAAAATTAATATTCACTTATTTCAAACGGAGACATAAGATGCCTTTGTTAACAGACCTGTTCATTCATTGAGTTTTGGGATTGTAGTATTCAGTGGGTGCTCACCGATTGGATCACCTATTTAATTTTCGGTTCGGTCTCTAACCTTTTTTCTTTTGATGTTTTCTTCATTTGATCGGTAAAAATACGATAGCTGAAACAGAATATTGCAGGATCCAATATTGTGGTATATTGGTCAATGCAAAACCCAAGATTCCTTTCTCTTTAACTATCAGCGATACAATCACACTATAGGACAGAAATTGTGTTCAGTTTATATAAGAAAGTGACAGTCTAGAAAAATATTAGTGTAGACATAAACTATTTAAAAATCAATAAGTAGACTGTGTGGTCTCTCATCATTTGTTCTGTTGACTAAATAGTCAATTAACTGAGTCAGTTTTACCTGACACTATTTTCCGTGACCGGACAGCGAAGGACTTTTCTTTGAGGCCAGTTTTGCAGTCGGTCTTGCAATTTACTGGAAGGGAAGACCAGTATTTACCCATCATCGGAGTTTATATTATCTATCATTGCCTGTAAGATGTTTTTGCGTTGTATTAACACCTCTTTCCAGACACTTATAGCTCCTTTCTGTTCGCAACCAAGTCTTTCGCGGTAGTTATATGGAAAGGACAGAGAGAGGATTGAAGTGACCACGATAGTCCGGACGGACTCGTGTCCATACAATATTCCGAATGTGTATAGCATTTAATATGACGAATTGGGTTGAATATGGAACAAAATGGGCAAAGGCTTCTCAGTATCGTCGTTCAAATTGTCTGACATAGTCGAAATCGTTTCAAACATTCGGCAGAGAAGTTTGCTTCCCGAAGGCTTTACAGTGTTTATTGTTACAATCGCTTCCTTTGATTTGCATCGTCAACAGTAGTCGCTATCGGAGGAACTTGCTGCTGAGAGGATAAAATTGTCAGCGTTATTTGAAGTTTTGATTGTTTTACTGCGATCTTAACGGTGACTGAAATTTTCAGTTTTCGTGGTATCCATTTAAACCATACATTTCTGTTAAACTTTCCCATTATTTATAAGATGGTGACTTGAGAGGAAAACTATACATAATTATCACAAAGATTCTTTTCTCCGTTTACCCACAAATGGATTTCACCAAAGCTCGAATTTTACTCTTTATTACATCTAGTTTGATTTCGTTTTGTTTCAGTATGGCTAAAACTTTGAAACCGAACTTTTGTTCGTCAAGTTGAAGGAAGCTATAGTTTTGCCTATTATGGAATAATGTCCCGTTACATCTGGTAATAAATTGTAACTTTATTTTTCGACATATGAGTATGGATTTGCTCAGGTAAAATCTTACAATTGATGGCAAATAGATACAAATACAATGGTTCTATCTTCGTTGCCCTCAAAACACTTCTCTTCTTTAATTGAAGACAATCATCATCCCCTAAAACTTGATTTTCAAGCCCTACTATCTCATTTGTTTAAAGAAACCACTCAATATTTAGCTTTTCGAAGACGACATTGATAGCCGTGTTTACTCCGGTGAAGGTTTTGCGCCTCGGAGCGTACACTTATGTAAGGCGTTATCTGTGGGCTGTTGATACACTTAGGGAAACGTTGCACAGTTTTCGGAGCAGACGCTCGGTAAATAAACGATGTTGTAGGACAGTAAACTTTCAGAACTTTGTCAGAGAGAATGGAATTCTCTAAATGTGGGTTCCATGTAGAGTAAAGAACGTGGTAATGTGCGTCCCTTCCTATATTCGTTTCCTGGCGGATTATAGTATCGCTCAAAATGACGGGTTTAATGCACTCTAACCGTCGATTGTGTCAGTGAGTTTAGTTAGTTACTTCCGTAAGATAACATTACTTCGGAAATACCTGTATCTGATGATCATTAGTCCTAAAACTTGTTTACACCACGGCTTCCTGAATTTTGAGATACGCTAATGGTTTGTCACGCTGGTTCTTAGATACAATCGTGATGACTGCCTCATCGGGTCTCGAACTAAAGAGATCCCTGGACACGAACACGAGGTTTTGTTCTCATCACACAGGAAGGGGATACGCCGTGTATAAACAAATTCCAGACTCTCCGTATAATAAAACAAAACACTCAAAACAAGACAAAACAAAACAAAATAAAACCAAAAAATCCGTTCAGTTATTCACCATAACGGTTTGACTGGCCGGCATCGCTCTTTGATACTGGTCGTAGCTGGAAGCCTTTGTGCCTGGTCATCTAACAAGATCTCTCTCATCGGGAGCGAGCAACCCGCCGAGTTTGTATGCTTGATGCCTATAGCTAATGACAAGTAGTAAATCGTCCTCGCATACTACACTTGCATGCAGCCGATTACCTTGCATGTTCGTCACATTCCGCACCCTGGGCGTCACCGATGGGGATACCTCGTTATAATTGAACCCCTTTTCGCACCATATCATGCCTAGTCTTAAACGCGGTGACCAAAGACTTTCCTCGCCCCAGTGGTAGGACCGTGTCACGCCGTACCAAGTGACGTCACCTTATGTTAAGTGACGTTCTAAAAGTGAAACTCATCATCATTGAACGTTCAACCCTTGTTTTTGTATAGATAATTTGATAACATTAGCCTCTTCCGTCATTTTTACTGTAGATATCTGCGCATCAATACTTTTCTTTATACCTGTTGTCCGGTCGATTTACAGCACCGTATCCGCTTGGCAAATCCCGCTATTTCGCCTGAAGTTACCAGACGTGAAATTAGCAGGAAACTAGTACAAAGTTGAAGTTCATGTCGAGTAGACAGGGTTTCTGCATTCGAAACACAGTCGCTGGTGAATAAGCAACGGCTGAAAAGTCCTCTGATTTCGCAGCCTACAGCTATTCATAAACTTTGAAGAAGGCTTGTGAATCAAAAGCCACTCTGATAACGAAATACATAGAAGGCTTGTCAGAGATAAAATATAATTTCTCTGTTCGTTTCATGTGGTTTATTTGTCTTCTTATTTTCATTTCCAGGCAAAACTGCCAGAATTCCAGAATATGCCAACGAATGATTTGACGGCTTCAACAGAGTACAGTGATATCAGCAACAATGACTCGGAGACGGTCACAGGAAACCTCCAGTCTCAGCTACAGTCATCAGATGACGATTTTCAGCCAAATTTCGATGGTTTCAACCCAGAACAGATAACAATTACACACCTTTAAAGCACTGGACAATCGACACTATTATCAGAGTCATAAAAAGTCCTCAGACACTGTAAAATTCTGACGGAACTTCAACTCGCGAACTACGTGTTGTCATCGGACAGATCGTCGGCGCTGTGGAGACTTCGAAAGCTGCTCAAAATCTTGTATAGTTCAAAAACCCTATTTATGTGTAATTTTTCATCTTTGCATTAATCGCGAACAATTATTTTTCAAGGCTTTTTCTGCTGGCTCAATACTGTATAATTCTATTTTTTTAAAAGATAGCGCATCCCCGCGTAATTTTGAGAAACGTGTTTGTGTATATTTCCCATACACATACAGTACAATGTATGTGAACTTTTTAAGCTTTGAGAAATGAGAAATTTCAGATGAATATTACCTTTCTCGTGAAAGATTTTAAACACCTTTTTGATCTTGCAAGTTTTTAAAATAAATTTTAATTACAGTCAAGACTTTTAAGGATTCATCTATATTAATGTGTTTCTTTTCCCTTTCATCTCGTTTGAGAAGTCACGATAAACTCAAACCTCCTTGTATTTTAATAGTATCTCCGCGGAACACAAATTAGTTTTGCAAAGTCCACATGACGCTTTTTTACGGCTGCCAGTGTCTGAAAGTAAATAAACGTTTCCTAGATTATTTTACTACTCGTCCTTTATTGCAAAATTGTATATAAGAGAGTCGAAATAATTTTATTCACTTTCCAGTATTCCAAAGTATAGTTTAACAATAGTTTTTATAGGCTTGAGAAACAGCATGGTTTGTGATTTATTAAGATTATGATTAAATAAAGCTGTCTATCTCAAATATCTACTCCCGACCTTTCGCCCTCTTTTGCTTGTGCTGTCGCACAGTTTACTGCAAATAGTTTGCTCGCGGATTTGGCACTTTTGCATACATAGTCACTGTCATGGCGAAAATCAACGGCGCTGTTTTGCTCTGGAGCACCTGATGTTGGCGCTAGAGTGCCAGAACTGTTGCCAGAGCGTCAAGAAGGACGAGATTTTGTTGACATGCAATATCAAGCTGATACAATCGGGAAATATATAATACCAATAACTTAAATCAAAATATCGGCAAACATAGGTCAACGAGTAAATCTTAAAATTTGTTGTGTGACTATAATCGTACTTCCGCAAAACTCGTTAGCGTTCGAGGGCATTTAAGATCGTTTACGGAGATAATATTCAAAGGTAATTATAAGGGCACATAGCTGGAAGGCACAAATTATGAAACTACTGCGACAGAGCAGATGTTTAACTAAACTTTCCATTCACCGTGCACAGGTAACTTACCCTAGCATCCCTATGTCGATGTTGACTTATTGCCGGAAAAGGCAAAACACATCAATTATGTTACACATCATTGAGTTCCGACTTCGAGAAGTTCGTTCACGTGAAATAAAATCACTACAGTCGAAATGGCAGTGTTAGAACTAATACCGCAGGCTGGTTAAGACAAAATATATAAACAGAGAACGGTCAATGGTCTTCTCACCTTTGAACAATACCGGTTTCCTTGTTGGACCAGCTGATGAAAACAGTGTTCCAAAGGTGTCACGAATGTATCAAAGGATATGTTCTCCTGCATTTAATGGACACGCGAAGCAATGTTATTTTTTTTTTGAATTTTATGTTGATTTGTAAGTTTAACGCTCAGACACAACAAGAAACTTTCATAATATCTCAGGTGAAACATGTCTTATTTGTCAACTTTATATGTTTGCTGAATTCGCCGCGACACAATAGATATTACGGACCGTGTGGCCAATAGTTGACGATGAGATTAATTTAACCTTGCCTACACGTTGCTAATCTGTCAAAACAGTAGTTAGATGTTAAGACAGGCTACTAAGGGGGATAAAAAAGCTTTACCAGTTATTAAGAAGTCAGGGGCTATCTTTGTCGAAAAATATCGAAAATGTTTAAGCCAGTGAGCTGGAGTATAAAAATATCAAGTTTGGCCTGCTGCTGATATCATAAGAATAGAGGGATGGTCCCCACGTATCCATATTTGGCTATGAGCCTGTCACTCGTGGAAAAGTTTCCGTAAATATGGTTCGATTTTTATGTGATTTTTTGCAATATACCACGATATCGGCGTGTTGATTAATTCAATATCGCCGGAGAGCCTGGACAAAAAGTGTCGTTTCAGTCGTTTGAATGATAAACGAGTAAAATAATAAAGTTCAACTTGGTAAGGCAATATTCAGCGAGTATATACATCTCTACAATCTGATTGCTAGACAGTGTTCATTTTTTTCCTCTTTGTGACCCTTCCAACAGTTTTTGGCAATCAACCTGTCACCAGTATAATAATCGTAAAAGTGCCGTAACCTAGATTTGTTTAACTTGACATTGAACCAATATATTTAAACGTCACTTTCTGGATTTTAGCAAAGTGGGAAATTTCTCAAAAGGAAGTGCCGACAGCAAAATAAAAAAAGGAAAGTCAATGTCACCTTCTTGATTTCCTGAATATGAAAGTTTGCGAAATGCACAACTTCGAACCAACTCCTGTTGGTTTGTATAAGATGTACGTACGGTACAGTACGCCCTCAATCGTCGCTCAGGTAGCTGGAAAACAACTAGGCCAAGGTAGCTTATTTTACATGTAAATATTAGTAACGCATATCAGTGTGGCTTCAGCCCGGGGCTTCTTCGATATACCAAAATATTTAAGATATGGGAAAAAATTAGCTAGCACTACTACTGATCCTTTTTCCTAGGAGAAAAGAATCGGCCTTACTGGATTCTCCAAACTTCCAAGTACATGACGTGCCTATCATACGCTGACCTTAGAGTTTCTCTCCCTTTTGACTCTACTGCACATTAAAAGCAACTTATGTTCATTAATTCAACACTAGAAAATCCCTGTATGACTATGTAGCAGAAAGTAACTTCGTCAATGTTAGATTTTCGAGAGTTGTAGAGACTTGGGATTTGGCACGTGGGGGCGCTCTCCCTATCCGCTCGTCCACTTAGACTACTTCTCACATTCTACAATGTAAGTGATGTGCATAAAGGAACTTGAATTTAAAAATTGAGAAAATCTGCACTGCTGAAGACAACGAGAGCTGCATTGTTAATTTACTACTCTAGAAGCTTGGTATGCTGCACAGTGCCACATGTTCACATTGCTGTCTCCCCCTTGAGCGCAATGAGACACGGGAATGACAACACATTGTGCTCAACTTTCTCAACTGTTGAATCTTGTTATTAAAAGCCTGTCCTGTCGGGGGCATCTTTTTACTGTATTGAGGTGAATCAGCTGTCTGAGAGGATAAAATGCACTGTGTGAAAGTTAAAACAGTGGCACGCAAGTATGAACACGTTCAGAGTTTTGACACTAGGCTCTTCAAAGCCATCCTGTTTATGGTGAATTACAATGCGGCCAAACTGCAGAGCAATTATCCTGTCACTACATAACTATTCCAGTTAAAATACACTCAAGAGGTTGTCTTTTGCAATTTCAAGAGAGCCTACATACTAGTAGTTTTTGTGTTGTACATGAGTGTGGCATTGCTTCTTTGACCAACCACAACACTGATCAACTCACAGTATCTTTAATGAGCCATGTAATGTACTTATGCACACCTGGAGATTGATGCCTTGGGGATTTCTGACACTCACTGCAACAGCCTACAGGCAACACCTCACCAGCCACTGACAAATTCCCCCCCCATATTCTTGGAAATATCTCAGAACAGTTGTTGAACTTCACCTCATATGACATTGAGGGCAATCTTGAACTAACAGGTAACAGAATTCTTTTCTGAAACATCTTTCCACAATGACAAATGCAAGCCACGCTTTCATTTTCGGTATATTACACAAGTTTAATTACAACATGCTGACATAGCACCGTATAAGACTTCAAATTTTGTTGGTTGTGAAATGTTTCTGCAGCCCAAAAAAAAAAACTGAAGTGACAGTAAAGGACAGTAAACAACGGATCTTCTGATTCTGAGAAAGACACAGAAAAATTGTCTTGTTAAAGGAAGAAAATTATGAAAGAACAAACAGAAACTAAAGAAAAGTTCACAGTGTAAGCGACATTTTCACATTCAGTTTGGTATCATGTATGATGTGTAAAGAAATTTTATTATGTACAGAATCATGCTAAGTGTACTCTTGGTGGGTACTGATAGCCACCCATCCATTTGCCTCTTCCATCTTACAATCACACCCTGTTGTAACAAAACCGCTGCCTTTGCGTATAAATAGAAGTGAGAAGAAAATTGGCATGATTTGGACAGTTAAAGATGGCACACTTACATACCAAGACTGCTTCGATGTATGTATGTAGAACAGAGATGAGACTGTAATGTTCTGAACCAGGATAAAAAGGATTGAAGATGAGTACAATTTATGGATTACTATAACTTATCTGGACTTCCTTACATAAGGAAATAAAATTAACTTTCATTCGTACAACGTAGCTGATCTACATCATAGCATAACATTTGTGACTGTTGTACACAGTTTGGCTTTGCAAAGGTACCTTGTCGTTCTGTATTCTTCCCGCTGTCACATCACTGTATGTTGAAAGGTCATACAACATACAGAGAGTGATAAAGATAGAAAGAAAGTGTTGTCTTGGAAGAGAGCTAGAGACCCCTGGACTACTTCTAGTGAAATTGGTGACAGTCACAAGGCCACACACTGGAATCAGTCAACAGTGGACATACTGCACGTAATACAGATACTTATTCTGTTACATTAAACTCCTAGAATGTATGTACACAGCAGAGAGATATACGTTTTGGATAATGCAGACATCCAAGTCTTTTGCCTGGTTTCACAGGGCCTCTGCTTGCTGTACGATAGTTCCCTGTAGTATCATGCAGTATAGGGCAACTGCAAAGCTGTATTGCACCGTGTTAATTCTCTGTGTCTTACACATGGTGGCAGAAGAGACGGCATGCCTCCCAACTCGAGAATTACTCCAAAACATTCAAAACAGACAACAAAAACAGTCTGTGTCTACTCAAATTCCTAGGGAGACATGGCTATTTCATCTACCCATTTTTTAAGTGATATATAAATGGTATAAAAATAAAACACTGAATGAACTACCCTCTTGTCCTCATTTATTCAATTGTATGCGACATATATGGGAACATTGGTGAGCTACATTCACAAACCAGTAGACTCTACTATCTCTCCTTGGCTTGGCATGGAAAGTCAAAAATATGTTTCTGGCAATGAGATGTTCTTGATAATTGCACGGAACTCAAGTAAAACATTAAACTACACGAAATAAATATTAACATGATACAAACGTCATAATATCTCATCCTTGACTGGAACACATAGCTTTGCCAGTAAAAAAATTTGCTGATGAACTTTGAGACTCAGCCCAGAAACCAGTGCAATAGTGCAAGTTGACTTGAAATACTTAAGTTAAAGAGGATTCAGGCAGAAATTCATAGCAGAGAATGGGCATATTCAAAACCAACACTCAAACGTAAGTTTAAAATATTTATCTTGAAAATATCGTACAAAAAAGTAAGAAATGAGAGAGCCATATTTATCTGTTTCAATGCCATTGTGTTATCAGGGCAGCTGTAAATATACGGTATAAAACTTGAACTTATAAAAAATGATGGCGACAGTAATGATGGGTAGAAATCTCCACAGCTATACAGAAACATCTCCAAGGAAATCGGTAACTGTCAATGAAGTGATAAGGATTCAAGAACATAGAGCAACACACAGCCACTCCGAAGCAAGAAAACACACTGTGTGCAGTATTTATATGTGTCAGTCACACTGTTTCGCTGCATTCATACACAAACTCACATAAAACAACACTACAAGCACACACAATTTTTCTTAAGAAAAAAAGGTTCTGTTCCAGGCTGTACTGATTTTGTGTGAAGACTAAATCGTGTTTGGCCTTGTGACAAGAAGGAAAAGACTTAAAAAAAAATTGAAATCCAAACTCTCAGAGACTACAAATACACACTGGCGTATATTTCACTACTTCATATGTACAATCAAGTAAATAGTTTTAAGGAGGTGGCTCCTTGTCTGAAACGCTTAAATTATCTAATTGGAGTAAAATATCACTAGGTTTGGCACCCCCTGTTGCACCCTCATCATCTGAGTCTCCGTCCTGCGACTCGGCAAGCTCTCGCTGCAGTTCTTCTTCCTCCTCTTGTAAAGTGGATAGGAGTAAATCTTGAAGAAAGAAACTATGGTCTGCCCTCTCTACCTCTAACATTTGTTGGTCGCTCTCTGATAGTGTTGGATCATTAATTCTGTAAAATTGGAAAAGAAATATGCCAGCTGTTCAGAAGGATAATTGTCCTGAGACACAAAGTTTGAACGTTAAATTTCATCTTATCAGTGAAGTGTAATTATTGTGTAGATGTATGAAGTAGATTGAGGCGATGGGAATGGTAGCTGTATGTCCAACACTGGATGAATTCTTCCTGAACACTGGATGAATTCTTCCTGAAAGCTGCATTCCTTGGTTACTGGGTCTTGCATTAGTTTTTGTTGACTATGTCAGTTAACATGGTTGTTGTGTCCCAACAAAAATTTGGTCCAGTTTATCAACTTGCTTTGAGAAACGGCTGATGGACAACATGTGTCTTGTATTTAGTAAAATGAAATAGGGAAATTATAGTATGACATTTGGGAAAATCATAGTCCCTCCATGAGGGAGAATGGGAAAATCTTGCGCGACAAAGTCTAACTATTCTTCCAAAATTATCATCAACATAATATTTGTATCCCATAAGATTCAATGTTAAATATCTAAATACACAAGTTCTTCTCACAATGCCTGTTGAATCCTCAAGTATTATCTGTTCAAATGAAAGATTACTTGTAATACAGTATTATTAAAACAACACACTTAAGTTGTATGTGTAAGATTGATGATAGACTAATATTTGAATCACAATATTTACACAGTATGAAATTTGTTCTACATCAAAGAGAGACAGAAGAATGCCCACTGATGATGTTGGTAGATGTCACACACACACACACACACACACACACACACACACTTCATGACTTACCTTGACAAAAGAAACTGTGAATTTGCCTGTGAACTAGAAGTAATATCTAAATTATTATTTAAAGAGTTTGCAGGGTTGGATAGATTTGCCGAGACTGCCTGCCTTCTGGAAAACCTCTCCATGTGTTGTCTAGCTGCTTGGGCTTGTTGCCTCTCCAGCTGTAACTGCATCTGAAGCTGCTGTAATTGAGATGAAGTGGATGGCTGTGGCTGCCCTGTAGAACGCCGCACCCCAGACAGCTGTGATAACAATTCTGTGGATGGTAAAATGGTATAAAATCAATCCTGTGATACCAGCAGTTGACTAATTCCTATCATACAGATCCTTGTAATTGACAGCAACTTTGTGTGTGTACTTTCTAGTATATCTGAGTTACACAATGTATGATTTTGGCTGACTGAAATTCTCCATTTACAATTCATTATCACTTGATCTGTGTATTAAAGCGATGGTAATTACTACACTGTGCAGAAATTAATACACTTTAGAAATCAAGCATTACATGTTTTTTGGCTGGTGATTTTCACTCTGTGGAACTTTTGTTTATCTTGAAATGAACAAAAACTCTAAGTAAGCAAAAATATAACAAAACACAAAAAAAAACTGATAAACAGTTCATGGCCTTAAATTTGTATACTCAGAATTCCATGGATAGGGTGAGACACTATGTATGACATCTCTGTGTAAAAACAGAACTTTGAAGTGTACAGTCAGATAATAATTAAACTCTGAAAGCATTGTGAATTTTAACGTGAAATTGCAAAGGAAATAATGTTAGCTCTGCATAAAAGCATAACATAAACTTTTGCATGAACTGTCATTGTAGCTTAGGCCAATATTAGATGGTTGTAAATTTGGCTAAAAACAAGAGTTAAAAGTACTGATTTACATATATCTGTACTACAGCAGTGTATAATGTCATCCACAGATGACTGTGAAGATGGCCTTGAAAATGACAATCATGAATGAGTGGACAAAAGTATTGTCACAGTCCTTAAAATTTCCTCTGAATACTCTGAAAGAATTGAAACAATCATGACAGAGGATGTAATACTGGAATGCTGTTACGGATTATGAATAATTATCTGTATAAACACCCATCTTATGCAGTACACATCAAAGACAATGCTGCACCATTACACCCACAAAGTCTGTGTTCTACTTGCCTGCAATGGGATCCATAGTTTCTCTACTACTAGGCGATGTTGAGCTCTGATTCGCCAAACTTGAACTTCCACTAAAATGCATATTGGTCCTCCTGGCCCTAGGAATTCCAACACCCCGGCCTGGGTGAAACATCCTTCGAACATGCCTGGCGCTACTGGTTTCATCGTAAGAGTCAAGTCAAGGAGCTGTCGTTATTTTTACTGGCTGAAATATGCACACGAACTGCAACTTTCTCATGATACTTTGTACAAACAGAACAAAGCATTCTCTGCAAGCATGACAATGTGTTTCAACCTTGTAGGTTGCCTATTCCAAGGTAACAAGGTAACAACTGCCTAGATTTTGCAAGAGACTCATAGCAATTCACACATATGCAATCAAATGGGATAAATATTTTCTGTGATACCTTTCTGACTTTTTGGCTATGGTTGAGGATACAGAAATCTCTAAGGCATGAACTTAAGAAATGTTTACACGCTCAACAACTTTAACTAGTCTTGTTGTGTAAATCTTACAGGTATCTGTACAATTCTAGATGTCACTTGGTGATCAACATCGGCAAAGAACATTAAATCTTATGAAATCTTGCTATGAAATCTTACTATAAATACATTGATTTGTTTCAATATGACAAAGATGGGAAACATCTTGACACCTGATAATCTTGTACAAAAACACGTCACGACAGTGTCTTATTTTGCAGACATGTACGCCTACAGGCTATCAGATTGGACATACATAGTTAATAAATTTCACAGTGACATATAGCGATAGATGCTCATTTATCTTTGCAAAAAGAAAAGCAGTACAGACAAGTGTCTGGTGGAAAAGGATATGAGATCTCTTGGGGCTCTGTGTTCTAATGTAAGATGAGCAGCGAAGTCATCAGTCACATGGTTTGGATCACCTCCAGGTAATGCCGCACACACAGGACACACCTATGATCAAAGGAAATTCAATAACAGATCAATCCAAACAAAACCAATGGGCATTCATCAGTGGACAATTTTGATCATAATAAAACTTACACTGATACATATAAAACTGATAAACAAGTATCCATTGCATGTAAAATCACAAATAATCTTAAACGGAAACCTGATGAAAAGAGAGAGAGAGAGAGAGAGAGAGAGAGGGGGGGGAGTAGATAGATCATAGGGACAACAGCCTATTATAATTTTTATAATATTGCTCATTATGTTGGAATATGATATTTAATAATTATGAACAAATATTCATCTTCTTGCTTTGATATTCTGTATGAACATGTGCAATATCATAATACATGCAACATTATTTTCACTCTTTTGCAATTTCCACACAGCGCTGCAGGCTGTAGTCAATGAATATTACATCATCTATCACAGTGAAAGTAAAGACTGGAGACATATTTATTGCACTTACCACTTCAAGGGACAAGTCTGAATGCTCTGATGTGACATGCTCCTGTAACGTAGTCTCTGTAAAACCCATCTTGCCACAAAATGGACAGGTAAAAGATTGGGGTTGCTCCGGAGAAACTGCTTCCCCTCCGTAATAGAGATCTGGAATTCAAATACAAAACAACAGCTTAGATATACATGTGTACACATCATATATCAGAGTGACTGACACAAATTATATTCCTACTCTTGCAGATGTATAGTTTTGCGACAAAAAACAATACGGTTGAATTATAATTAGGTTGTGAAAGGGGGATGTCACTCCAACACTAAAAGCTGTGGCATATCTAATTACCTCCTATTTGTAGTTGGGTCTTGATCCATACTTTAATATAAACCCCTGCCTGTCTATTCCAATCCATTGCTTGTAAGAAGATTTTTGAAATGCTGTACGTCTATGTATAGGGCCCTACACCTTACTCTCATCTAGCTTAAACATGGAATTCAATAAATTCAAAAATTGATGACAGTGTGACTGCATTGATCAGATATGTGATATAGTCACAGACTGACCAACTTTGGACTTGGAAGACATCTTCACTGAGCTGTATTTCAAGGCGATGACATTATAGCAACGATAGTGGTTCTTGTCTATGTAAATGCATAAAGAGTTATAGATAGATAGATAGTTATAGAAAATATTTGTTATGAAGAGTGGAAAGGTCTTGGAAATTGTAACGAATCATCATAGTTGTAAAGATTACTTTTCAGACCAATAGACCAACGAAACTATCCAAATATTTTAACATAACGTAACAATGAAGTTGACATGAAGAAAACACAAATTTTATAGTAACTGTTTTCTGTGACCCTTAATAACCTCTGTTAATTGATACAACAGTCTACTCCTGATATCACACCACTGCCATATTGGACTGCCTTGCATATTCAGTGCTACATAGTTGTCTTTCTTCAAACACCCTCAAACACCCAAGTTCATCATTTGAAGCCATCATTTTTAAATCTTTAATTAAAGAATTTTGAATGGTGACTTTTAGAAGTTCAACTGCTACGTTGCTTCTCCTACTTGACACTGACTATTTGATCTTTGAAAGGTCAGTTGCTTCAACATGCAGCAAATGCACATTCACACTGCATCAGGGTTCGCGGTAGAGGTCGCCACAGTCGCAAAATGCGACTAAAACTCGTTTGTGGCGAACAAAAACCCATCGGCAATCGCCACGATCTCAAAAGCGTGGCAACAGCTGATTTCTATAGTCGAAATTGAGAAAACTAAACTGTCCAAATCTTAATGCTTTTCAACTGATATAAGACAACATAAAAAACTCTTTATTTAAAGCACTTACTGGAAATTGTAAAGGAAGAAAAAATACAGAAAACAGTCACAATTACATTCTCGCGATCTCGATCTCCATGAACTGGCATTCCGATCACGTTGACACTATACTAAGATAGACAACCATAGCCAAAAGCAGCAAAACTCAGCGACGATTCAGAGCTTTATTGACACAGTATTTCATATCGCAGTATCAAATCAAACTGATTACACAATCCCTAGATCAGCGACATTTAGTGAAATTTCAACATTAATCATAACTTGAAAAAAGTAAACGTGAAACGTCGTGTATGCTGTCGATCAACAGCATAGTGTGAACCGTAAACTAACTGGCATGGCATGTTTTTGACTGCACAAAAAAAGCAAGTCGACATTGCAATATCAAACGGTCTACATCTTGTGAAAACAATGACAGAGCAGTGAAAGTTGTAATAGTCACCGGTAAAAACTCTTCACTGATGAAAGGATAATAGCGTCAAACAAATGAAATTGCATATTTAGAGAAGGAAAACCAACGTCGCATCGTGGCCTTGAGTGCAATGGCGGATGTGCGGAGTGGGACTATTCTATTTAGGTAACGGGGGTACGGAGGGACACAGATTCATGAAGGCAAAACGTGCCATTTTCCTAACGATGCTGTCGCGGGAACTTCAATGTCTCATTGTTGTAACACCTTTTTAATAGCTTTTCTGATCAGAAAAGTAATTTTACTAACTGTAATCATCTATTATACGCGCATCACCTTTCTGTATCGGGGTTTAAGTAGGGTAGGCATGTAAAGTAAAGTGAAGCCTTTATGGAAATCCTATCCCAATTGGGGATCTTGATCATAAAGTACAATACAGGTTTTGCAAAATCAACAACAAAAGAGTATGTATAGATGAGGATGTAACATGTTCATCAATATTTTACTCTTTTTCATTTTTATTTTGGTCTGAGTTCAAACAATTTTCCCAAATCACATAATGATGATTTGATTGTTCTTGAAAAATGTTTATAAGGTCTTGTGTGTCTCTGTATGTGTTTCTACAAATGTTTAGTTTACTTAAAGATCATGTCTACTGTCTGTGTAGCCTTTGCAGTGAAAAAAGAAATGTATAGTCTCATGTATCTCATATATATATATATATATATATATATATATATATATATATATATATATATATATATATATATATGTATATGTGTATGCATTTATGAATGTATTACATCAAAAACTTGAAGACTGAAGCATGTTTCTACCAGCATTTAGTATGTGTGGCTAATGAAAGTTGCGTGTGGCTAATAAAATGAGGACCAAATTAGCCACACTGAGTAAGTGTGGCTACTAACTTGAAAATCCTACCGCTAACCCTGTGCATGTATGTTAATTGATGCCAAGAAGGTGAATACATTTTTTTCTTCTAAATTTTCTTATTTCAAGAATTAAATCAAGCTGTAATAACATTAAATCATCACTTCTTTTTCAAAGGATTGTGTTTGGAACAGGCACAGAGAATATTCTCTCAGGCAGGTTGGGAAATCATTACTTTATATTACTAGTATCTTTTGTCTATGGTTGTCTCTATGTGTAATCATGTCAAGCCCTTTCATCAGCTGGATACAGAAATTGGTCAATCAAATCATAACGTCAGCTTATTTTTGTCTTCTATAATTTAAAGTGGCATAATTAGACTCTTGAAAGTCATTGACAATTAAGGTAACAATCATGCATAAATTAGCATAACTCAAGCAGGTATCGCAAAACAGTGGCTTGCTCTATTACAAGCTTATCTCCTCCAGAATGACATCTAGTTTTGTGTTGCCATAGCAGGGCTTTATGATGTGGATGTTGTAATCAGCAGGGATGTGAGTGTGAACGCCTGAAGGTACTGTCAATTATTCATGGTCTACAAGTGATATGCACCAAGGAACTCCCTCGCAAGCCTTTGCTGCCTATCCTTTTGTCTTGTTCAAAATAATTCACAGGGCTCGAAATTAACTTTTTACCCTGGTAGTCCACTTGGGCTACCATTTTTTGCTCACGTGTTCACACACGTGAGCATATGTCGCAGCGATGTCTGTCTGTCTGTCTGTCTGTCTGTCTGTCTGTGTGTCTGTCTGTCTGTTGGTCCATTTTCCCAAAAACGGCTGAACGTATTTCAGTCAAATTTGGTAGACATCTTCAGAATTCAAATGGCAAGAACTGAAAAGGTTTTGGTGGGCGTGGCTTGCATATTAATGAAGTTATCACAGTTTTAATTTTTCTGATACATGGTAGTCTATGGGAAGCCGGTATCTGTGGTTTGAGGGCGCTATCCCCACGTTACACTCTGGCTAGACGATGCTGAAATTAGACTCGGTTTCGGATTCGGTTTCGGATTCGGTTTCGGATTCTAGAGACTGAAAGAAATTTTATATTTTCAGCCAATTGTAACACTGTGGAATACTGGATTTTCCTTACTTTCCCTGGACCCTTTTTTCAGCTAAAATAATATCTAATCACACTAAACAAAGTGAAAATAAGTATATAGGGATAACTTTGCAATACAAATTTTTTGACAAAGTGTCATGTGATCTCGATGACCTTTGACCTTAAATATGAGTATATGTCCATAACTCAGTAACCACAAGTGCTACACCCTTCATATTTGGTATGATGGGAGACCTTATGACATCACATCCTGTACCTTATTAATTATGTGCATATCTAATTCTGAGCCAGCAAATAGAGCTAGAGGTCTGATTTTTGGTATATAGGTATAACTTAGCAATACAATTTTTTTGACAAAATGTCATGTGACCCCAATGACCTTTGACCTCAAATATACATATATGGCCATAACTAAGTAACCCCAAGTGCTACACCCTTCATATTTGGTATGATGGGAGACCTTATGACACTACATCCTGTACTTCATTAAAGGAATAGTCCACCCAAATAACAACCTGCCTTTAAAAGTTGAAGAAGATTATTTTTGTAACATTTATGATGAAAAGATGAAAAATTTGCTGTTTATTATCCTAGAAATTAATGTTTTATTAACTGATGTGTGTGACGCCATTTTCGTGATATGGAAGCGCCACCTATGGGAATTCCTCAGAGAGGCTTAACTTTTGATGACGTAAAGTTTTCGTGTTTGGTTGAGGAAGTTAGGGGGTATCGCTAGGGGGTCTGGTCTACCGTACGTTTGTATTGAGCTACTGCCCCATGGATACACTTTGCCTTCAACCTTATAACTTTGAACCGGAATTCAGCGACTCCGAACTCCAGGATTTCGAACTTTGTGTTTTCAACGAAAAGACGGACACATCGATAAATTCAGAAGTAAAAGAAGGGCACGTGGCTCCACCAGTTACCGAAGGAAGCTGTACAAGTATGGCTCTTTTGGTAGCTCACTGTTACGTGGCCATGTTTGGAGCTGAACCACGGTCCCTCAACCGTGGCTGAACACATCTTCGATATCGCCTGGTGACGAAACGAACTCTAACTTACCCACAATGGTTGTACTTTTGGGTAGAACATTTTGATCAGCATTGCAAGCTAGCTGTTATCACTTGAAAAATACGATGTTGGATTTCAAACCCCAAAAGAGAACTGTATGTGACGACATTGCTCCGCATGTTTAGCCATTGCAACGCTGGTTTAAAATACGGTTAACTCTTTTTATAACAAAGAATGATTAGCGAAAATTGCCAATTCAAAGTGCTAGTTTTTCAGTTACATATAGAAAAAGAATGAACGAATGAGAAAAAAATTCCAAGCACCGTTCTCCATGGGGGAGGGAGGAGAGACAAAGCGGACGACCGGAAACGGCTCAGCTGTCCGACTCTAAATGGTATGTCCCTCATCTAACAAGCAACATTTATACATACACACTTTCATATTCTCCGTGGCACTAAATTAAACTTCAAACACACTTTCATTTTAGGAGTACTAAATGAAATTTCAATTTATCCTTTCAACGTACAGTCATAAAACACACTAAAATTTTCCTGTTCTCACAACTCACATTGAACTTTAAACGTAAGTTACCGGTAATTAGAAACCGCCATGGGAAGATATCGCGAATCCTAGTAGCCGTTGCTGCTGTCAACTTGGTGCAATCTTGGAAAAAAATAATTGAGAATGGTCAAAATCTGAAAGCTACGACTTCACGACCAGTCATTGGGAAAACTTTTGGGAAAAATTCAATACTTTACAGCAACGTCCAGGCGACAGGTCGTGGAGAGAAACGACCGAAAAAATAAACCTGAAAGCCACGACCTCGCGGCCGGTCTTGGAGAAATATGTCGGCAAAAATTCAACACTAAAGTTACAGCCACGACCTCGCGACTGGTCGTAGAGAAAAATTACAGAAAAAGGGAATGAAATAAACTACCCTTCGACAGATCAGGAGCGGGAAGATGGCAAAATTAAAAAGTCATGTACTATTATATAGCAATACGGAGAGAAACAGCTCTGAGAAAACAAATCTGAATCACGGTTACTCTATGATGCTACAAGAGCAATGGTGTCTGAATAGCCTGACTGAGAAACGTTAAATATTTTCGATCACATATATTGAGTATCTGATTCCGTTTTTTCACTTTGGAACTTAAAGTTTTCAGGCTTTAGCTCAATGATGTTATTCTATGTGCTTGCTGAGGTTGAGTGGCGTCTTTGAATGACGATACGATGCACTCAAATCTTTGCGTAGTTGAATGGAAATTTCTAGAAACCCCACAAAAGAGAGCCTCGTTTTCACTACAATCCAACATGGTCGTACGACCGGTCGTGCAGCGTGCTTATATGAAACGTTGGTTCATTTTGGACCATTTATTGAAATCCATGTGATAATATATTTGGGGAAAATCCCTTGTAATTCCGCACTGGCAACGCAGTAACGAACTTCACTTACTGCTTCTTGTTTTTATTTACAATTTAGTGGCAAAATTGCTCATTATTTTTTTCGACGCCACAAAAATATGACTCGCTGCCGTGGTATCGTAGAAACATTGAACTTACAGCATGGAAGCCCGATAATAAAGTTTACTTTGACGTGCCTATTTTTTTCTAAAAGGAAGGAAAGACATGTCTGAAATTTTTCCGACATCAATGAAAGTTGTCATCTACGCATCTACTTCTTCTCGAACTCTTTTGAACCTATTCTTGGTTCCAGATAACTCATTTCAAACATATGGATCGTTTCCGTTGACTTGATGCGTGGATGCTGTAGTTGCGTTGATGTGGTTAAACATGCCCGAGCAAAAATACAACTTTCTGATTTCAATTGATCACGCAAACTTTATTATGTTTTAAATACCAATGCAATGTCATAAAAATAACAAGAATAATAAGTAAACTTTTTGTAAGAAAGATGATCTCAACAAACTCTCCGGCGGTTCAGAAAAATCATAAATATTTAAACCATGAACCTCTTTTCTTTTATGGCGAGTGTCTCCCACAATCGCCCTTGTATGTCCTCTTTTCACCTATGCATTTGCTTTCCAGTGTAAGTTTGTGGTACAGCATCATCTTGAAGTCTTTTCCTAATCCAAATTTGATTGTGAGTCGTCAAACTGCCGACGAAGTCCTTCTCTTTGAAACGGCCTTTGCATACGTAAAAACATGCACTGCACTTATAATTTTGAAAACTTACGTCAGTGGCAATCTTTACCGGCAACAATTTCTAGAGGCGGTGTTTTCACTTCGGGTTTCGAATCATTCAGAATGCCTTATCGAAATCTCGCTCACGATTATTTGTACATCCGTAATACTTACAGGCAGGCATAAGCTATTTATGAGACTCCCTAGATCAGACCCCCTAGCCAATGCACCAAAACACGAAAACTTTACGTCATCATCCGGGCATTTCTCCCGACATGCTTTGCGAGGAAGTAGACAATATGGTCGCGCACAGTCGGCTAAAAAGGTCTCCATATTGCCTGATTTTGATATTTATTTTCATAGATAACTTCAAAAAATCGCTGTTTCTGTGCAAAAAGTAATGATAAATGCTTTTATGACATACATAGAAACCTGTATAAGGCAGATTACATTTTGGGTGGACTATTCCTTTAATTATGCGCATATTTAATTCTGAGCCAGCCAATAGAGCTAGAGGTCTGATTTTTTGTATATAGGGATAATTTAGCAATACAATTTTTTGACAAAATGTCACGTGACCTCGGTGACCTTTGACCTCAAATATACATATTTGTCCATAACTCAGTAACCACAAGTGCTACAGCCTTCATGTATGGTATGATGGGACAGCTTATGACGCCACATATTGCACCTCATTAATTATGCGCATATCTAATTTTGAGCGCGCCAATAGAGCTAGAGGTCTGATTTTTGGTATATAGGGATAACTTAGCAATACAATTTTTTTGACAAAATGTCACGTGACCTCGGTGACCTTTGACCTCCAATATACATATTTTTCCATAACTCGGTAACCACAAGTGCTACACCCTTCATGTTTGGTATGATGGGACACGTTATGACGCCACATACTGTACCTCAATAATTATGCGCATATCTCATTCTTAGCGAGCCAATAGAGCTGGATGTCTGATTTTTGGTATATAGGGATAACTATAGGAGAGAAATTTTTTGACCAAATGTCATGTGACCTCGATGACCTTTTACCTAAAATATATGTTTATGTCATAAATAAGTAACCACAAGTGCTATGTCCTTTGTATTTAGTAGGATGGGAGACCTTATGACAGCACACGCTTTACCTCATTAATTATGTACACATCTAATTCTGGGCAAGCGAATAGAGCTAGAGATCTGATTTTTTGGCATATAGGGATTAATTAGGAATATAATTTTTTTTGAAAATGTCATGTGACCTTGATGACCTTTGACCTTGATTATACATATATATGCATATTTCAGTAACCACAAGTTCTATACCCTCCAATTTTGATAGGATATTAGACCTTAAGATGTCACATCTTGTACCTCATTTATAATGCGCATATGTATTTCTTGGCTGGCCAATACTGCTAGAGGTCTGATCTTTTTTCCTGATTTAGAACCGTAACTTAGACATGCCTCATGTGTTTCAAATTGGGAACAACGACATAGACCTATGTGCCCATAGATCTCAACATATACACTCCAATGATACTTCTTAATGACCACATTTTCCTGCCCCATCAAACTAGTACTCCTATTGCAAGTGGGGACTATGTCATTGTAAATGACTTGTTGAGTTAATGGTTGTATCACAGTATTGGATATATCTAATTCTGTATTTTTTCCATTTTATATTCTGAATAATTACATTAAACATATTTCACTGTCTCCAGTACATTTCATTTAAGTATTTTCACTTCATGCACTTTATCCCTTTCACACATGTTCAAATATCTGACCAGAGAACAAACACTAAATAGTCCAGGATGGGAGCTACAGTGTCATTGACGCTATTTTTACTTCAGCCAATTCCTAATTTGCATATTAAATGAATTTTCATACTTAGGGATATTCATCTGAATTGACTTGATCAAAATTGATGTAACTTGCTATGTACATTTCAGACACTGTAATACAATATTATTGAAAGTCATTAATCATTTCTCTTCAGCAAATTCCTAATTTGCATGTTTAATGAACTTTCCTAATTAGAGATATATATCTGAATTGACTTGACCAAAGTTGACAAAACTTGCTACATATATTGCAGATACCATGATACAACATTATTGACAATCATTAAGCATTTTTACTTAAGTCAATTCCTAATTTACATATTTAATGAACTTTGCTTATTAGGGATATATACTGGGATTTACTTGATCAAAGTTGGCAAAACATGACAACATTGATGATTATACCTGGTTAAAACAATATCGAAAGTCATTTCACATTTTCATGTCGGCTAATTTACAATTTGCATATCTAATGAGCTTTCACAGCTCGGCATATATGGCTTGAAGGACTTGGCCAACGGTAATTACACTTGCTATATAAATGACAGCAGTCAAAGAACTTTAATATTTTTATTTCAGCTAATTACATATTTGTATACTTCATGACCTTTGAGAATTAATCAGCGGTGATTATTGTTCATTATGTTGATCATAATACTTTCAATGAAGTTGCAAACATGTGGCAAAGGTTCAAATTTACACATAACTGTATGAAACACGTGAGCATTTTCAGTTCATATCTGGTCTAAAGTTGGTAGCCCAGTGACAATAGCTGGTAGTCCATGAATATTTTAGTTTAGGGATACTGTACTCGTCCGTGTATAAGCCCCCGGTTCAGCAACACAAAATAGCAATATAACTAGGGTCTTCTACCCGAGAAACCCCATGTTATGTGTCAGGAACGCTTAATTTATGCTAATTTATGTACATTTTGAACACTTTCTATCACTTTCAAAATCGGCTCACACATCCAAAGAAATCGTAGCTTGAGTAAAGAAAAACAGAAAAAAAATATTCTCATGATCTTTATGAACTGGCATGCCTTGTTACAACCGAGTATCTCTATACAGAACGTAATACATTGATACTGATCGACAACCATAGATAAAAGACAGTGAAACTCAGCCACGATTTCCAAGCTTAGGCTAACTGACACATGTGTTTTATATCGCTGTTTCAAATTAAAATGATTATACAATCTCTGGATACAGAAGTGACAGTTTTGTGAAATTTCAGCATCAAAACCCCAAAACTTGACACAAGTACGTCTTGTATGCTGCCGATCAACAGCATAGTGTAAACTGGCATGCAAAGACTGCACACGGAAAAGCAACTGAATATTCTAGTATCAAACGCTCTGCATCTTGTGAAAACAACAACATAGCAGTGAAAATTGTAATAGTCACCAGAAAAAACTCTTTATAGATGAAAGGATAATTGCTTCAAACAAATGAAACTGCATGTTGATTCACGGTCCCTCCACAAAATTGTGAAGAGACCGCGAATCAACATGCAGTTTCATTTGTTTGAAGCCGTGGTTGATTGCATTTAGCTCGTCCCAAAGTTACGGACATCGCACGTCAAGTATTTCATCTCCCAGGCTTTGGTAGTCCGTATGGGCTACCATTTCATGGACTTTGGTAGCCCCAGGGAAAAGTTGGTAGTCTGTGGACGCGGGACTACCGCTAATTTCGAGCCCTGATTCATCCTATATATTCAAACTAATTATATATGAAAGGGTAGAATATACATTCCAGTGCCAAACACATTGATTTGAATTTATTTTTGTAACAGTAATGAACAAATGAATTAATGATTGTGTTCGTGTTCATTGTAATTAATGATTATAATTTATGCGAATCACATCTACTCAACGATCTTCCAATTATGCATATTTATTTTTTTATTTCCAACTTTCTGGGATCCTTGTTCAGCCATGTGATGACTTGTTGAAATTCTACGGAGTATCATAGCAATTTCTCAAAAGTAACTATGTTACTGGGATAGGCTTGACAACAGCGCCATGTGAAACCATGGGTACAATTCAGTGTGATGGTCATGGTATTTCAATCAGTTAAGTCAATGCTTTATTGAAAGTCAATACCCCTACCAAACAATGAATTCTTCTGTATCACATTTGAATGTGGTGTAACATAATTATGACAACCTGATAATGCCATTCTCATTAACAAACTTTCCCCCTTGTCTCTGATTCCCTTGTATCAACAAGTCACTTTTCTGTTTTATTTCAGATTATATTAGCATAAATGTCAAAGATCACCAGACACTTTCAGCATTTTCTTGGTAAATAAAGAACCTAATTTGGTTTTGTTCCATTCAGAACTAAACGTTTGCTCATCCTTTTCAGTCATTGGACTAAAACTGATGATTTAGATGGAGATATGTATACAAACTTATTTACCCGGCATAAATTGCAATATTTGACTTTCTTTTTGTTTATTTTAGTTTCGAAAGGAAATTTATCTTTTTTGCTCTCCTCTATATTTTGTGGACGGTTTTATACACAAAATCAAGGCACCGATTACAGTAAATAATCACGTGAAACAGGAGTTTACACAACACCGCATCAAACTGGAGAAACATTGAGCTTGTATTTGCAACATCAAGTTCAATGACTATATAATTATACATACATGGTTAGACGATGCAATTTGTTTTCGTCTACAGTTGTACCAGGAAGCAAGTGTTCATAACATTGGCTTTCACATTACCATAATGTACATCTTTACACTGGTTAAGACTTGTCAGGGTTCTCCACAGCTTGGAAAAGCAGAGGAGTGACCAATTTACATAACAATGCATAATTTGAATATCATTTTGTTGTGAAAATGTATCCTTGTCCACAGTTATTAACATATGAATAGATTGCTCTAAAAACAGAGAGGGGTGATCCACTCCTAAAATCCTCTTGTGGATAACCCTGATTATACTCTAATTACAATACTGTATTATTATATCTATGTAATAAATATTTCATGTACTGCTTCCAAACATCAATTCTTTTCTCCAAGATGATTACAGTGCATGAAAACCAGACTTACTTAAGTGGAATGATGCTCCCTTCAGATGAACTAAATATGTTTCCTATTCAAGGCCAATCAAGAGTCTGAATATGGAAGTTTATTTTTGAAGTATCAAAATTATATATGTTATTGTGTCAATTTGAATTTCTTATATTTTGTGAGGTGTCTGGGGGCTCAAGTGAGGCTTTCCACAAAATTCCACTCAGCTAAGGAGGATTAACTTCTAAAACTTACCAAAATCTGATCTAGTTAATATACACTGCACTGGATGCTCAGCAGTGTGTCTGGTTGTGGTGGCACCACTCTCATAGCAGGATGCACACAAGTCGTAGTCGTAACAGATCAAACACTTGTACCGCTTCCCGCGAAAGTTCCCTTTTAAACAAGAGTCGCAGCTAACACCTAGAAAGAGATGACATGACAGACTGAGAAATTTCCAGTAAAACTTTGTGAGACAAAATGTGTCATGAAAGTCTACATTTGCACAAGATTTGTGGTGCAGGAACATCTTCAGTCAGGACATCTGATAAGGAAACTTCTTTAGCTCTAATGACGTTAAATGAAATCATCAGGACATCATTAGACATGGACATGTATTTCAACAGGAGGCATGACTGCAAAGGTACATTCTTGATCAAATTAAACACCAATAAACATGAAAATTACACTCCTTCATAGCAATAATTCTCAGTCCCAGTTCTCAGCATCAGTTCTTGTGTACTCAGCCCATGTACAGCCTACCAGCCTTTTTGATTTGATACTGAAACCTTGATATTTATAGGGAGTCATTTTAACAGATAAGCCTGGCCTTCATATGGAAATTACGACACAGATTATACAAATGATAGGGAAACTGAGATTTATGCCATTCCGATTGACATTTCATATACAATGGTTTGAGAGTTGAATGGTGGAGACGATTTAAATCTGTGAAAAGGAGCCAGTATTGGCAACTGACATGTTTTCTGTGAAGCAGTTTTGGTTGTACATGTGATCAAGAAATATGTTGTCTTGCGTGTGAGAAATCTGGTTAACACCTTTTCTTGCCAGTTTATTTTGTCCCTATTTGGGAAAGTTGGTTGAAATCAGTAAAGCATAACACAGGGGTAAAGTTGAGGGTCATTTATCAGTCTATCTTAAAATTTGATGAATTAAACTTTCTAAGGAAAACAAGGGATTTTCACAGTGTCAATATTTAAAGGGCCAGTACCTGACACTTTTGATGCTTTTGAAATTATTTTTGCTTTTTAATGTTAATGACAGTTTCTTGTTCTACTCCCAAAGCACGTAGTGATAAACAGAGGTGAGTTTGTCAACCTACACGTAGCCTGCATTGTTGACTTCTTGTTGACAAGTGAATTCTGGTCTGGACTTCAATTCAAATGTACAATCTGAATAGTAGGTGTTTCAATATGCTTTGGGAATAGAACAAGCACTTTCAACCGACATCCAAAGCAAAAATAGTGAAAAAGATAATCAAAAGTTACTACTACTGGCCCTTTAAATATAACCATGCTAGCAAAAAAAAACCACAATCTTCTTTAAAATTGTTCATACACATGAAAAAGAATTTGAGCATACATGTATTTGTACATTGTCCATCTCTCACCCATTACTTTTGTATTTGTTATTTCATATTAATACTAAAAAGAATTTCAATGTTTGAACTTTCTATTTCAGAGATAATTTATCACCACTTAAGCTAATAATTGGCAATGTTTATTATTTCTATTTTAACATCTAATCATCTTGTACCACGGTGGAAAAATATCCCAGCAACACAGGTGCTTCATAACTGTGTTGAACTATTCAGCAATAATAGCTAAATCCTGTGTAACCGTCTGATAGACATGTTTTGCCAGGAATTATTTTGATGTTCATGCTATGGAAAAGCCTGGAATCCCCCATCTATGGATGATTTGATTAGAAAGCGATGTGATCGATACAGCTACTTGGTCTTCCTCTAAAGCATGGAAAAAAAGAAGCCAGTGTGTGAAATATTCAGCTGCAGTGAACGTAATGGTCTGATGCAATAGTTTGATTTCTGACAGCCCAATGCAAAGGGATACATTGAAGAAATGATTCAATCCTTAGCAAAGACACTGCAGGAGTTCTAATCATGCCATTAAGTATGAAGCAAGGTACGGTCATGCTAGAAACAGTCCTATTTAATCACAGCAGGGGGCTTTTTCAATCTTCAAATATTATTATTATTCAAATATCTGGTCTTCTTCATAACATCACTTGTTCTAAATTATTCAAACACCATATGAATACCACTCCATAAATGAATCATGTCCCAAAACAATATGGTCATTGGTATGCAGATTTACATGGCAAATAAAACTCATTTAAAGGAACAATAGCCTTAGCTTCTGATCATATTTTTATATTATTTGGTTCTAGAACAGTTTTATCGATCTTCTCCCGAAAGGATGTTGAAATACAAAACTTGTGATTTGCTCTACATTGTATCAATACAATGCTTTGTTTACACTGTACAGAGTGTTACTGTTAACAATTGAATTCTAGTCTGGACTAAATTCAAATGTCAACGATAACATTGGACGTTATAATATATACATGTAGGTTGTGTTAACAAGTTGTACTTTTTCACATGATTTCAGAAGTTGAACATGAAACTACTTCACCAAGTCTGACTGATCAAAAATACCATAAAGTGTTTCAAAAGTTATGAACAGGGAAACCTTGATAGCACAATACACCAATCCTGTAACCCTTGACTTCTACCTTATCCTTTCGATCCGAAATAATCTGCAGGTTTTAACAAAAATCATTGAATATTACAAATACAATTACTGTTTTTAAAGGGCTAGATTGCAATACAATTATAAACTTGTGAATGTCCTGTCAATGCCATTACCCTTTGTAGATATTGATCAATTTTCAAGCAAATTCTTGCAAAGAATATCTTTTATTCATCATTGGATAGCAACACAGGTACAAGCAATAGGTTTACAGTGGACTACAGTGATGTACTTTTATGAAAGTTTTTCCAAACTGCAGCCAAATGGTCAGGTAGAAGCCTAATACGGTCAATATAATCACAGCAAATAAATATTACCTGACTTCTGAACACAAACACAATTATATTCTTTTTGACTTGGGTGGTGTGGATATGTGTGTCTACTTTCAATCTATTAACCCTTTTCCTGTAAAGTTAATATTTCACTATCAGGTCAAGTTTGGTAAAACTAGTGAAGCAAAACATGTCCCATATGGTGCATTTTAGCAAAGACTTAAAAATTTGAAGGTCCCTGAAGACAGAGATACTGTAAACACGGTTTTACAGACTAAAGCTGCTATAACATATAAACCATGTGAGTGAAAATACATGTGGTTTTACCTAAATACTACTTTTTACTGACTTGGCAGATGGGAAAGTGATACTGTCTGGCAGGTAAGGGTTAATTTTATATTTGATGCACGCTCCTATTAAAATTCAAAAGTGTGAAAGAAGGCACACCTTACATTTCATCAGTTCCAGGTGTACAGCCTACAGTGGAGTCTTACTGTCACATATGCACTCTGTGGTTGAATGCCAGCATAAAATACCACAAATAAGAATGTCCAGAACAATAGAGCTGTTGTGATTTACATTCAATTGTCAGGTCTGACAAGACACTGATTTGGGTTGCCATTGAAGGATAACGTAGCAGACATCAATACTGCCTTAAACCATGCGGGGAACTATACTAAAATGGAATTTACTCATGAAGATAAAATGTAGGAGATGACTTCATGCTAAGCTGACGTAAATTCAGAAAACACTTCCTCCAGAATACACTTCTAAAACATCAATCTCAGACTCAAGGACACTATGCACTTTGTAGTCGGTATAATATTGAACTGTATGTTGAAGCATTGAACTTTGTTTATAATAGTCATCAAAATAAACAACGCCGACAATTTTGGCCTTATGTACATACAAATATTCGGGTCTGAAGTACTATGAATCAGTGAATGATCCCATTGGTTGCATGGGGGTAATGACTTGTTACTATCGATTTCAGAAGGTACGAATACACATATTTTATGATTCAAAGTTCGTTAAGGCATTTGTTTACTTGCTCCAGAGAACTGAATGACAAAATGAAACAACAGAGACCGATGCATTTATTTTGGCCCATAGTTTTCGCCACTATGTTGTAAATGTTACAGATATTCAGTGTATGATCTCTATCTTCGACGATCTTTCAAGTTGGCACAAAACATGCCGTATTGTTTCCACAATTCCTACACATATTCGGCCAGAAGTTATACCTCTTAGCAATAAAACGAACACAATTTTGAAAAATTTGAATTGTATGAATATCAATCAGCACATACATCTAAAACTGGCTTTATTCATTCAAGCGAAAAAGTCCGAATTTGAATGGGAGATAGTGAATTTCGAAATCAAGATGGCCGCCATGTTGGATGACTCGATTGCCCCTTACCTTCGTGTCGGGACATTCTTGTCCACTAAATGGAGCCTGAAACAGGCCAAAATAGATCTTGAGGTTACAGGAAATATACCTATCACTCATCGAGCGCTTTTCTAGGTCTTGAACGCATCGGCGCTAATGATTTCTCCGTTGTTCCGGGTGCCAGTCAGTAGTGAAACCTCCCCTGTTGCATGTTGGTCAGTACTTACATGACGTCACCATTCCGCACTTGATCTCGTAATGTCTCGCCATGTACGAGAAATCAAAATCAACCAAGGACGGGCATACAGTTCGAAAACAGGTGAAGCACAAGAAACAATCGGATCTGTATATTAGATAGTTGGGTAAACTATCAAATAAGATATACCATTACATGTAAGAACTAAGAGTAGTTTCTGCATCGCAATGAACAATGTTACTCTACTATGAACAATAAACAAGTTATAGGCCTAATAGTATCTTCTATTAGCCTACGGGTAAGCTTTTTCGTGTAGGGACCCAACGTAAGCCTGGCCCTAGTGATGAATATATGTTGTTAAAATTGCAATCTTTTCACTACTGACTATTACGTCAAATCTGAAAGAAAGATCTAAGTCGCGTAACATTGATTCATAAAATAAACAACAACCGTTCTGAGCTAGGACATGCACAATCGAAATTTTTTCTTCGTATTGTTTCTGTATTCACTGTGTATTTATAAGGCGCTCCCTTTACGAAATTATGCCACTGGGTCACAGTGAAATATTTGTACAAGAGAAACAAATTGACTTTACAGATATTTAGATTAAAAATGGCCACCATCCCTGTATTAACTATGGAGGGAATATTAAATTTTCGATTTTCACAAAAATAAGCCGGTGAAAACTTTATTTTAATACTCTGTGAGCTTGGAAAATGAGCACCAACGAGTGGTAGACCAAAATAGTATTGTAAAAGTTTGAGAGTCAGAATATCTGTCCCCAAAGCGCATTCTACCTTAACAAAGAGGGAAATTATGCAAAGTAGCATATGAAATACTTCTCCTGTGAATAAAGTGTCCGATGCACTTATTCAAAAGTTGCTATAACATTGTCACGTTGTCATTCGAAAGAAATGTGTAAGATGTTGTTTCTTCAAAAATAAAGATTCGACTTGACTTCATATGGGTCGCAGTAAACATAGGCATTTCAAGTTTACAGGCATTAAATCTTGTTATATCAAAGACAGTAGAAGCTTCTACTGTCCATGGTTATATTAGATCTGCCTGGCAGGGCTGTGTTTCACCGGCGTTATCACAGCCCTGCCACGCAGAGCTATATGTGCTTTTACATATGAAGCGCTTTTTATTGCAAGACTTAAAAACTTTAGGCCTACGGTGAAATACATCCGGAATGAAAAGATTTTGTGTTGACACTATGTATGATCTCATACTTTGAGATTATATCCCGCAAGACTCTCTGTCAGCTTGTCCCAATGGTTCACCAAGCTACTACTCGAACTTAGTGACCTGTTCAGAAAGCCGTGCTCTTCATGTCTGAACATTTTAGGAGAGCGAAAGACTCACCTAGTTTTTACACTTAATTTACCCACTTTACGTACAGCCACATCATACATCATTTGAAAGCTTATTATCTCTACTTCAAGAAAATTGACAATGTGGAGCTGTCAAGTAGGACTGTAACCCCCTAATTTGCATTTATTCACAACTTTCGAGCCCCCCTCTACTACCCCCAAAATTGTCGAATTCACCCTGAATTCCTCCACCCCCCTCTCCGTGTCGAACTCAGCCTAATTCGCGTACAAAGAAAAAGAAATATAAGCGTCACTACTAAATTTTACTCGAAATGAATGATACTGTATTGTCACGAATAAAATGGATCATGAATCATGCCATTACTTTGACTGCAGCGTACTCTGACTCATTGTTTCGGCTACAGAGTTACTTTTTCATAACTATAATAGTGTGGTTCATGTGGATCTTTCTTTATGTCTGTACTTAAAAGTAATCAGTGATATTTTCCTAACACATTTTTACAGAAAAATGTTGGCGTTCAAATCATTTACATATATGTTAAAATATATATTGATATATTTATGTTGTTTACTCCTGATGCCATGGTTACAACATTACAAGAAATTGTTGGTATTCTTGAGTGTCATCAAAAGGTTTTCATATGATGTGAGTGGGTATATTACACTCCTAAAATAAGGCATGTTTGGAGAAATAGCCTCTGACCAATAAAAACTAGATACTGGCAATATTGCAAACAAAGAGAAACGTATTCATATGTTTTAAAACATGCCTTCAACGAAAGAAATATTCAATTTCAGAACTCATTTCAGCAGTCAATACTCCATGTTCTGAGCACATTTTGCATATCATAATGCTTTTGGTTGCATTGATCTTTCTGTTAAAATTTTTAAAATACCGCTATTCAAAAGGGGAAGATATTTTTGTCAACATAAATATGGAAATATTTCAGGTAGGCCACTTTTAATATCTCTTTGGATATTAATTTTCTGTTTGACATGCAAATACCTTCAATTTGATATATCACTCGATATTTTAAAAGTATATTTAGAGTAGTGAACAATGAAGTTTCTAATTTTATTTCTCATTTATGCAAATTGGGTACCCCGTGTGAATTATGCAAATTGGGGGTTATGGCCCTAATTGGCTGGCCGCTCCACATCATCAATTTTTTTCAAGTAGAGACAATAAGCTTTCAAATGACATATGATGTGACTGTACGTTAGGTTGGTAAAGGATCTTTTTGTTGATTTGCCGCTCGCCTATTAATGACGAAGTGGCATTGGGTCATGTAAGGTCAGCCGCGACACTTATAAATAATTTGAACAATAAGATGCTGGTGCACTTCATACACTACTTAAAAAAATTGTCATATCTTAATCGTTCAAATACTCATGTTTATGTTTTCCAACATTGTCACCAATTTCACGTTGCCTTAGGTCGCCCTCACCCAGGTGAATAGGTTTGGCTCTTGTGCTGATAACAGACGAGCTAGGGAGTACTTGTTTCCTTCTACCACTACGAAAGTACGAACATGGCGTCAAGTCCGCGTGTGTTAGTGTATGGTGGCAAAGGAGCGCTGGGATCAACAATTGTCAATTTTTTCAAGAGCAAAAACTGGGTAAGTGTCAAGTTCAGTTAGATGGTGGCGTTTGTATTACATGATTTGCATTTTCTGTTCATGCAGGAATTAGCGGGACCCGGTCACCATCTCACACCTTACGCGGTAGGCGCTGTGCGTGGGACTTACGCCAAGTACGCTGAGTGCTGCCGATAGCGCGGCAAGCCGTTCAACAATCTCGGTCACTCCCCCGAAGCGAAGGTTACGTGAACGCCGATTTCGCGTCCAGATGGTTGCGTGCGCGTGTACAAAAAACTGTGAATCGTTCAAGTCAAGTTTCTTGACTGGGACAAAGTGACTGAAAGAGGGCATTTGCACGATTTGGGGCAGATGTCGCGCTTGTTTCCCGCATGCAGTACAGTTCTCAAGTTTCATTCAAACAGGCAGAACAGTTCGCGAAGGGTTATTCCGAGACGACATTCAAGTTACTCCTTCACGTGGACATGTTTGCGCCCAAGCTTAACAGCGAGGAAATCATTGTGAGAACACAAAGCGTTATCGACTGTCTCTAAAAATTCCAGCTTCTTTTCGTCGATTCTGTAAACCGTGCTGCATTTTGAGAAGCCACACATAAATTTAACTGTAAGTTTAACATTTGCATTTGAAAAGCTCAGCCTGGAATAAATCACCTATGGTCGTCATTCACTGGAAGTGCGCACTTCATTTGAGAAAGGAAGTTAACACTGTTACCATAACAACGCGTGAAACCGATCTGCTTCATGATGAACTTCTCTTGTTGCAGTATCCATCATCCAATAAAATCTCGTCTCCTTGGTTTGCCTTTACCAAATTTTTAATGGAAAATTTATCAAGAAAAAGTAGGTTGCATAATTGTCCTATGCTTTTCAAACCCTCGTAAATTCATAGTAGTTGAAGAAGAATATCATGAAAAGTCATTGGAATTAAATCTGCATTGCATATTTTCGATTTTTTGTTAGGGAATGCTGATCGGCTTTATAATTAACGAAATTAACAAAAATCAGTTATTTTATTTTCCATGTTCTGTGGCAACAATCTCCACAAAACAGGTTGTTTTAAGCCTGAAGTCGACAAAACATAATAAGTGGACATTTACTTGTAAACAAGCATTACTTGAGAGCTGCTATGCACTGTAAGAGATGGACCGTTGTGAGCAATGGAAAAAATCTACAGAGCCATGTGAAAATGTTTATGCAGACTTGTTGCCAAAGAGTATGATTATAACTAATAACTGTAGAATTATGAGGAAAAAAAATGGCATCTTTACCAACGCCAGAAAAATGTATGCCAAATCTATAGAGAGTGGGAAAAAACTTACATGTCTCTAACTAGTAACTAAGTTATATTACAGGTTAATTATGGTGGAAATGCAAATTTAGAATGTGTCTATCCATTTTGTTTCAAATCATAATTACACAAGTTTCATTGACAGAACATGAAAGATGCTGACACAAGTAATTCCATACATCTTGTGCCTAGCATAAGGGAATATACACTGCCACTTGTTACCCATGCCACTTGAACGAAAAAAAGAAAAAAACTGACACAAATAATTTTATACATCTTTTGCCTGGCATAAGGGAATAGGCAGTGCCACTTGTTGCCCATGCCAGTTCAATGAAAAAAAGAAAAAAACTACTTTTCCAAGAGTGTATGCCCTACTGCTGTGTCTGAATTTTACCACTCTTAGAAAAAATTTTTTAATGTCAAAGGTTGTTCTGAAGCAAGCCCTCTAAGTTTGTTTAAAATGCTATCATAAATGTAAAAGCACTCATATTATGTAGGGCACCCAATTGTGAGTATTGAGTAGTTTATTATCGTTAATTGTGACTGACATTTCCCAGCCTGGATTGAGTGTTCAGTTTCAAAAGAATAGTGATAAGAGCAATAGGTTGTTTTGTGAGTAATGCAACAGATGATGTCATGGTACGCAGTATATATAGGGCACTCATCAGTGGTCTTGGAGTGGTGTGTCATTGTTCATGAATGACTGCATCAGCTTTCATGATTTATTGACTGCTTGAAGGGAGGGCTGTCACAAATTTGCACGTTAATAGCTCCAACACTTACAGGTTTCTTCATATAAAAGTTGACAGAAAACACATGGATATAAATTTTGCTATTTTTTCATTTCGAGGAAATTGAATCCCAGTGACAGTGTTAAGTACTAATAACTTCAGCTATAGTTTTAATGACAAATCAATGAATTTAATCTAGTGAAGATGTCTAAACATCAAAATAGTGAAATGAAATATCTATAGTAAATTTTAGGTGATTTTTTTATGTGTCACTGATGTAAATATTTTTTCTTCATACATACAAAATTTTCTTCAATTTTGCAAAGTGGTGTTTTGTAAGGTTGAGATGATGAAGTAAATTTCTATGAAGAAAATTTCAATTCTAATGACTTGTCTTGTGTTTATACTCAATAGTGTTTTGCTTCAAAAATCAGCAACAGGTGTTTTTTGACCGGATTGATTCCAGATAATTGTATGCAAGATCCAAGATAATAACCTCAAAATTTGCTATTACCACCATAAAAGATATGAATTGTGAAAAGGTCAATTTGTAATTGCCTGCTGCAGAAATCACTATTTGGCAAACATCATATCGTTGCTATGGTAGCAGAGTAATATCCATACACAATAAATGATATTGAAATCAATTTCATAATACCACAGACAGCTATACTGATAAATGCAAGGGATGTCCTTTGAAAAAATCCATCATTAATTGATGAGATCATGTCTGGGCAACTAGTGATGATCTTTAAAAATTTGCCTCTTCTGTTCATTAGGAAGTATTTTCATTATCTTTGACGAAGAAAGAAAGGTAACCATGACAATCTGTATGAAATGTTATTCCTGATCCGGTATGCAGATTATTCATTGCACTGTTTGACACTCATTAGATGTTGTATAATGTCATCATTTTGTAAAGTTCACACAACATAAAATTGTTGTGAGCCTTGATTTTGAAGCAATGTCCTACTTTTATCATGTGAGTCTCCATTATTACCACTGCTTTTATTGGATAGTTTATATTTTTGTATTTTCTTGATAAAGGAAATCAAAACTTTATCAATGAAATGAATCTTTTTTGAAAGTGAAATCAAATTTTAACATCCTAGAAGGATGATAATTTGTTATTAATATTCATGATACACTGATAGTTAGTTCCAATTTTATTCAGGTCAATGTCTTGAATTTTTGTATCATCAGGTTGTTCACCATCACAATCTCTGATAACTTACTTCATAAAGAATCCTAGGCTCCTCCAGATTCCTGCAGTACCTTAGTAACACCTTGTAAAATGCAAATCTATACATTAAAATGTCAGAAGATAAGAAATATAGTTCTGTTTTAAATGCTGATCATACCACTATACCGATAAACTGGGGATAGATTTGGGTTTGTTAGCCTTGCAGGATAGAAATGGCATCGGTCAATTGTTCACAAAGCTTTTTCGCCTTGTCATAGCAATGTTACACTTCATTTTGAAGTAACCTTTGGATATTTCTTGACAGGGTTTATCTTATTATATACTTTGATAGACTACATTGTAGTCATTAATATGAATTAAGAATGTTATATTAAGAATTATGCCAACAAACTGACAGCTGCCAGTATCTGAGCATTGTGATATGTGTTGGTAATCCATCTGTTTGTGTTACAATTGTGTGTTTTCCACATGTAAATGAGAAGTTGAAAAGTTTAAATTCCTCTGTTAGTTAAACCCTGCCCTTCCGCCAACCACATTTCCAGATACATTGGTGTTGTTTCAGTGCTATTGAGTAAACAAAATGAACTATTACCAGAACTGTTGCTAGAGTGATTTTAGATCAAGATTTTAATATTCCAAGTTATGTTTTATTTAAATCCTTAAGGTGGTTGCCAATTCGTGAAAGAGTTGCATACAATGAATCAGTTTTAATGTACAAAGTTCTGAATAACCTTGCTCCTGATTATCTTAACGTTTTTAGAGGTGTAAAGCAGATCCACGGACGTAACACAAGGTCTGCAAACAGAGAAGATCTGTATATTCCAGGGCATAGAACCCAATTTTTCAAAAGAAGTTTTATGTACAACGGGGTTAAAATATAGAATACTTTGCCTGGAGAGATCAAATCTAGCTCTTCACTTCTATCATTCAAAAGAAATTGCAAGTGCCATTTTTTTTACATAGATGGGATAATCTTACTGTTATGTAAATTTTAAATTTGTTTTTAGATTGTTTTACTTGTAGCGTTTTTACATTTTTTTTTAATAAAGTTTTCTTCCTGACTTATTTTTTTAATGTAAATATTGTAAATGTTGTTATACTCGACTCTGTGTGAGAAGAGCCTCAGGCTCAACAGTTTATCAAGTTTAAATAAAGTCTCATAATAATAATAATAATAATAATAATAATAATAACAAAACTAACTTGGAAATTAAATGTTCACGTATTATGCTATTAAATGAAATATTTTCTGTGATTGATATAGTTCTAGTCTTGTGCAATTTTTTCCCATTTCAAGTTTATACTGTTTTCTGTTTTGATGCTTTGTAGAAATTGAATAAAATATAAATGCAAACATCATGCTGTGAGAGAGTTTGCATGAAATCTGATGAATGTATCTATCTCCATTTTGCCTTTTCTCACGCGTTATTACTCTCCAGAGACATTATCAACTTTTCTCAAATTCATTCGTGTTATAGAAATAATTTATGAATAAATAATTTCCTTCTCTGTGCTCTTCTTTCACAGTGGGTGGCATCCATTGATCTGTTTCCCAACGAAGACGCCCACGCCAACATCGTCTTGAACATCTCGGAGAGCTGGATTGAACAAGAGAAGCAAGTCACATCCAGCGTAGAAGACACGCTGAAAGGAGAGAAACTAGATGCTGTCCTGTGTGTCGCTGGCGGATGGGCTGGAGGCAATGCTGCTCATAAAGGTCTTTGTACAAATTTGCACCAACTCACGGTTTCAAAAGAGTATTGCTGTATTAAAAAGATCATGTCAAATATTTTTCTATAAGAGTATTGACCAATGTTTATGAAGAGAAAAGTTTATATATCAACACAATTTAGTATTTGTAGACATGGAGTACCAAAACCCATATTTATAATCAGGCTTAGGCATCTTATCGGAAGTTTTGAAACTTTGTTTATCATGGTAATGTAACCTTTGAATGTATCATATCACAGATTTCAGTAAACTTTGATCCTTGTTAGACTCTGGACTCATATACAGTTTTGACTAGGAACTCTTATGTGACTGATGTCATTGACCTTTAACCCCATAGATTCAACACTAAGTGTTTTTTTAAAGATGATATAATTTCAAATGTCTGCTACAGACAATCTGAAATCAATCTGATAAATCTATTTTTTAATAAAAATTATTCATTGTAATCTCACGAGGAAATCAGAAATCTTGGGGTTTTTTTTGAACCCCGTCCTAACCAGAAAATATAACTGACAGACTTTAAAGTCCCCTTACGCAGAACTCTGTGTATTTCACAGAAGTTGACGTAATTAAATTTTTCAAAGAACTATTCACAGCATTCATCAGGGTATAGGTCGACTTTTCACTCCCATCACCTGCTGTTCTTCTTTTTTGACCAGATTTTGTGAAAAATGCAGACTTGATGTGGAAGCAGAGTGTGTGGTCGTCTGCCATTGCTGCCGAGATTTCAGCCAAACATTTGAAAGATGGTGGCTTGTTGACCCTGCCTGGTGCTCAACCTGCAGTAGCCGGAACCCCAGGTAAAAACCAACAATAGGCCATGATATGTTGCTCATTCACTGGAAATGTTTGTAGTTCTGTCACAGCGAAGTGACATGGCTGACATGCCTCTTTTGACCATATATGGGTGTATGCAAACTAGGAAAAAAGCGTATGATCAAAACTGAATGGCACTTCTCATTGTAGCATTTGCATATATCCATACATGGTGAAATGACACTACTGATGGCTGTATTTGCATATCCATATATGGTAAAAAAGTAGCATGTCGGCCATGTTTACTGTTACTTGGAGTACACTTTTTGGTTCCTGCTGGCTGGTTTGAAGTCTGTAGAATTTAGAAAGGCATTTGACATTTGGAATCTTTGAAATTATCAAATACTTTGATAATAGTTTTACTGGAAGTGAAAACATAGCCATACATGTTCAGAAAATGTGTGGTTTTGACGTTGGTGATTGATTCCTTTTGTTAAAGTGAACTTTGTTGAAGGTGTCCTTGCCACTTTTGAATTCCCCAAAAAATGAGAAATTCAAGTTCAAAACAATGTACAGGAGTAGTTGCAATTTTGATATTTCAAAAATAAACATCAATATCTGGACATTGTATGGATGACATTGATAAAATTGAATACAAGTATTACAAAATAGTCTGGTCTGCAAATATTAAAAATTGGATGAAATGATTTTGACTAAGATTTTTTACTAATTGTGAACTATTACCCTACTAAAAATGAGCATGTAGCCATACAGGTGAGCTGGAGATTTTTTCAATAAATCAGAATTCCAATTTATTTAAAGGACATGACTTTATTTAACCCTTTGAGTGCTGTAAATTTTTCCCGCCATAATTTTAGTGCGACATTTTACCATTTTAAAAAATTTTCTGTAATTCTTTTGATAATTTTGGACCGAATGGATATCACATTTCATTGGCTAACATTTTTTATCAATATATTATCAAAAATTTGAAAAAAATAATTGACTGGGGAATATTTTATAAAGGTGACAAAAATTGACTATGGCGCTCAAAGGGTTAAGGACATCTCCATCCATATTTCATAGTGTTATCATTGTGTTATCTGCAGGCATGATTGGCTACGGAATGGCAAAGGCTGCAGTTCATCAACTGACAAAAAGTTTAGGTTCAGAGGGAGGCGGACTGCCTGAGAACTCCTGTGTTGCAGCTATTTTACCGTAAGTGTACTTTTAACATTTACATCTATACAAGTCTATTTGAAGTTATTGACAGCTAAGAGCATAATGTAACAATACTATTAAAATTTGTTGCGAAAAATCCCAGACTCTTCAACTCGAAGTTTCCCAAACCAATTACAAGTATGTCTTAAGATTAGTGTTGTATAGTTTTGATTTTGTCTTGCTTTTTGCTTTTGTTGCTGCAAATGTTGAGTATCAAGATAAAATGTTTAAATATAAACAACAGTACATTTTTCCCTGGAAACATGATTTTGCTAGGAGAAAGACCAAGACCACTCATGTTTTTGCTGTTTCTTTCATTGGCTCTAAAATCAAAATATTCATCAAAAATTCTCATGTTGCAGGCCACACATTGATAGTCTTTATCCTGTTTATCATTGAATAATTCTGTCATTAATTTGGAAAATGATGATGACATTACTTGAACGCATCTAGATTTAATATTCCTAGAACCTTTAGATGTTAAATGGTTATCAACATCTCATTTCATTTATTGTCTTTTCACTACAACATTGTCACCATTGCTTGATGATTTTTTTTCTACATTCCTTGCCATCTATAAGACGGATCACCAAATTTACTTTTACTTCATACCAATATCAGTGCTCATCAAATTTTATCTAATCATGTAGCACAACTCATAAATGAAAACGTTATTCCAGTCAGGTGCATTGGTTTTCAGAGAAGTAAGATTGTTGCTCAGTCAACAAGTTATGAAGCTAGGCACATCTGAAGAACTCTGGGCTCAACCTTCTATATGAAAACAACTAGGTTGTCTCAGGGGTCCTTGTATGGCTTTGTTGAGCGATTTGACTCCCTAGGATTATGTTAATCTGTGAAATTGATCAGTGTGGGCCTAGTATTTCGCAGTCATGCCTGAAGAGAAGAAAACGAATACATACTCATTGTTAGAATTTTAAAATTAGACGTATGCAACAGAATTACCTCACATTAATCTGTTACACAAGGTCTGGTGTTATTGTTAAAACTAAATTTCAGTAGCTATATAAAGAGATCATTAAAGGAATTGGTTTTTATGAATGCATAAGGTGATAGCAATTCATGCTATCTGGTGTGTTCAGCTACTCTAAGTACACAGTGTCAACACATGCATAAATTTTTCCCCCTGTTTTCACCCCCGTATCATTGCTGTTTATATCTATGGAAGCATCTGAATAGTGAAACGTATTCCCAATCAAGGGTCATCAGCTTTCACATGAAACCAGTACTGTTCAATCATTATTAGATGTTTAAAAGAAGTGAAATGTGTATTTTTGCCTAAAACTGACGAGATAGAGGTTTTTGATGAAAGGCATTTGTGTGACTGCTTGAGATCCCTGAATGAGCCAGGATTTGGTTCATTTGACATGGAAAGAGCCTGGAGGTGGGTTCAATATAAGATGATTACCATACATTTCTATGGGATGGATGGTTTTGTTAAGCATTTAAGGAATTAACTATTTTATCTCACATTGAACTGTTGACATCACACCTCTTATTGACACATTTCATGGCTTTCCTTTACCTAGACTGACGTCTTGAAGGTTTTGTAATTTTGTCCATGCCATGTATCCCACAGGGGCATATTTCTCTCATTCAAGGAACGATGTGCCTCAGGGATAGAGACTCTCAATTTTACACAATGTTTGGATTGTCTGTGCATTTTACAGCTGCTTAAAGATGGTTTACAGTTTCCAAGTTTAAATAGGGATTTTTCATGAAATTGATAAGTAGCTACAATAATGATAAATTATGTATCAAAAGAAAGTTCTCTTCAAGACCAATTGATTGCATTTTGTTTGATGAGAATTGGTTCAGTACGTGCAGAGATATGTCCTGTTGAATTTGAAAAAATCAGCTTCCTATTTAGAAATTATGCCATGGTAGACACCTGTAGTTTTCATTACAACCAGGTGACCCCATATTGAACAATGTTTGAGGAAACTAGAATTACAATTTCTAGTGCTTTTTGCAATAACCCAAGCATTTCTTATCGAAAATTGATGAAATTTTTTGTGGATATTGCTGATGAAATGTTCAATGGTTTTTTAATTTTTATAAATAAAAAATATTATTTAGAATGCTGTTTACAAGGTAAACAAATAAACAATACCTGTAAACAATCAAATGATACCTGTGACATTGATCACTGTATGATTATGTATTGTGAACATCAACAGAAATATTCCATCATATTCCATCATATATTACTTTGCATATATGAAAAATGTTATTTAGATTTATGTTTACAAGGTAAACAAATAAACAACAATACCTGTAAACAATCAAATGATACCTGTGACATTTTAGAACTTGATTTAAATTTAACAAAATATTTTTTTATATTTTTTTTTAATTTGAACTTCTGAATTTCTTTTAAATTTTTTTTGTGTGATTACAACTTTTATTAAATGATAATGAAATATGTCTGATTAATGTAGATTTTAAGTTTAAAAATTACAGAGAACTTTTCCAAAAAGTCAAAAAAACTTCGTTCTCAACCCTTTTACTATGCCGTAAAACAGCAACACGCATTTATAGAATGAACAACTGCATTAAAATGGATGCAAAATTACGCTGCCCCGGAAATACCATAGACCCTCGAAGTCAGCTGTCCAAAATACAAACCAGTATAAAAACCAACTTTTCCAAAGTCCAGAACACCATCAATGAGGAAAGAACAAATTAATAATCTACGGCCTTTTTCTTCAGAGAGAACCAAAATAGTCCCTTTCTCGGGAACTAAAGATCGAAACTAAAATTTCAGTCTAGTATCGGCAAAGTGCGGTGCACGGACAGTTCAGTATGGTATCGGCAAAGTGCGGTGCACGTGAGTATGCCTACACTGCAGTGCTGGCTTGACAACTTCTCAGTGTCTATCGAAAAATATCACCCGGAAATCAAACTACTTCGAACAAGATAACGTTTGAAAGGGTAAAGTATATAAATATATCTCTAGATCCTTGCGTTTAATAAGAAATCAGACAAATCTAGCTGCAAAATCGTGAACGTCGGAACTCAGCTTAGACCTCCCAACACAGAACATGCGGCGAAGCGCTGATTACTTGTATTCCTGGGAGTGCCCAGATGTAAAGTTTGGGGTGAAACCATACTCGCTAAAAAGGGCCTTAAGCATCATTTTTCGCATCGTCAGACTTGCAATTATTGCAGAATTACAATTAATATTTATCATAAAATTAATTTTTGGGCCGAACGTTTAAGGAAATCAAGATTTTCTTTCAAAAAAACACAAACAAAACACAAAGTTTGATCATTGATTGAGTTTTTCTCGGCCGATTTTAACGTTCGCCCCCTCAAAATGAAGCCCATGATCTCGTCTTTCGTACCACCCCTAAAAAATAGTGATGCGATCGGAATAAGTCATGCGGAGAACCTATCAAAGAGGTATATGTTCGATCTCCTTCGAGGGACATTCGAGATCACGGCACAACGCTCATAATGGACGCAAAAATCGCCGGTACGCGTGAGTTTGTAGTCGTGCTGCTTTGCCATTTATCGTAGTACAAAAGTGAAAATTTCCCAAAATGAAGTTAAAATAATAATCTTCAACACTACAGTTTCATTTTCTCTGATTATTTGATCTATTTAAGAATTAACACGAAAGTTCGGACTAGACCTGCATCGAACGCGTACGTTCAACACGAATGTCATGTGACCTAAAATCCCTAGTTTAAATTTGAGCAGATATTTGAAAGCATCAGTTTTGAGGCGTGTTCTACCCTAAATATACAGCATTTTAAATGTCTATGTTTGCATTTCTCATCAGGGTTACCTTGGATACACCGATGAACAGGAAATGGATGAAGAATGCAGATTTCAGTACATGGACACCTCTTGAATTCGTTGCAGAGTAAGTCAACAAAACATTGAAGTTATCAAACACAATTAACCAACCATTTGCATTAATAGTGCCTTAATGGAGAGGAAATCGAGAAGTGTTTAGATGGAAACAAAGGGATTCGTTTACTGCCTTAAAATGGTAACTGAAGTCCCTTATCATAATAATGGAAAACTTACTGAATGATTACATTGAGCATGATGTAATGCCACGTCCTTGCACACTGATTTTTTCAGATTCTAATGTATGCTTGTTTCCATGCTTAGGGAAAACACCAGTTTCTCACTTCATGAAAATTAGCTAAAAACAAAGCAGTGTGGATCAGTGTGTTACATGTTATCCTTGTGCAAAGTTTGAACAAAATCAGCTCATATTAAAAGCATGTCTTAGAAATGACTCCAAACAGACACACAGTTACACAGTAGGGGGAATGGACAGATGGCCAGAAAGAGCCCACTCTAGCATAGGGGATTCAATCTCCGATGATGACGATGATGATGATTAAATATTTAAAAATGAAGATAAATAAACATATATTTGGACTCAGTAAATTTGTTGTTATTGTTGTTGTTATTGTTGTTGTCGTTGTTGATACTATTTGCAGAAAAGAACAAAGTATGCGCTGCAAATTTCAACACAGCCTAACTATACATGTGCGTCGCAAATTCAATACAGCCTAACTATACATGTGCGTTGCAAATTCAATACAGCCTAACTATACATGTGCGTTGCTGCCTAACTATACATGTGCGTTGCAAATTCAATACAGCCTAACATTACCCAAGGGGTGTCACTTCATTGCCACACACTTTTTTTCGATCGCCAAAAATGCACCTAGCATGCATCGAAATCGGTAAAATTCGACGTAGGGTCAAAGCACATTAGTCCTTCTCAATAATACTCCAACATTTTTACCTCTTACCGATGAAAAGTCGAGAAATCAGCAAGTTTTTCAGCGTATCTGGACGTCTCTTACATTTCAGATTTAAAAGGCGCGGCGGTGTATTGAGTCACGTGGGCGCTTTTCAAATCGAACCAATAGCAGAGCTCGCCAAAATGCACCCAGCAAGCATCGAGAGCGGTAAAATTCGATGTAGGGTCAGAGCCCGTACTGAACGAATGGGCCAGCGTGAAAACCCGGCAGTAACGGAAGTTTCTCACGTCTTTGGAAGACTATGGGTGACACTGTCTGCGTGCGTCTGCATACGAAATTCTGGTAACTTTAACAGTTCCAGTTCATCCGCAGCAAGAGATCGTTCTTTCCAAAGATGTGAGAAACATACGTTGCTTCCGGGTTTTCAGGCTGGCCCATTCAGCTCTGCTATTGGTTCGATTTGAAAAGCGCCCACGTGACTCAATACACCGCCGCGCCTTTTAAATCTGAAATGTAAGAGACGTCCAGATACGCTGAAAAACTTGCTGATTTCTCGACTTTTCATCGGTAAGAGGTAAAAATGTTGGAGTATTATTGAGAAGGACTAATGTGCTTTGACCCTACGTCGAATTTTACCGATTTCGATGCATGCTAGGTGCATTTTTGGCGATCGAAAAAAAGTGTGTGGCAATGAAGTGACACCCCTTGGGTAATGTTAGGCTGTATTGAATTTGCAACGCACATGTATAGTTAGGCAGCAACGCACATGTATAGTTAGGCTGTATTGAATTTGCAACGCACATGTATAGTTAGGCTGTATTGAATTTGCGACGCACATGTATAGTTAGGCTGTGTTGAAATTTGCAGTGCATACTTTGTTCTTTTCTGCAAATAGTATCAACAACGACAACAACAATAACAACAACAATAACAACAAATTTACTGAGTCCAAATATATGTTTATTTATCTTCATTTTTAAATATTTAATCATCATCATCGTCATCATCGGAGATTGAATCCCCTATGACTCTAGTAGGCCTAATATTTTTCATCCTGCTAACGTATTTGATTTTCCTTGTCACTTCAGATATTTAACTGAAATAAATAAGATTTCGTAGTGTTTGTCATTTATGAAATGGCTTTGGGCGAAATTCACTACCCTGTCCGAAAACTGTCACACTGAGTGTAATTCTTTAGACTAGGATGTTCAAAGTATTAGGTGCCACGAAATTAAGACTTGAACTTCTGCTCAAAGTTTCCTCAAGAAACTTTCAGCCATTCTCTTTCAGGATAGGGAACAAAAATCAGGAATCACTGTGTAAACTTTTATGCCATTGAAAAAAATTACATTAAATTATCATTTACCAATATTTATATTCAAAATGGCCACTGTCCCTGTGTTAATCGATAGGGAATATTTAAAAGTTACAATTAACACGAAATTAAGACCATGAAAACTGTATCTACGCCATGAGCTTCAAAATGAGCTCACACAAGTGGTAGACCAGAAAAGCATTGTAAAAATTTGACAGTCCAAGTATCGCAATATCAGTATTGACAGCCCTGGCAGGTTTGGAGACATTGAGATCTGCTGTAGATGTTGAAGAGTGCCGGTGTGACTTGAAAATAAAAGCTTGTGAAAATTCGTAGTGGACTGACATGGGTCCTACAGTGCTGAAATGATAGTGGTCAGAAGTGGTGTACACAAGAATGCTGAAAGGAATTTATGTTCAATAGTTCACTGGTAACTTTTGTCTGGTTTTAATTTTTATTTCAGTTTATTCTTTAAATGGGCAACAAACGAAGATCGTCCGAAGAGCGGAAGTTTGATGCAACTCATCACCAAAGATGGTCAGACTGAACTTGTCAAAGCGTAAAGTCTTACTCAACGAAAAATAGTCACCAATGAAATAGCGGAGAAACAAATTGTCAGACCTGAACTGCCACATGAAGATGTATCAAGTCAATGGAGTCTTGTGTATGTTCATTTTATGCTCGCAGGTAGTGTGACCACAAAGTGTTAGTTGCAGATAGTTGACTAGTGTTAGTTTCTGTGGGTAGAAGAGAAGTGTGAAGGTCAAGTCAGTGAAGCCAGCAATAAAGGTTTCTTTTATTTCAGGGTAAACTTCACATCTTTGGTTAGTACCAGGATTAAAATAATCATAATTGTGTGGTGATCAAGGCACCCAGTTTGAATCTGCACTGTTAGGCAAACAAGAGCCCTCAAGATGTGTATATGAAATACTTTTGTTTTTTATGAAGTGCCCATAATGACCTGTATGAACTGTCACGTTTATTTGAAGATGTGATCGACATAGAGATGTTGTAGATCATGTGATAGACAAAATAAAGAGAAATATGCCTTCTATTATGACTTGTATGACTCTTTTTTCCCCAAAAGTTGGCAGTGAAGAATTCATATCCAAATTTTGGGAGGGTAAAGTTCCTGGTGTTTTTAGGTTTCTTCATTGTTGTGAAAAGGCTTCTCAAAATCAATATGAAATGGTATAATCTTAATACATGATTAGATGTTTAAAGATGGAACCTCATTTTATGCAAATTTTCAGTCTTTGCTCATTTGCATGAACTTTTCTTTAATCCCAGAACCGTTTTCTTTGTCTATCATATATGTGAATGGAGCTCATGCTGCATTTTGAGGACCAGTTTTTAGCTAGACTGACAAGTTCACAGATTTATCATGCTATGAATTCTCTGACGCTTGGAAATGTCTGAACAGCCACACAAGACCCAAATTTTCAGTTTGCTCTTTCAGTATGTTGTAAGGAACTGACATATTCTTGTATCAACTTCTTGACAAATGCAAATTGACCATCCACAAAGCTGCAACTTTGTCCCGTTTATGTTTCATTACTGAACGGATGCTGGGTGCCTGTCTGTCACTAAAGCACATTGTATCAATCCTCAGTCCACCCTGTAGGTCCTACGAAATGTATATGCCTTTGCTGTGCATGCTCTGCATCCGAATAGAGCTGGCAATTTTAAAATTGAGCTGTGCCAAATCATGTGCCTGTGGACAAGTGGAAAGTACTTGGTTGGAATAGGTGTGTGCCACATTAGTAAAACCGTTGGGAATTTTCAGATACGGTAACCAGCAAAATATTTTCAACACCAATCTTGCACTGTTCTTGCGAGCCAGAGCTTTTTTCCTGCTCCATGAACCTATGTAAAAATCAAACTTTAGTTCTTAACAGTTGTGTTAGTAGCCGTTGCCATAAAGAGGCCTGTGTTTACAACTATATGTCTGGCACAAGTAAAGAGAAGTGAACCAATGCCTTTGGACATGAACTGATAGGGTTTTCCAGGGAGCCCGGGCAGCTTTAATGCTCTCCATATCCTTAATCTATATAATTCCCTAGATTACAAGTGCTAAACACAAGACTGTGTGAACTAATCCCTTTTGGCTCTAAAAATTCTCTGAAATTTCTGGAACACATCTATACTAAAATTAAAGTTTTTTTAAAAAAGCTGGCATTATAGGATGGAATGCCTTTTATGTTTTTAATTAACAGGTAGTTGAAAGAGTAGAGTGGATCATAATGTAATGAAGATAGTCTGTTCCGATGCAACAAAATAAGAACACTGCAATTTCATTTTTTAAATAGACTTTGTATTTTAATATTTCTACAAAATAACATTCATGACAAGATTTCAGATGTGCAAAAAAATATCCTCATATTGTAGTCTCTCTCCCCTCTGAGACATTATAGAAGAATAACTTGGTAAAAGCCAAACTGGCCTTTTTATAAATATGAGCCACATTTGCCGCCCGGTGTATAAATGTCACAGTCTTCACACGAGAAACATACACAGACACCATGGAAATATGTAGAATAAAAACAAGTAAATATAAATAGCTATCCGACAAGCCAAGTACAATTATCCTGAAAAGAGCTAGGAATATTTCAACTTTTCCAGTCTCAACCCTAGCGGCTTGGAATACACCCTTGTATGTGAGGGTGTAGCTAGGGGTCAAAGTGCAGAGTTATACGTCCTCCACGCTCTGAAATGTCAACCGTGGGAGAGTAACTTAATTTATAACTGTACATTTCAATAATATTCCCAGAGAAGTCAGCCAACTTAAGCTCACCATTGAACAGGAGCATTACTTCAGTAAAAGCAAAAGAAACTCAAATTTGATTTTGTAGTCCATCGCTTCTGCAACTCTGCAAATATGAAGGCAGTAAAATTTGTGATCTAACAGTAATATCCAACACATGGCAGTTCAGTGAACAAAATTCTCTGTGAAATAAATATAAATCCTATTACAAAGATGCATTATTTTTGTTCTTTTGTATGCCAAACTGGGAAAACCTGATAAAGAATGTTACAGAGTGACTGATAAATGTGTAAGCAGTCTACCAGTACGTATGACTACTGTAAATATACTGTTGGCTGCTGTGTGACAAGTGAAGTGCGCCATCTATGGCTTAAATATCAAAACATTGTTTGTACAAAAGCGTGCACATATTTCCTGAAGGCATCCAACTCCCCTTTCGAAATATCAATAAAGGAACTATTGAATCAAAATTGAATATGTAAAGTTAGCAAGCAGCTTGTTCTCAAAAAATACTGACAATTCTAAACTTACTGATTTAAGGGTGAGATTTGAATTGAACCACTGGAGAAGTTTCCACACTGAATGTAAAAAACTTCTTTACAGTGTGTACACCAAACCTTTGCAATTTTGAAAACTGACTTACTGCAGGTCTGGCATTACATAAATTTAGAATGGTGTTAGCTTAAGCCAATTGGTATTACTATAAGCACAAAAATTGTTGGCATTACAAAGGATTCAATGATTGTTAATTTTGAGTAAGTTTGACAAGATCTTGAATTAACATCAAAATATGACATTGTATTGTACATTTATTGTAAGATTGAGATCAGCTGTGATATCAATATGAATCTTCAGAGAAATTACACAAACTTCATAGTTGGGATATGGTGTTAATATTCTACACATATTTTGACAATTTCAGAGTTTTCACTCATGCAAAATGTTTTAGCTTCTTGCTATAGAAGAGCAACTCAATTGTAATTTTCAAAATTATTAACCTCCAAAAAAAGTTTCTTTGACCAGACAAACTTGTACATAAATCAACCTTCGCCTAAAATTAAACTTGTCGTCTTGGATATTGCCATGTAGTGATGGCAGTCTCCAAATGGTTTGGTCTGTGCCATGTGACAAACACCGCTGAGGGACACACAGACACATTTTTACCCTGCTTTCCAAACAGCACCTTTGTGTACTTTTGAGATAACTTATAATGGACTTCTTCTGATAAAGCACTTCCTCTTTTATATACAAAAAATAAAATTAACTTAAAATAATATCACTATCTGTGTCGAGAAGAGCTTGTTTCATCTTTCCTTTTTTTTTTTGAGTTTTTAAAAAAATTCCATACCAGTTGGCATTGGCAAACATAGTTTTCTACAAAAATGTGGTCTCACAATTTGAAATGGTGCAGTGCCATTTATTTCAAAACCTTGCTTGCAGTTTGAAAAAATATCTCATAAGTTCCCAGGTACTTTGGCATTTCATTTGCTCTTTCTATTCAAAGTTTAAAATACAATGTTTGGAAATGAATGGAAAGAATTGAGAATGGATTTTAATTTGTGCCCAAGGGTGTCACAAGAATGAGCAAGGCTGCAACGGCTACACTGCAATCACAAGCGAAAAATTACTCATTTGATTCTTCAGTAACATTGGCTCTTTAAGTCTGAAAATAAATAAATAGCGTTGAAAATAAATAGACTGGCCAAAACTCCATCCCTACTAGATCCTTGAAGAAAATGAACTATTGTATGGAATACTTTCTGAGACACCACTGCTGCACAGGTGATCAATTTACTTTTTGCATCACAATGCACAGCAGATTTTGCAATCAGGCTGAAAAGGAGTTTATCCTCAAAATATGACTGCTTTCCGCATGAACCTCACAATTTCATACTTTTTTCACTTTGCATGATCAGAGTGTTCTGTATGTCAGAATCATAGGAGTAAAAATACACCAAGAAAACAGCATAAGCCTCTTTTGTTTATAAGCTCTAGGTTGAAGACAATATGTATCCTATTTCTTGTTTATCCAGATCCTACATAATTGATAATATTCATTCTGCATAAACTGATTTTTTTTGTGGTTTGAAGAAATTGTTTAAAGCATTCATGTCAGAGATAAAGCATTATTTCCATTGTACAACTGAAACTGATCATCTATCTTTGCAAATAAATGATGTGCAAAGTTCAATACATATTGATGCATTGTTGGTGGTGTGTACTTTAACATGGGAAAAAAAACTTGAATCAACTAGTTTCAAACACATCTTTATCATAATCCGAATGTCAGTTTTCAAGCAAAAAAAATTGAGTTGACCCATCTAACTGATTTCCCCCAAAATATAAGTGAGAAATCTCCAATTGCCACCAAACCGGTGTTGTCGAACCTGATTGGCTGAGTTGCTGAAATTTACAGCACATGCATGAAATCTGACTGCTGATTTGTCAGGCTGGACAAAGGGTAAAATGTAATTGGTCAGTTGATGAAATTGGACAAATCCGATTGGTGTAAGATTAAAATATAGTAAGTACATAACAGGAGGATGGACCCTTCAGTTTTCTGTATCAGAAACAAATAATTTTCAATACACTACATTACTTAATGAAAACAACAAGCACTGAAATTTGACATTTTTGAAAACTGTACATGACATTGCACACTTGTAACACTATAGAAAGTTTTTGATATTTTCAAAAGATGCCGAGAGTATCTATCATTTTCATTTCATTTTTTTTATACAAACAAGTCTTACAGTTCATTGTGCATTCATTTTTTGAAGAGATACATACGTTTTAAAAATTTTTCAAATAGAATAATCAAAAATTGTATGTACAGACAAGTACAAAGCCACGTAGCACAAAAAGCAGACGTTTCCTCATACGCTAGTTTCTTTTTTCCAATTTGAGTTTTTCTTTTTGTCGCTCGATGTTGAACAAGCCTGTGAGCCGTCAGGCGAGTCAATCAACGAACCGTCCTCTGATTCGTCAGATGAAACGTTATCTTTACCAGCACTGTCCGACTTCTCTGTCTCTTTTTGTTTGCTTTCAAAGTCATTTTGATCGGCATTTTCATTGCTGACCGGGGTAAGTGATTTTGCTACTGAGCTGTCATCAGGTGTGGAGGCCTTCTGTTTAATGCTATGTGATGAAGGCTCTCGGCTAATTTTACCAGCCCTGCTGAGACTACTGTCTCGGGATGTGTCCCTGGGTAGACTATTTTGTGATTTGCTGTGGCTGTCTTTAAAAGCCTCTGCAGTCTTTTTCTCTCTCTCTTTCTCTTTCGGTTTCCCTCTTAAACCACTGGCATTGCCTTGTGCATGGGCCTCGCTGCTGTAATGGCTCGGTCCTCCGCGAACAGTGGAGGCCTGGCTCTCGGGGAAGCTGGAGTGACTGTCGGCGACACTGCCACGGCTCTGCGGCCGATTGTCCATCCTGCCTAAGGAGTTCATCATCATTTCCCTGCTATGCATGTAATGTTGCAAAGGATAAGGGCGGGCATGGGAGGAAGAGGCGTGAGGAAAGGTATGTGATGAGTGGGCGTATGGCTGGGAATGCATGTAAGGGTGATGATGATGATGTGAACGCGAACTGTATTTCACATGATTCGGTGGACGGTTTTTGCTTTTCTGCATATGCCGCTGGGCTGCGGTGCCATTTGGTCTCTGTTGTAAAACATATGGACGAGTTCTACTGTCGACTGTACTGATTGAATGATCTGTGTACGTAGTCGTTGGGCCTGGAGTATCTAAGTAATTTTTTCTCCCAGTGGGTACAGGTCTGTATGACGGGTTTGAGTGATATGACCGATTGGTAGTATTGGAACGATTTGTATACGATGAGTCTATGCTACTTGCTGACTGCTTGTGGTGATAAACTTGTCCGTTGCTCTGCAGGCCTGAGCCAGAATCCACTGAGAAAGCATATCGAGTCCTGCGCTGACAGCCACAGCAGCGCCGCCAGCCGAGCCGCACATCGTTTCTCATGACGCAGTTGTAGAAAAAGATGAAGATACCAAGAGCGGCACTGGCCGCTCCATAGAGATAACTGAACATCAAGTTGAGGTAATACTCCTGTGTTATGGCCATGGCGCCACACACCCACATGGCCAAGAAGACGAACAACATGAACACTAACGACCGCAACTGCGACTGATAACTGTGCTCAGCATCCAGAAAACTTGTCGCGACCGATGTAGCCACAGTGTGCGTTCCAAGGGATTCCAAATCCGTGAGGGGCAAATCGCGCTCAGCATTCTCATTCTCCCGGTTCTGTTCAATTTGTTTGACCTCGTATTTCCTCGGCATTGTTTGCAGCTTTCGGGACGTGCTCACAAAGAATACGATGTTTACCACAAACATGATGCTGACGAATACCAGGAAGGCAATCATCTGCAGGCTTTTCACGATGTTTGACTGGACTTCCAACCAACAACTGTAAAACAATTAGAAACATTAGCAAAAATTTTAATCATAGTAAATATTTATGTGATAATATTAACAGTTACTCTCAATGTCATGTAATAAATCACCTCTTTTGAAATTTTCATCAATTTTCATACATAGTAATGAAATTACTGAAGGAAACTTGATCCTTTGTGAATTATTTTACATTTAAGATGGCAGTGATTGCAAAATATTGTGGTGAAACATTGACTTCAGTCACTGTCCTATCTTTTCCTTTTTTGGGCAGTACGTTCCAATTTCAATTTCAGATTGAAATTCAGAGTTACCATGATTCACTTTTACTAAGTCCTTGTATTCTTTATGGAAATGTTCATGTTAATTTTAAAATTCAGGACTTGCAAAACTTACTAGTCTAATCCATTGTATTTATTGGAATCAGCTGCAGCACTGATGCTGACCACTATGGCCGGCACTCCTGAAATGAAAATGGAAAACCATAATACTGTCTTTGTCACATAGGTCAAATGTCAACAGCAACTGCAAATGAGTTCCATGACCCCATACAATGTCAAGGCAACATGAATTTCAGTGTGAGACTTGCTTAGGTGTTTTCAAAAGAAATATATAAACAATCTTTTCTAACTTTTGGGTCAAAGGTCAAACACTGAAATATTTGCGATTCCTTGACCAGTTCATTTGGCCCATTTAATCCTTGGTGTAATAACCTCATATTTCATATCCTTTTCCACAGCACCGTATGAGTATAGCTTGTTTTACTTATCCATAAGTTAAGAATGCAGATTACTTTATAATCACTGCAAACCAAATCCATACATGCCTTACACCACTTGATGAAAGTGTCCCTGTATTCATTTAAGCCATCTACACTTACCCCATCCAAGAAAGTAAAATCTCATCATTGGTCTGGGAGGTGGCGGTGGTTCGCCTGGAGGCAACACTTGATCTTTTTTGCTGAGTCTCCCATTGAGATTGCCGGCTGCGATGGCCAGCCAGACCAGAGTGCATTGAGTGAAGTAGTGTATGGCAACCTCAATGACGTAACATGCAGCCACTGATTCTGTTTTATTGAGGCCTGATATACCGAAAGTGGTTACTGTCAACATTATGCTTGTGCTCACGTTCATTAGGCTGTGGACGCTCTTTCTGGAGAGGCGAATTTGACTGCAATGAGGATGTACAAGAAAATTGGTGATGTTGAGAGAGAGTCACAAAGATATATATGCCAGTATATGCAATTCATAAACACAAAAAACAGATGCGTACATACATTTGCATGTAACTTCAAAAAAGATACATTCACAGACAGGTTTTATTCAAAAATGTTGGCGACTGTACTGGACACATGGTCAAGGAAGGGGAGTGGTTCACAGAAAGTGTTTCAACTCAATATACTAAGGAAAACTTTTGTTGGAAAACATTAAGCCGAAATTTGTGAATAAACCGGACATTGTCTGGCATCCTTCTCAAAACACACCTAATGGATTTAGATTCCAAAACACATGTACAGAGCAAGGTAATGATAACATTGGGGAATTCAAAAATTGTATACAATTGATTATCTGGGCAAACGTCACACACGGTCTATACTTACCTGTAAAAGCAAGCATAGGTCATGATGGTGGATAGAATAGCAATGAGACACACACCACTGCCAACGTAGACGATTGGCTGCATCAGACCTGATCTCCATCTATCCATTCTTTCCATCTGGCCATCCGATCCGTGAGTTTCCTAATAAACAGATTCCAAATCGTCATTTAGAGACAAAGATGAGTGATGTGGCATGGTAAAGTAACACTTATCATAATGACAAGTTAATCTTAAATTGGAGAAATCTATGATTTATTATCATTACTATACTTTTTTTCGGACTTGTTGTCCATATAACAGTAAAAAAATCTGGAGAAAATTATACACAGTTGAAATTGGTGTGAATCTAAGCTTTAACACAACATCCTGGCCCTTGATGCACTACAGAATTAAAGTGAAGAAATTTGAACAACCATGCTATATGACTGCATATGATACTTGATATGACAAGAATGTCACCATTCCGTGATATTTGAGTTTTGAATTCTTCACATGATGCTCTTACTTGAAATGCCAGAAAATGTTGTCATCAATGTGACTAATGTCCAATGTATGGAACATAGTGCACACACTCGATTTCTTCCAAAAACATGCCCACTGCATAATGCATACAGTATCAACCATGATCAATATTAGCAACTCCCTTTTCTCCCTACAAAAACTTACCTTTAGAATGGCAAAATTGGTCAAATGTGAGCAATGGACAGATGTCTTGTTTTCATTGTGCTGTACAATCTTGCAACCAGTGGAGTCCCATGCTCCTTTGCGGGCTGGTGAATGAATAGAGAATTGCATCAGAGGTCAACGAACAAATGTTTAATGTTCGAACAATGGACATCATGAAAGTTTCACTTTGTGATCAAGATTTATTACAAAGCCATTCTGAAGAGTGTTTAAAAGTGAAATTGCAAATTAATTTCAGTCAGAGTCAAGTGCTGTCGTTTTGATTTCTTTTCAAAGTTTTCCAGTTGTTTTCATGGCAAATCAAATTGTGTGACATTCTTTAAGTGTAAACTGACTAAATGAACTCAACGCTACTATCTGATCAGACAGTAACAATCTGTTGCATGGTTGATATGAACACGATAGATAAATGTGTCTGCATTAGAATACTTACATAGAGCCTCAAAGTTCCAAAATGCAGCAATCGGATCAGAACCTTGTTGGAATGGTCTGAATGTCAAGATCACAGGCTCCGTCAGATTTTCCAAAGTGAAACCCGCTACAACAATAAAAAGATGTAGATAGGAATGTATCACTAATAGCATAACTATTGCATCATGACTAGATATATTTGCTAAGACATTGAATAATTCAACACTTAATGTTACCTCTTGCAACTAAGTTAAAAAACCTGGGTCCAACCCTTCTTCCACCACACAGTCTTTGAAAGAGGGTTGCTAGACCCTACTGTATGTACTAGGAAACAGGGAAACAGGGGCTGAATTTCAATGAAGAGACAAAAATGTTCCAAATGCAATGATGGCCTATTATTTCAACCATGAAATCTATGAAGATAACACTAATTTTATGGTCAAAAATTCTTGACCCACGAGAGAAAATTTCGAAATTTTGAAATAGCTGCAGAAAGATCATACAAAAAGAGCCAATGGTTTTTTCCAATCCCCATTATTTTATATAATGAGTGTGGACCTGTGTGAAGCAAAATGGAGGTACAGAGGTGAAATCAAAGTGATCATTCTTTCAAGGTTGTACAGTAGGGACACCTACCAATCTTGCTTGATATGACGCTTGAGCTAACTTTCCTTCTGCCATTGTGTGCGGCATATTTTGTGGTGTTACCGGTGTTGGGGAACAGTTTGCCGTTTTTGTAAACCAATACTTGCAGCCTGAATGTTGTGCCTCGGTCAATGCCATGCTTTTCGCGAAGCTTACTGAATAATGACACTGGCAGTTGGATGGAAGCTTCAACTGTCTGCAGAAGCAATGAGAAGATTCTCACATTTTTAGTTGCACCATTCAACGACATCAATTCCAGACACAATCATTTTACAATGTGCAAAAACACTTCCACCCAAGACTCATACTATAATCATACTGTTTGCAGAAAGCAGCCACTGTAGAAGGTCTTTGTTACAGGGCATTATCTAAAAGGAATGAATTCCTCAAGTCAAAAGTATCACAATACCTCACAAAACAGCATATCTGAACATTTGCAAATTTGGTTGTAGATACAAAAATTTTGCTTGCATAATAAATTTATTACTTTTCATATTTCATTTAGAAATATATATTGATTTATATATAACACTTATCAGTGTTTTTTTTTCTCAAGTGTTTTTTTTCTTCTACCAAGGGTATCATGAGATACGAAATATTACCCTTGCATTGATGCGTCATGTACAATATGCAATATTATTATTATTTTTTGACAAATGAATTCTGGTGAAAGCAAAAATTTGGCAGTCAATAATAACATCTGACATTCACAAGCAACGGCTTCTTGACAAGTTACATCCTCAGTTTTCTATTTTTGGGAATGGAACTGGAACTCTATTTTGCCAACAGAATATAAGTACAAAAATCAATCAAAAGTTGCAACTGACAGAGTTTTCAATATACCTTTTCATCAGTGTCTAGCTGTGTACTTGTGATGTTGGCCGTGTAACAAGCGAAACGTTTCTCATTGTACGCGGAGTTGACTCCTTCGTCTCCGACAAATGATGCACAAGTGATGAAATCTCCATCAAATGTTGTTGGTGTACGGAACGCTTCAAGTACGATATTTGGTGCAATATGGGTCAGAATCTTCACTTTACTCAACAAAACATCACCAGCAAACTTTTCTAATGATGTAACAATCCTAAACATGAGACAAAAACTTGTAAATTTTATGTTCTTTGCAGTCAAGATCCCCTATATTGAATACATGGGCTATCACATTAACACTCATTCTCTGCTAAACTTGTTACAATACTTCAAAACGTGTCCTGAAAATATTGCAATGAAAAACGTCAATAGGATATGAAATGCCTACGCATGAAAAGGAGTCAAACATTTGTTATATACATGCACATTGAATGAACATGCTGTTTTATAAGTATGAATCTGCATACATTATCGCGGACGTGAAAGTGGGGATGACACTTATCACTTTGGAAACACCAAAGGACACTGTAGCCTTGGAATGTGTGTCAATCTACTGATGTATAGAGAACTGGCCAAGAACAGAGATTTATGTAGTACCATCGTATCTGTAGGTTCAATTCAGCTTGGTGGCCTTGGTAAGTGTCAACTCATACGCTCAAGACACATTCAGATATACACTTCAGAGCAATAATGATCAGAAGCTAGTCACAATGACGTTTTATCTGGTATCCACAACAGTACTTCCACCAAATTAAAATCAACGGAATTAACACAGGCCTTTATTTCTGTGTAATCACAGTGTGAAAAATGCTGTATCCCCTAATAATGCAAGAATAAGGTTGACCTCTTTTCTTTTAATTACAATGTATTCTTTTCTTGCTTGTGTCATAGACCATGAAGGTCTTGGCCCAGGTCTGTGATTGTCTCAACCAACGATGTGAATATACGGCGCCCTCTATGGCCAGAAAGTGGCAAGGTCTCACCTGCTGCAGGCTCTTTCAGTCTCTTGAGCAGAGGCCAGGAGAGTTTCGTCCATTTCCATGACGTTACTGGCAATGTTGATCATAGTTGTTCCAAGCTGTGAAGATAAAAATGTTGGCACTTAAATGTCAGTAGGCCGTCTAAAAAGATACATCCTCAACAAAAAGCATGTGAATTTTTGTATTTTTCTTTGTACAGATACTCTTCCTATGAGCACATTTTTACAAAATTAAGGCATAGTAATATTAATGATTTATGAGTAACGACAAGAAAGTAGCAAAAATAACTTTGCTTCTGTTCTGATTACTGTTGCAACTGAATAAATTCCTTCCTTTCCCAAGTTATATCCATTGAAAACCCCAACAGGACTTGACCGATGTATGGTCAGCGAAAGGAAACCTTGGTAACATACGCAGATCACCAAAAATGGTCCTTAGTTACTCTATGACCGTGGCTATTATGAGTATGGTTTGGTGATATTTAGTATAGATAACTTCATCATGTTGTCTATGTCATATTAATTGTGTACTATCAGTAATTTGACTTGATACAAGCACCTGTTCACATAGCAACAAAGCCTTCGTCTCCCCTCTCAAATACCCTTTGGGCATCAATGCCATGAGAATCTGAAAAACCCATACCATGAAACACTCAGAGACAAATCCCCTATTGGTTATCGAAAGGTAAAACCATTTGAAAGACTTTCATTAGAACGTCACAGAATTCTTCTTGTATGTCCTTCTTGTTCTAAATTGGCCCATTTACGATAATTGATTATAATCAATTTTGAACTCATGATAGATAAACGTTTCTGATCATTTGCCCTCCGGGACAAATGCATGCTAATAAACAAACTGCAGCAATTATTGCTTGGTATAAAACCAAGCCATCTGGAGAAAAACACACATCTGTTCACTGAGAGTAATTTACTTTCACATCACATTATCATTCGTCTGATTGCATGAAACTGAAAACAATAACTCATGCCGGTATGAATTTCCAAACTGCTTTTTCAATGAAATTTTCATGTTTGCATTCTTTGGTGCTCGGGGCAACTGATCCCTCAAATTATGTTCTTCAAAAATTCAGGTGTTTTTCTCTCTGTCCGACTTGTTCTTCCTTGCCAGCTGATGGATTTTCAATGTTACAGCCGGAAGATACGCCTGGAGGCATGGTAGGACTGCATAAAAAATTAAACCCTGACAACTGCAGAGAAAATGTGAATATTAATTTTTCATGTGTGACAGAAAGAATACCACCATGTCACTGTTATAAGACCTTTTAGGCTGTTGGAGGTATTAAAAAATTACTTTTTCATGCGAGTGAACATCAAATCATGTATTTTTTTTCACCATTATATTTTTTATCTGATGATGATGATGATACAGCAAAATATCAATGCAGACAGGCTGTGTGATATATGCCATCAGAAGCAAGTATAAAATGGATGTAGTCAGAAAAAGCATAAAATACAAAATAGCCGCTCAACTGTTTACAAAAAAATACTTTCAACTTCATCCCCGTCCTTACAGTGACAATGAATAAAATAAAAGAAACCTGATATCCGATCAGGTACCACGTATTTTAATTTGTATTTTATTTGTAAACGTGACTTGTTTAGTGTTGGGAGGAGGTTGAAAAACTTGCATCAGACATAAAGGTTGATGACAGGAACAATGTGATGCCAACTACAGGAACTGACTCCATTTTAAGTACCGTTCTATAATTGAGTACTTCCTGGAGGAAAACCACACCACATATATGTATGAAAAAGTTGCCTTGAAAAAAAGATTGCGGTAAATGAAGAGGGCACATGATAAACATCACTTGGGCACGCGATGCAGAGGCAATCTCGCTGGAGACCGATAATCAAAAGGACAGGATATTGAGGGACATGAGGAGTTGTCAAGCCAAGATGAATATGCATGCTTACCGTATCGGTTACTAAGAAGTCTATTGTACACAATAAACCGACAAAGGCTATTGATCCCTAAGAGATGGCTGTGACTGAATAATACAATTATTAATTTCTATAGACTCGCTTCACAAAAGATCTGGTCATTTTACATATCGATCCGTCTACAGGAAAAACTAATCGGATACAAATTAGCGTGGGTTCTTGTGTGCCGACTGGTTCATCACATCTTAGATATTACTAAACCTCTATGTGGCCTTTGATGAGAAATATTCAATAAAACTTATCGACATTGAATTTTGCTGAGTAGTTATCTTGATATTTTCATGACTTTAAGAGACGGCACTTGAAAAATCAGTTTCTCTCAGAGTATCAGACATGTTGTACCTCAACATTAAACACCCACAGATGTTCACTCTGACATTCTAAATTTGATTTTTTTGCCCTTTTTCTTTTTTTTTTCAATTTGAGGAAATTTAAGTTCACACAAAAAGAAAATGCAATATCAGCGAAAGAGTGACATAGTCTTTCAACAGATATTTGCAGCCTGATTCAGATTTTGACGCAAAAGGCGCCATGGTGGTGGTTAAAGTGTATTGTGTAGAGTTTATTCAATTTTACACATCACTGCCTGATACAACGTTTCATCCTGATTACATAGAAAATGAACTTCAACGTTATTAAACAACCAACGCAGATCGCTATTGGAAGCTGTCACACCACTGTGTCATCATGCACACAGAGAAAATTTTCCACAATTGTTATTTGCAGCAGATTGTAATTTGCAGAAATCTAAAGGACAGTAAACTGGCATATGATATTTCTGCATCAACAGCTCTGTTGAATGGGGACTTTTGAACAAAATTTATTGACATAAAAAAAAGGAGATTAAATGTCCAAACACATGTTTGTTTGCATCTCACTTTGTGATTAAATGTCAATGCTCACTTCATAGTTTCAAATTACTTGATGATTCTAAATTTAGAGTTAGCCGAGAATGTTCGACACGAAAATGGGCAAAGCTATTGTCAGCTATTGACCTGTGCTAGTCGACACATTTTTTCAGGTTTTGAAACTACACCATCTGCTCCACATGTTTGGTTAGCATTCCTCAGCATTAATCATAATAGGTATTATTTTAAATAAAGATAATTTAGGGAGGAAGCTACACCGATCTTTCTTCGTGGTGACAAAATATGACAAAGTGGAGATTGCAAAGTAAAGAAATAGTATTCACACTGAAATAAACTAGGATTAGAACTCGCTGTGTTGTGATATAATGTAGTGGTACATGTATACACACAATGATATACATTTGTCACGAAGCACATGGACAAACATCTGAAATGCAAGATAACGGTAAATCAATGAGACACTCCGCATGATGATGTCCCCCTCTATGACATCAGGTGATACAACTGAACACTCATGATAGCTACACACCCAAACTTTACCTGGAAAAATTCACAGAAAACATGGTGATAAAAACATTACCAAACATAATAAAACATGAGGGACAAGATTATGATGGGCAAGTCAGATGCAATGATATAAAATGGTATTTTTATTGTAAAACATTGTGAATTGATGTTAAGATCAAATATTGTATTTGTACGGATAATAATGCTCCTTTGCTTAAAGTTTATGACCAAGAACAGAGCTATACGTCCCTTGAATGAGCAAATATCAATCTTCACTCTCACATAACGCCTTACTTTCAAAGTCTGAAATCTAGACAGCTTTAAATATTGGTAGTTTAATTTATAAATTTCAATATTCATAAGCAATAATGGAATGTAGTGCACATCTACATGTAAAGAGTGTTTGCAAATTGTTAAATGTAACATTTAATTACACATAGATTAAAAATTTGGTCATTAAATATGCACTACAGTTAAAACAATGCATCCTGCAATCTCACTTCAAGTTACACTGGAGATGGACATCCTTCTGATATTGGTGGCTATGAGCGAATATTACACATCAAGGTTTGAGCAGATTAGCTGTGTAATTCAAATCCATTGTCGGTGGGTCAGCAACCATAGCAATAGCAACAACAAGCCACAGACCTTGTTCTATTTTTTTTTAAAACTGCTTCAGGAATATTTTTTGTTGTTCTATCGACTGATACTTGTTGCTGTTTGTTGCTAGGTGCGGTTTGATTAGTGGAAAACAGGTGTGATGGTAAAAGTGAAGTCAGATGGAATCTGAGTATGGTCAAACAGGTATTTTTGTGAAAAATCAAGTGACATTATACGACATACAACGCCTTAACAGATGGAAGAAAATCTCACCATGGTTCCATCGTTACTGTAGAAGGCACCTCGGGGATATTTAATCGGACTCTTCAAATTTTTGCAATACTAAACTTTCTCATCTGCCACTTCAGTGGGTTTATTTTAAAGCTCTGAGAGTAAATAAAGTTTTCGCGGTCTTATATTTGTGAAAATCAACAGAAAATTCATTTTTCCTCACAGAGTTATCACAGGGATGGCAGCCATTTTGAATTTCAAATAGCAGCACTGTAATTTGCTTCTCTGGTACCAAAATTTACAAGGTCAATGCTGTGATTCTTATTCTTGATTTTGAAAGAGAATGGTTGCAAGTTTCCTTCAGGAAAGTTTGAGCAAAAGTTTAAAAGTTTAAGTCATTTGTTTTGAGGTGCATGCTACCTCAACAAGTTAAATTTGATGTTATATATTAAACCTTGAGGTTAAAGTGATCTCACTTCTGGTGGATAAAAATGTGAATACACACGTAGCTATCTTTGTGAGAGCCACTTCACACCACCAGGAACATTTTCGCACATTCATTGTTCACACCATTTCAGAAGATGAGGATTAGATGATCCAGTCCCTTTTGTTGACATTTCAAAATCTGTCTGAAATTTCATCTTCACAGGAGGTGCGGTCATTTGCGCCTCTAAAAATTGCTTTTCAGAAACAAGTCTGGCGTGTGAAGTGACCTTTCAGCAACAAAGATATTAAAACTGTCTAGTGGGTATTCATGCTCTTGTCTATCTTTTCTGTTTGTGAAGTGATAATTTCAGACAAAGACACTCATCGATCAAAGAGCAGTTCTTCAAGACTGGAAATTTGAAAATGCACATTAGGTAATGGTATTTAAGGTTAAGTCTTTAGCTTTTTTGGATGAAATATACTTTTAAAACATTCAAAGCAGGATTTAGTATTGATTTGTTTGGGAAAATGTGAAGGTCACTGGCCTAAGAATTTAGATTTATCAAAACTCAGCATTTATACAAAAAATCAAATTTTCAAAATATCTTTGCTGTAAATATTTCTCTTGAAGATCAGCATTTCTTGTTGATAAGTCATCACATGTCTACTGAAGCAACAAACCAATTACCTATAATTATTCATATACCTTCAATGGTGGATTGTTAATCTATGCTTATCGCCAACATTCATCGAACATTTTGCTCACTGTTTTGAAAAAACTTAGTAACAAAATATTGATGATGACATATTAGCTTTCCTTTTCAACCAACAAAGACTAACATCATTTGCTTTGATGAGCCCCCTTTAATTTCATCAGCTTGTATTGATCTTTCCACAAAATGAATATGACCAAATCGTCTGTTACAAAACAAATACGGTCTCATAAAATCCCAATATCCCATTTATGCAAACGCAATATTTTGATCCTTTGCGAACACTAGTGTTTTAATGAAATTGTAAATTTATTGCAGTTTCTCGGTAAAAAGAGAGTGAATCATGTTGTTTTTAGAACGATGTGGACCAGTGTCAATCAGCTGGATAGCAAGGACTCCACAATGAATAATTAAAACCACCTCATGAAATTGCCTCTGCCTAATAAGTGAAAGAAGGTTTCATCAAAAGGAGTTTATTTGGTTTTATTTTACATTTGTGTTCATGATGTTCATGTTGTTATTTAGCAAATTGAAGTTTGCCTACTAATGTCATCTGAATTGTGCTTGTCAGTGAAATGTACAATCCCTTCATACAAAACAGGCCGGGAGGAATTATATGAAATATTAATTGAAGATCATGGACTTTAAGGATTAACACTAAACCGAGCCCCAAGACTAAATTGAAACTAGCCACTCAATGAAATCTATGCTGAGTTGAAGGGGAATCTGAACTCTCTGTGTGGGTTTAGCCTCTGGGTCTTAGCGGTGTCGGTTGTTGCAGTCAAATTCCATTTAAAAATCTAAACTCACCACTCAGTCAATGTGTCAAATCTGATCATCGGAATAGAATAGATTTTATGCCACACTGAACCACAACAGGAAACAGGTCACTGTTTGTTGGACAAACTTTGAAAATATTGACTTTTGTCATGACTAGGAAATTGAATATCACTGGCAAACAATAGTGTTTAGACACAGCTGAACTCTTCCTTTGCTTTAAGGTAATATGCACCTCGAAAGTGAAAGACTTAAACTTTTGCTCTAACTTTCCTTAATGAATCTTTCAATCATTCTCTTTCAAAATCAAGAATAAAAATAGGGGGTCACCGTGCAAATTTTGGTACTACAGAAACAAATTACCCAAGATTTACCCATATTAGAAATTCAAAATGGCCACCATCCCTGTGTTAACACTATGGAGAAAAATAAAAATTTTCGAACTTCGAAAAACTAAGCCTGTGAAAAGTTTTCTTTCACCAAGAGCTTTAAAATGAACCCCCACATGTGGTATATCAGAAGAGAATTGTAAAAGTTTGAAAGTCCGAATGTCTGTCCCCGAGGTGCGTTCTACCTTAAAGAGAAACTACAGTTTTTATGCCCTGCTTTCAAATATCCCCATGACAAATTCACTTTCCTGTGACTTTGAAATTGTAACAACATAAAAGGTAAGCCATTATGACATCCTGACATTGCAAAGCTTTTTACTCTGCCTATGTAAGTGAAATTAAATTCCCATCCCTACCAAAGATATTTAATTCCTATCATTCTGAACAAAATTCCTCATTTAGAAATGATTTAATGATACATCGCATTTTTGTCCATTATCATTTGGATGTACAGGACTGGTCATTTCTTCAACAGGGAACCACAAACGCAAGTTTAAATGAGAAACCATTACAATCGTAGACTCTAAAAAATACAATCAATACTATTTTATCTTTGATGGTAATCTTCACAATTTCTGACCACGTGATACGATACATGTACATCCTGATGAATCTGCAACTCCTTTGAGTGCAATTCTGAACAGTAAATGAAGATGAAGAATAAAAAACATCATCTATGATGTGGGTTAAATTTTCATGCAACAGTGCATCTGATACATGATTTACTTACAAATGCATGCTCATGGAGCAAGTTCTTCTTGGCTTCAAATTGCTGGCAAATATTTATTTCATGGTCTCACCTGTGCATCTGTGAATTTGCTGAATTGCTCCATGACTCTGGCAATGAAGATGGCATCCATCTTGTCCTTGAATGTGTGTGCATCAGATGTCTGCATTTCCAAATCTCTGGCTTTTTTCAAGGCATTGGTTGCGTTGATCTCACTCTGGAGGAAACAGTTACCAAACAACGATTAGACGGACACGATATTGCAGCATGGGCAGTCGACCTACCCAAAGTCTGTGGGTTTACAAATGTCAAAACAGTAAATTGAAGGAATGAACTTCAGCAGACTGTTGTGTTGATGATGAGGTGATCATGAACTTGAAGCAACATACTTTGGCAGATTGTTGCATGGATTGTGGGGTGAAGGCAAAACCAGCCAGCCGGTAACTACTGCATGCACCCAAGAAAAATGCCAAACAACTAGTGGGCCAATCTAAATGGACAGTTGTTTTTAATCTTTTTCATATTTATGGGGATGTATGTGTTTGCTACACTTGTGTCTTCTGAGAGGATTCAAATTAAATTTGCTAGCCCAGTCAAAACTACTATTGCAATTTTAAATTGCACACAACACAATTTTACAGAAAACTTATGACTTACGCTAACTTTATTGTCACAGTATACTAAATTATGGATTAACTTCATGTGGTTTTGTCCAAAGATAATCTTTGAGGAAAAAAATACTGACGTAGATTTTTTCATTTCAATGCCATATCACAGTCCCTCTATTGTGGATAGAGGGACTGTGGCCATATATTCAATCTACCAGGGCACAGTGATCCCCATGTATTTGTCACCACTCACAAAGAAGAATTAAATATTTCACAATCTGAAGAAATGGCAATATTTTCAAAACTAATACAGATCATAGTTTCACAGCAGCAAAAGATAAAATAGAAGTAGTTGATTTGCTTGGTAATATAGCTCCTCATTTTTGAAAGTGAAGCACTGATATAACAAATATACACTGTTAACAATAAACATCTTCAAATACAAAAAAGCATGCCCAGCAAACGTATGTTTTTAAACATAAAAGCTTCATCGTAGATGACACAGTCCCCACTTGTTAATGGGTACTTTGATTACAAGTCCTCAGAGAAGATAGAGTCCTCTTCATGAATTTGGTCTGTGATGTCCTTTTACTAAGTTTGAATAAAATCGGTTGAGACGTGCCCGTGTTTTGGCTAAGGACACCAAAAAATTGTAACAAAATGGCTGCCATGCAGCCATATTGGATCATATCATGAAGCAAATTGACTTACATATGTATGACATAGGTTAATGTCCTTGTACCAACTTTGAATAAAATCGGTTGAGATATGCCTGAGTTATGGCTCTGTACATGAAAAAATCATAACAAAATGGCCACACGGCAGCCATATTGGATCGTATTACAAAACAAATTGACGTGCATATGTATGACATAAGTCAATCTCCTTGTACCAACTTTGAATAAATTTGCTTGATACATGTCTGAGATATGGTTCTGTACATGAAAAAAACGTAACAAAATGGCCACACAGCGACCATATTGGATCGTTTCACAAAACAAATCAATGTGCATATATATTACATAGGTCAATGTCCCTGTACCAACTTTGAATAAAATCGGTTTAGATATGCCTGAGTTATGGCTCTGTACATGGATCATATTGGATCGTATCACAAACCAAATTGACGTGCATGTCTATGACATTGGTCAATGTCCTTGTACCAACTTTGAATAAAATCGGTTGAAATGCCTGAGTTATGGCTCTGTACATGAAAAAATCGTAACAAAATGGCCGCCTGGCGGCCATATTGGATCGTATCACAAAACAGATCAATGTGCATATGTATTACATAGGTCAATGTCCTTGTACCAACTTTGAATAAAATCAGTTTAGATATGCCTGAGTTATGGCTCTGTACATGAAAAAATCGTAATAAAATGGCCGCCTGGCAGCCATATTGGATCGTATCACAAAACAAATCGACGTGCATATGTATGACATAGGTCAATGTCCTTGTACCAAATTTGAATAAAATCGGTCTAGATATGCCTGAGTTATGGCTCTGTACATGAAAAAATCGTAATAAAATGGCCGCCTGGCGGCCATATTGGATCGTATCAAAAAACAAATCGACGTGCATATGTATGACATATGAAGTAATCTATGTACCAAGTTTGAATGAAATCGCTCCAGGCATATCTGAGATATCTGCGTGAACGGACGGACGGACGGACGCACGCACGCACGCACGGACATGACCAAACCTATAAGTCCCCCCGGACGGTGTCCGTGGGGACTAAAAAGCTTCAAAGTTCAAGACAAAATTATTTGTCAATTTTTTTTTGTTTGTTCTAAATATCATGTAGGATTTTGAATTAAGATGACGTAATTTCCATGAAGATTTCTGTGGGACAAGTGAAAACAATACACATACAAAACAACAAGCCAATGCCACAACAATCCGCATGTATCATCGTGATATGTTACATTTCTTAAGGAAGACTGCACTAACTTGCCAGGAATTACACTGTCAGCATTCAGGCTGTACAAACGCAGAGTACAATTGTGTACTTTCACCCACACAAAACTTCGATTAATGTTGTCCCCGTTTCAAACTCAAGTCTCACGAGGCCGAGGGAGCAATTTTATGAGTGATTTTGATCATGCTCCATAGTAACGCTGAAGCATTGTTGCAGCTTTGTGGAGTGTAGCCTATAGCCAAGTAATGGAGTATGGCCTACAGCCGAGTATTATATTTGATGTAAATCACAAGCCTTGCCACAGGAAGTTTTGATCAGGAATCAAAAGGGATTGGAAAGTGGAAAACGTGAGGGAATAATTTCAAATTTCTGTCATTTGACAGACCAAAGTCGACTTGACACAGCAGGAGTTTGAGCAAATGTCTAAGAAACATTATTTCTACAACACCGATATCAAGTATGCTGTTGATGGCAGAGAGGTATGTCAAATTTAACGTAGCTCATTTCTGCCGTTTCTGAGATTTCTGATTTGTGTGATGGCTGTGGAAAGATGAGCTTTTCTTTCACATTTGCCATTTTCATCATAATTTTCACTTTTTGTTTCCCAGCACAGCCAGCAGCAATCTCAGTTGACTATGATTGCTCCCTTTCAATATTATATTTTTAGACTCTGATTGGTCTGTTTCATAATTAGATCTTCGCTAGATATCATTCTCTGAATTTTGAACAACAGGATCATGAATCAATAATTTCTGAGGTGGGTATGGCCCAGCTTCTCACCACATACAGCAACATTAATGAGACTACAATATCAGAGCCAAGGAGGAATAGAATACATAGGAAGGTACATGAATACATGAGCCACATACGGCCATTGCTAACACTCTTTTCCCCAACTCTTATGTCTGAGGTTGCCTTGCTCTGTCAAATAAACAGTAACATCTTCTCAAGAACTGCAATCTGTATACATGATTGCTTGTCATGGAGTCTTTGTCTATGTCTTCCTTTCTGTACTATCTTTCTCCGTTTCCAAAACTCCTGTTATTCCTGCCTCTGCATTTCCATTCTCCCTCCTCATTCCCCTTCCTCCGGCATCATCCTTCTTCCCTCATCATCAACCTTTCCCTCATCATCAACCTGTCTTGCAGACATCATCAACTACAATATTGAGAGGTGAATGACTGACAGCTGTGAACAGTTTTGTATTTCAATGCAATAAATTATTCTAGAGTGGTGCATCTTTGTGATAGAGTAACACATGAGAACAGCTCCCACACACATCCAATATCACCATCAACACTTACCATCGCCAATCTTTCAAACCACTGAGTGTTACTGCTGGCGAACTGGCAAGCCGTCGTGTCAGGTACGTCCCACACACCACCTGACTTACACTGGCGACTGGCCGAGTGCGTCAGCCGTGAGCCGCCACTGCTACTCATTCTTGAACCCTGGGGGCATCGCTCAAAGGTCTTCACACCTGCCACTGTCATAGACCATCTTATTGTTCCTATGAAAAGAGAAGTTGCGGTTACTGTTCCGTGACCAAAAACTGCCCGGTCGTGAACGTGTTCCCAGTGGCATAAACACTTGCACGTATCCTTCCAAGAGTTAGAAACTTTTGTGTTGGCAGGTTTATAGCATAATCATATACTGAATCATGGCTAATTTGCTTGTAATTGTCTGAATAAAACATTGAAAACATTTGGTTGTATCAAAGCTTCATGGTGATGTTCAACGTTATAAAGTGTTGAACAGAGCACTTGACCTACAATCTATTAATGGCTTTTACATGATCAGGTTTTCACTGTGCATAGAGCGTTTCAATCTGTACCTTCAACACCCTTTGTTACCATATTTTAAAGCTTGACACATGATGACAAAGAATGACATTTTCAATTTTTTTAACAGACAAACAGAACAAAAATACAACAAAGTTTTCAAATTACATACATAGAAAAAATTCAGGTTACCACTATAAGACATTAATATTCAAAAAGATAATGAACTTGACAGCTGCAGTACTATTATGAAGGAACAACATCAGCATGCTTGGTCATCCATTTATAAATAGTCATTCAGATCTTCTGATAAAAATACTCTAAATACACACTTCTGTGCCACTGATACGACACACAGGCACCAACACTTGGCATTCAGTGGAACATAATCTTCCCGGCAAATATTAGATTTCAGTATAATTATTACAGAAATGTGGATGCTGGCTATATGAAAGCTATTAAAAGTGGTCCCTCTGTACAGTCCTGTAATTGGATTACAAGAGCTGTCAATTTCCTTGGTTTTCAGTGCCATTGATACCAAAGAAGATGTAATATGTAGCCTAGGTAGAATTCACCAGCCCAGTGATCATGTTGTAGAGCATGCCAAGTTCTAGGGGCTTGGCTTCTATACTGAATTTGGAAAACTGTGATTTTATATCCTCAGTAGTGGCAACCAAGCTTTGGGAAATACATATTGATTTCAATAGTAATGCTGGACTCATTAAATAAGGAATTTAAGGTGACAGTGCTATATTCAAAACTGGTTGGGTTGGATACTGCTCTGCGGAAAAACTTCATCAGATTTTTACACCCTTTGGTTGATTTTTTCAAGAAACACATAAAATTAAAAATCAGAAATTATTATAAAAGACAAATTAACAAATGCTCCTATATACCTTTATTGTCTGTGGTTGACTCTGACTGGCAAAATGTGGCATCGTTTTCCAGGACAACGATGTTGACACTCCGAGATTCATTTCCCCTGGATGTGATAGCCCTGCACTCCCACACCCCTCCATTGCTTTTCTCCAGCCTTTCTATTGTCAGCTTACTCCTGAGCCGTGATTGGTCGTGAGTTGGCTGAGTTAGTATGGTGATTCCTGCCGTTTGGTTGTTTGAGACTTCTTTCTTCATCTTGTACCACATAATTTTGGTGGTGTCGTCCAGGTAGGAGGCTGTGCAGGTCAAGGGGAGCTTGTCTCCAAGGAAAACAACTTGGTTGTTGGGTGGAGTGATCTCGAAAAAGGGCAGTTCCAGTGGGTCATCTGCTCACAGAATAGAAAAGTCAACCGTAGATCATTACTTACATGGAGCACATAACAGCAGAAACTTCAGATTTTGCCAAGAGATAGATTTATTTCATTAAACATGTTCAAGACATCCATACACGTATGTTGTTGCCTATTGGGGAAGAGATAATTTAATTATACTCATCAATTAAATCCACCATGCCTGAAGTACGTTGTCCACTGATGTTTCATTGAATGATTATGAACACCAAAACAACACACAGGGAGAACATACTTTTTCATTGATCTGGGGTCAAAGGTCATACCAGGGATACATCCTGGTATTTTATGGCACTGGTTGAATGGCAAACCCTACAAAGTAACAGAAACGGGCCCCTTGATAAGTGAGCTCTTGTTTCTTCAGCAAACGATGCCTCAAAATTTTGTACACCACAATAATCAGACTGGTTTGGTCATTTACAATCCTGAAGATTTACAACCACACTTGTACATAACTTACACCCTTCTCCAGTAGATTCATTTGATGAATGCAATGGAGTAGTCATGGTGATACATACCACAGTTGAAGTGTCTCTTTTTCAGATCTTTCAGTTTCTCCCCTCTAAGAGTCCTTGGATACATGCACGTGGTTGAATCTGAAATTTTCTTGTTATTTTTGGACCACTTCACTATCCATTTGAGTAAGCAATCACACATTAGGTAATCAGACTGGAAGTCTCTGAAAGTATGAACAAACAATATTTTCAGAATGAAGTATGGACATTTTAAATTAAAATGGACCTACTGGTTAATTAAAGCATAATTCATTTTTTCCCATTGTTTCTAACAATTTTATCGCTGATAAAGCACATCATAAACAAATGTTGATCTTCAGAATCGGTTCATCTTTCCACATGGAACAAAATCACCCTAAACTTTGTGTGTTTGAGTCCTTCCTCCTCATAAAAGCTAGCAAGGTAGATGATTTTTCAGGGTACACTTATTTTTCAAAAAATTTACTGCAAACTTAGGATTGTTGTACTGACACTTTGATAAACCTGACCTGCCTAAGTGGTTAAAATCATTTATTACACTGACAGCGGTTTGCTGTAACTCTTTCACCACCATGGTTTGGCTCAAACCCATTGTTATCAGCTGTGAGTGTGGACCTGTTAACATGGAACTAGGGGGTCAACAGGTAAAGCCTCCCTATGTTGGCTGACAGGTAACTCTCCATATCAAATACATGCTCTATGTAAATCACGGTCTTTGTACAGATTTGCCCAATACAGCACAGTATCCTATGGATATGTTATTTATGGAGAGCTTATTCTACAAAGGGGTACCATTTACTGTGGAATAACGTTTCACTTTATATTGAAGTATAAATTAAGAATATCCTACACAATGTTGGCCATATAACACTGGAATCTACACAGAACAAGTTTGTTGGTGGTGTTTATTGATATAGATATCTACATATCTATCCATCATCTACATGATACACATGGAAGCCAAATTACAGGCTGAGGAACTTGTTATTCCAGGGTTAGATAGAAGCCATGAAAGGAAAGTTCCTTGCACAATGGTACAACACCGTGAGTTGTCGCCTGTGTTTCCATATCACCATCCTGTGACAGCGAGTCAAGTGCTGTCAAATTTAATATCCTCCAATTACCAGTCTACTATTATACCTGGTATACATTTTATTAATCATTACTTGAAGGAAAGTTTAAAATATTGATTGAGAGACTGAAATCACCAGAGTTACATGACTTTGCTCATGATGCATCTATCAATTTTTTTCATATTTTTTACAAAAATGTTAATGACTGCATTACTTTATCTTTTGATCGATGCATTAAGGAAAGGATTCCCGATTGCCTATGGAATGGAAAATGGTTTGAATTCCACAAACAGCCTGAGGCTGATGTTACTTAATATGAGAGGTGATGTATAATCTTTTCATACACGTCTGAAAAATGACCTCTACCGTACCAGTTACCAGAAACATTATCATAAAGAGTTCAGATTTGTGTTGAGGATTGTTTGTATCTCTGCATTAAGGTTAATTTTGAAATGACGCAGCCAATAGACATCACACATCACACATCAGAACAGAACAAAATTTGAACTTCCTTTGGGGGAGTAAAACTCCTCATCAAGGATCATCTCAAAGAAATTTATGATCATGAGTGATCACAAAGTAAAGAGTTCCAAATTTAACAGTACAGCCTTTTTCTTAGTTTACTGTTGTGAAAACAGGATAATACTTCCTAAGGCTTCCATGAAAGACATCAACCATGGCAATTCAAATTGAGATGAAGTTCACTTTCAAGTTGGATTTTATGAGAAGACCTGACAATTGACGACTAAGTTGCAGAAAGGTCATTAAACTTGAAATGTCAGCATTGGAATTTTATTACCAGGTGGTGTCCCTGTTTACTGTCACAACATCAACACAATAATGAGCAAACTCTTTGAACAGATGAAAAGATTAATCTTCTTGGGAGTCTCTTTCAGCAAGATGGGGCGGAGCAGTGGGGACACGAACCTATTTTGAGGATATCTAGATTAAGGCACCGGATTTTGCTGTACAAAGATGAAACCTCGACATTTGGAATAATTTGTGTCAAAACAGAGTGTTGCAGAGCATGAATGAATATGCTTCCTTCCTTTTATAACTGTCCAAAAAGTTCTACAACAAATACGTTATAAACTTCAATATTTGATACAATGGGGTTAAACTCACAGCATTGGGTCAAGGATGCGTGATGGACATCGACACTTTGGTGGCTGTGAGGCCATGGCTTGCCTGTTTGTTTGTTTAAAGTGAGCTGAGGGAGGGAGATTCTGAGGTCTCCATGGGATTTCTGAATAGAGCTTACTAGTACCCTCTTGTGATACACATACACATACCCCAGTAGAACATCCGGCTGATTTCAAACTAGGGTGATGTAACCTGCCTGGTTTTTTGCTTGCACAGAAATGAAATTTTGATTGTTGCCTAAAGAAAATGCAGCTTCTAATATGTGCATTTTTTGATGATGATTTATCAGTGTGTGTAACGCAAAACCTCACTCAGCATAATCTCTTATTCAATATCTGAGATTAAACTTGTCAATGAAAGTACGACAGACTTGAAATGGTACAGAAGTGAAATTTGGTCAGAGAAAAATTGATGGTTGTATTTCAATGACCTGACTTATTTATTAAGTTACAAAATCTGAAAGCTAATGAGACAATAGCTGTAACTTTTGATAATAATTTTCATTCATTTTTGTTCAACAGCAAATATATCTTCTTATTTTGCTCCATGAAGCATGTTACAATACAAGCTTTTACATGTAACTATGCATACACTGTGCATTGTGGACAATATAAAATATTAATGGTTAACAAAGTTATTCTAATCCAGGGTATAAAATTCAGTCGCCCATAATAACATTGAAGACGACATATTGTATTGACAAGTTGAAACACAGCTGTGCATGATTTTGGGAGGAGAATGTGAAACTGTATTTCACAAAAACACTGGACAGTATCAAAAGTTGCTGCTCCTAGAACTTTAATTTTTTGAAGCGTCTACAACACAGGTATAGGGCATACACTGACACAGGGTAAATATCCACGAAGTCCAAATATTTACATCAGGGCTGATCTTGACCTCAATGTAAAATGGCTTTATTAATCCTCGGGCCACACTGAGGAACCAGGAGTCCAAGATTACAAAATATACGCTCCCTGGGAACTCTGACAGGACTAATATCTGCAGGTCAAATTCCAGGCATCAAACTGTTCTATCCCAACAAACATTAGCACAACTGGAATTCTACTCTGGCAATCAAAATGGGAATTTTGCACTTTACATACACAGAGAAGTTTACAGTACTTACACGGACTGCAGTGAAATCATCTGATCAAAGGTGCCCTCAGTAATGGATGCTATCTGGTTGTTTGACAGATTCCTGAAAAATACAATGAACAACACTTAATAGCTGTTACATTTTCTCTATCAATTTCCCATTTAGAATTTTATTTCAAGACAGTGCACACACTTATAATCTCCTAAATTTTTTAATCACTATGTATACAGAATGACTATTCATGCTAAAATCTCCTGAGTTTTGAGTTTATGTGAACAAACAAATACTAAAATTAATTTCTAAGAATTATGACACACTCTATATGTTGACATAACTTGTACACCATAATGTCCATGATTCATCAAGAATGACTGACCCGTGTCATTCATAGAAGAATATATACAGGTCAAGGGTCAATGGCACATTCCCAGTACATGCTTGACAGCTGAACTACAAATCATACAATTTGTATAAGCCAAACACAAATCCCATTTCAGTGAAGTCTATGTTGACTTGGTATAAAGCAGGGATAACCAAGATATCAAGCCCCATTAACCCAATGAAAATCACACACCATATGGACTGAGTAGTCAAGGTCAAGAACATTTCAAACACGATATACAGTTGACAACATTGAAAATGACATTTGCGACTGTTATATCAGCATTTTGAAGACATATACATTCACAGTGAAGTGGTGCTCTGCAGACCATGCAAGGAAACACAGCTAGAAAGAGTGGTAGCTGAATTGACCTGCCCGTTCAGAAGGCAGTATATTTGCTTTTAATAACAATATTTCAAATTACATTTTAATACCTTTTTAATGTAGATTATATCTAAATTTATCAAAAAGAGTACATGATATTAGTACTGTACTGGATGGCATTATCTATGAATAAAACAATATTTCTCTGTTTAATATCATAGCTACATCTGATTTCTGAAAATTAAATCTTTGGGAAAACTTTGCTTTCATAGTTGCCAAGTTGTACATCCATAAGAGATATCTTTGTCCACTCCCTACCCTCTTACAGATACATTTATCAGACACAGATGAAGATTCATGTGTTTCCATCATTCTGTCATAGCCAGTATTCATCTTCTTCACACATCAGTAAATTCTGCTTTTGCAACACACTAGCCACAACTTAAAAAGTTAGATTGACTCAAGGACATCCTTCAGCCCATACACTGAATCACCTCGTACTGATGTCTCTCCTCTGAGCAATCTTCTGAACTGGAACTATCTGCAAAACCACAGGCCTAATTACCACAGTGGGTTGTCCATCGCATTTACATGTTTCAAAACCTTACCTTCTGATAAGTTAGTGTTTAATATGGGAGACAAATCTGAACAAAGAATCTTTAAAAATCCTTTTATTCATGAGAATAAGTTATGGAACTTTTCCAATTAATCTCTATTAAAATCATTCCTCATGTAAAATGTAAAATTCCAATTTACCAAGGTACTTATATCAACAAGGCATCATCACTGAAAGTGAACACCTATAGTTTCCAAACTTTTGCCAAAAATCATGTTGTGTGAAGCAATTATCACAGTGCACAATAAAAAACTGATAAAAATTATTTTTTGAAATGAAACAGAAACTAGTGATGCCGTAAAAAATTCTGGCAACTTTTAACACTGTTAGACATCTTCATTGTGCTCATCTTAACTCTGTCCTTTCAGCGATCTGCCTTGCAAGACATTGGAATCGTCAGGCCTGGTTAGGGTAAGGAGTTCAGTAACCTCATCTTAAGGACACGTACTGAGCCATGTCACGTCTTAAAACTGTCACTTATCATTACACTTTACTCTGATTTGCCCGGCTGATTGTCTCCGACTTGAATAGAATGAATACCACCAGTGTGACGATCAATCTGCTTTGAATTAAAACTTATTACAGAAAAAAAGTGACCTTTTCCAGCTAGCACACTGCAATTCCCCTGTGAACTTCAGTGAAAAAACCTTTACGGAAAGGCTCAGCTGCCTTGTGAAAAGTAGTCACACACAGTCGTATCAATCTGCCAAAATTCATTGGTTGGGAAAAAAACCACACACCAGCAACATTGCCTGCCTCTCTCCTTGATCACTTGATGTGTGTTAAATCTCACCATGCAAAAAAATGGATGAGATGTGTTAAAGATCCCTGCTTGTTCCAAACACGATTGTATGAGGGTTATTTTTCTCTTTCAAGACGAGGGTTCTGCCACAGCATTGCAAACAAAATAGTATTAGGCCAAGGTACAGAGGTGAAAAAGGAAACTTTCATAGGAAATCATTCAACAGCATCTCTCTGGGGATTAAAAGCTACTATCTCCATCTGATGTGGAAATACAGAATCTTTCAAGAACGTGAAGCCATTTCCGACAGATGTCGTGGTCTTCCACTCGTTGTGACTATTCAAGAGCGCAAAATCATGAAAGCTGCAATTCAGCACGGCAAACAGAAATGAGAGGCTGTAGCCACAGGCCGAGTCAAAAAGCCCCTTCAACGTGATCAATCACTATGTCACAATGACGCCTCTCCTGGGCCTTACATGCCTCTCTCATTATGCTCGGTGAACAATCGTACGCCAACAGCTTTCCCTGCTGCATAACTTCACTCTAGACCGTGCTAAGTCCCATATCTCACGCCAATTTGTCTTGTAAAAGAGCAATAGTGTATTGAAACCAGGGACAAATACGTCGGGAAACCAAAACCATCACTTCATGTAAAGTGCTCTGAAAGTACACCAGTACCTAAGCGAGTTCAGATTTAATTGAAACAGTATTTTTTTTATTCTGGGAAAATGCTTTTCTAAATGAGCCCTCAATACATCATATGTCACCATAACTTATGCAACAGATGTATGGAGCAGGTTTCATGTTCTCCAATGTCCCATGGTTCAGCATATAGTTTCCCCCGCTAGATTACTCCTTCCCAGAATGCAACAGTCAATGTAGACCACAAAAAGTGTAGTGTGACAATGTCATTGCCAATGAATAAATTTGAAGCCTGACAAAATAACTGGTGATCAAGTTACATCCTTCTCTTTTGCTGGTACAGCCACATTGTGAGATTTGTAACATTTCAAGAAGAGAGATTTGAAATCATTTGTGAAATGAGCTACTGAGAAATTTGTACATGTGATAATACCATCTTTTCACAGACTTGTATGATGATGTGAATGCAGAATATGAATTAAGCATTGGTTGAAGCAAATTAATTTTTGTCATCTCTGCTCAAAATATCTTTAGAAGTTGCAGGAAAGCCGTTGCAGGGGTCACACAACTGTCAGACTTCAAAGTTATTGAAGTTCTCTGACAGTGGGCATAGTGTCATTATATCACCATCTGACAACTTCAGGAGAACACATCAAGAAGAGGAAATCAATACTCCATCCCTGGGGGTTGCGTGATTGATGGGAAAAACACGTGTAGAGAAGAGGACATCGGAGATGACACACCAAAGCAATGAAACCTACGCCCCAAACAGAAAGATCACTTCATTCTACAGGGAATATCAAGTATTACACATATGTTTGTGCAGCATTTAGAATCAACCAACAAGGGCCAAAATATATATTGCTTTTTAGCTTTGGTACAGCAAACAATGCCATCAAAATAATCTCCATGCACGTCTGCTGACCATGACATGGATTAAACAAGGACCTCTCTACCCCTTCTCCTCAATGCAATATTTAGGGTGTCCCATACTAGTATTTTAATATCGTTAATACTTTATTTCCAAACTTGATAACACAAGAGCTGAGAAATAACATTTCTCATTTCATAACATGTTAGCAAACTTTAAGTATCGGAAAACATATACTTACAGTTTTTCTAAATTCTGAAGTCCTATGAACATGCTGCTGTTGATTTTGCCCAGTCGGTTGCCTGACAGATCTCTGGAGAAAGAAAAAAAATAAAAAGTAAATTCTAGAGTTCATAATTCATAATTAAACCTTTCATCCCTTTCACCAAGTGCAGAGATCCAGCCTTGTAACTGAAGACAATGGGTATAAACCAAATGGCAACAAGTGACGGGGTCAATAGTGCATGTACGGAGATTTCTCCGTCTGCACCATTTGTTGATAGATGATGTAAGTATATCTTAATTTGACAGCACACATGATATACAATCACAAAAACTTCTGGAATTTGCATTAACAACACTAAAAATATTCTTTCCACCACTGGTTGATGCCACTCAAACCACACTGGGCTAATTATCAACATATTGTTGTTTTAACTGCACACTGCATCTCCTTCTCTCCGTCAACTTAGTCATGACATAAATGCCTCAGATTTTGAAAGCAGTACATCTCTTACATTCAAACATACGTAATTTTCATCTTCCAATTTTTCAGAAAAATGACTGGTCACACTTTCCCAGTTATTGCAAAGCAGAAATCAGTGCATCTGCCGTGAAATGTGTCAAAGACCATATCTGAATCCCCCTGTATTTATTGAAGAGGCTCGGTATAATGTACATCGAACACGTAGCTCCTTCAGTTTTGGATCGTGTTACCTGTCTCATCTCACTCTCCCTCCTTATCTGTGAAACAATATTTGGATTCACATTACTTCAGATGAATATTTAATGATTTTTGTTCCACTGATCTGATTCAAACCGGCATCAGATTACGATTGCTATGCCATCAGTGTCACCGTGTTCACCCTCTAACAGTGAACGACCATCAGTTTTTAGGTAAAAGCGGTATGATAAATATTGATGAGCAGGCACTGGACCCTGATGGATTCACTCACACACATGCGTATACATTTTACAAAATAGAGACTATCTTGTCAGATTCATTGATAAAATGACTTGCCGGCATTGCACTGGTACCAGTGCTTGTAAACACTAAAGTGGCATGTACATTTTCTAGAGATCTATACAGCTTTCTTTGTACTCAAATCAGACAAAAGAATACGGTTTGTAAATTTGAGGCATTCTCCTTGAACTAGCTTCCTATGATTGCAGAGAGAACAAAAATTTACTTGAACTTGAAATACTCCCTTGCATTCCTAAAGAGCACCATTTTCTTGGCTTCATATCAAGTGACATCTCCCTTGTAAGAGATTCTGCATTAGGTAACGACATCACTGGTCACAGTATATGCAAATGTACAATTGAAAGACAGATATCTGATAAAGGCCCAGTGACAAAATTCAATATCTGACGACTGAAGGGACCAGTGTGTTTTATTTCTCCTAGTTTGAAATTGCAATTTGAGTAATCACTCACACATTTATAATTGTTGTAAGATTGACTCCATCTTGAATCAAACCTGGCATTCTCTTTTACAAATGAGATTTTCATACTGGGACAATAAAAGAAATGTGTGAGAAAGTAAGGAAGTGCCCATATTTCAATGTCTCTATGCCCATCCAAACATGCCAGGGGAAATTTGATAATGGAGAGAGTGAGACGAGACGGATGTAGGTGAGGGTACAACAGAGCGTGGCATCACATATACTTCTTATGGCTTGCGGTATTTGCTGCCATCGCAGCATACGTTTTTATTTGATGCTGAAAATGTGGAACAGGTGTATCGTTTACAAAGTGCAGGGCCCATGGGAAAAAGTGGATATCTCTGTCCAAATACAGCATCATGTTCTGTCCATGCTAGACATCTCAGAAGATTCCACTTGCCCACAGAATAACACAAACGTAAATGTTCAATATTTGCTGTACACTGAACAGCTCATCTGAATTCTAGGTCATACCATGGAGCTACCAAAAGTTGGTCGAACTGTGTAATATTGAACTGCAAAACTGCGCATTTTAACTTGAGCAATCTATACAACAAACAATCATAGTTTGTCTTGATATCTTCTGCAAAATTTTGTTTTATTATCTGATGACTTGCTTTGAAGCATCATCTGAACCATCAAGAAATTAGCATTAGTAATGCTTGATTTGCATAACAACAGACCTCTTTGTAAACTTAATTGCATATGAATGGGACTAACACATGAACAGAGAGGTTGAAACCACTCCTCTGAATCCCCTCATAGAGAATATTTCCAGCAGATAAGAATATGAATTAAAAGCTTCAGGATGTGTGTATCTTGTATCTGTCTGTCTGGCCATGTGAGTGTTTACTTTCTCTGCATGTTTAAATCCTGAAGCATGGGATACCTCAATGTGTAAGACAAGTCATTTTTTCCCCCTTATGAACTGTTCGGTGTATCAGTTTATTGATGCTGGAAGATGCTCTGAGACGGTTCAATGTGATAGGCTGTTTGGAATTTTCAAACATTGTGTACTGTTACATCCATGCAATTTATCAGTAGATCAGTCTGAGCTTTAGCAATTCTTGCATCGGTTATCAATCACACCTTTAACACTATCTGTCTCTCCAACTTCGACATCTGCAGTTATACACTCAGGGGAAAGTCAACTAATCCATCAATCTCTATCTGACCCTTTCCCCCCCCTCTCACTCTCTCTCTCTCTCTCTCTCTCTCTCTCTCTCTCTCTCTCTCTCTCTCTCTCCTAAAATCACCAATCCACTCTGCAGGCAGATATTGGCAGACACACACTCACACAGATCCACAGGTACACCTGTCAATCAAAAAGTTCATCAACCCACAACCCCTAATCACATGACGTTACAAATACACGCGCACATAAAGGAACAAGTATTTTTTTGTCTTCTTCTTTCAACCTGTATACTACTGAACAAAAAAGCCCCAGCCAATGCAGAGACACACAGACAGCCACCTGTGCAGACTCTCTTCCTGTTATTTCAATACTTTCACTATCGCATCTTTTGTTTGCATCTTTTTTGCTCAAACCCACTGTTTCAAAATGAATTGAATAAATCCCCTGAACCATGCATTGTTTACTCTCAGCAGACCACAATGGATCAGCCAGTGCCCAAGGGAGTTACCAGATCCCATCTGGCGCTTGTCAAATAAAGGTATTGCAGTTCGACCATGACAGAAAAAATCTTCAAATCTTTTTAAATTTTGAATTACTCAATAGGGATTTATAGAAATTCATGTATCATGGTGTGTATTTTCCAATGAAAGCTATTAGTAGACTACACAAATTACTCTCATTCTGGGTAACAATAAATGTCATCTAATTTTTTATACCTCACCAATATTTTTACATCCTCAAATTATGAAACGGAAGAAATTGTTTGATATCGAAAAAAAAAACCCGCATATGCACGTGATTATAAAACAGTCAACAGCATTTCACATTGCAGCATTTCCATAATTTATGGAGGATGAAGCAGCACAACAATGGAAGATGATTAAAAATTATATGTACATGAAAACTTGAGAACAAATTAATGTGATCAGATGTGAATTTGAACAGATTTATTTCCCTGAAAGCTTGGCTGGACACAATTTAAAATGTGCACTGTTTTACAAGGTTCATTGTAAAATCAAAGTTCCATATATGTGCACCTGCTTGCTGACTAACACCATATTGTTTTCTCATACAGGGTAGACAATGTCAAATGGTACAGTAATTAATTTTAAGCTCATTAACAGTTTAGTTTATTTGACTGACGCATGTTGATTCTGTTTTTATGATTGTACTTCAAGAATTATGAAATGTTGATGAGGGTTCATGCATATGTTTACATCGTGATATTCACTGACAAAACACAAAACACTGACAGGTTAGTTTATATTCTGCCAAAATCTTGTCATTCAAGGAACAGTGACTGTAATGTTTGGCCATATTGTCATTATTTTGCTCTTGTAAATTTAATCGTACCGTTTGTTCTCCTCCTCTGTGAAGCTGTTTGAAACATAAAGTGTTAGTTTTACAAACACTGAGTATTAAGTGCGCAATACATGCAATATCATATTGTTGACAAATGAATTCTAGTCTGGACTAAAATTCAGCAGTCAACTCACATACAGACTGTGTTGGGAAGTTAAACTGTATAAACACCAGGCGTGTCCATGCAACTTTATTAGTAAAACACAAAACTGTACTTTACAAACAGAACAGACCAAACAGAAAACACAATAACAAGTTTTCCAGCATTGTGACCGCTTGTAGACTGGTGTAACGTTGACCGTGATAAAAAGAAGAGATATATACGTCGGTAGGCTGATGGCTTGTGATTTCAAATGCAGAGCCCTCAAAATATGAAATTCAATCTGTATGGCAGAATCTACTCACAGGTAGCTGTTTAAATATATACACAATGTAATATCTGTCTACAAATATGTGGCTTGCAAAGCTCTGTTATGTATACATGCATGTGTACTTACAGTCTTTGCAAAGAGCTCAGGCCTTCAAAAGCGCCAGGTTCTATGATACTAATGCGGTTGTTTCCAAGATTTCTGAAACAAATCAGAAAAGCAAATTAGTTATACAGACAAATGTCTTGTTAAAGTGTAAACTTTGTATGACCAACTTTTTTGGATGACCATACTGTCATCCCTGGCAATGTTGGGCCACTACATTAGGAAATTGGGGTGAAAATACAGCAACTATATTGTTGATGAAACAGATCCATTATGAATATAGACCCTGGTGATTATTTCTTGACTTCAAAGCAATGTCCTATCTGAAGCCACATAGAAATAAAGTTTGCACTTTTTAAATACATTATTCAGTTTCAAATATTTTCTGTATACAGTTTGACCTTTTAACATTTTAAATATTTTCTGAATTTGACATTACATGTAGCAATATGAATTACTCCACCCACTACATTAAAAGCAAAAAAGGATCTTTGAAAAATAAATAATTTCTAAAAAAACCTAGAACCTTTGTTAATATTGTGGAAATCTATAGGAACTTGCAAAAGTGGAAATTCGACGACAAGTGGAAACTTTGTGTGATGCAGTACTTGTGTATGACATGAATTGATGTTTTTCTATAGTTCAGAGAGCATCCCTGAGTCAGACGGTTTTGCAAAGTATCAGTGCCAGGAAAGCATTGACACCACAGTTGTAAGATCATAGAATTCTGGTTGAATGAAACATTAGTAATGACCAGAGGTTTGAAGGAGGCACTACGTAAGTATTTAACGACTGTAAACTGTTAAGGACATAGCAATATGGATGCCTATAACTGTTAACAACGTTAAAATAGAAGTTGAAATGACAGCAAAAAAATAAACTCAGTCACAAAGGCCATAGTAAATGTTATCATATGGCAGGTTAAAAGTTCAATAAGAGTGTCGTTTGGCATAATATTTGCATCATAAAAATATGTGACCACACTTGTCAATGCCACAGCAAATATCTACGCACTGCAAGCAATCTATGCCAGAAGACTGTCAGGCCTCGTGACTACTATTAATCTAACATTTTACCAGACTGACAGCAACACAGCTCAGACAAGGCTAACCAATGACAAAGCTGGAAACAACTGCTTTCTGCGCTTAATGAAAATAATTGCTCAATATAAATATTTATGGGGGGAAAAGCAAACTGTAAAAGTGTACCTAGATAACAAATTGACTGCTTTATCATTAATCTTGTGGGAGGAATTAAGCCAAGTTGTGTTCATAACACAGAAACTCTATATTAAAATCCTTCAATATTAAGCTGGGCTGTGCAGGAAACTAATTGAGTCTTCATTTCGGTAATTTATGGGCCTCATCGTAAATCTCCTGCGCTAAGGATGGGTAACATATTTTCGATTGCGATTTCAGAATTTTATGCGTTGGTTTCTAGGGAGTACTAGATTATTCCAGCAAAAATGTAAAAGGAGATTTATATGATGATGTAAAACTGTGTGACAGTACAGATATAAATCCTACAAAACCATCCGAGTGGATATGAAAAAAGTCCTCTCGAAACGATGGTCGAGATTTATGGCATCTTCCGGCTTGACGGCTTGTAAGTGTACGGGTACATATATGTGAAGTGATGTTTTCTTTTATTGATAGTGAAGCTACAGCGTTATGGAGACATCTGTCAAAATTTACGACAACATAAACAGCTGCCGGTGACAAAATTCAACTCATTACCGCAGACCTAGATGCAAGATTAGTGCGGGTTCCCCTCGCTCGCTGACTTCAACAGATTTTAATATCAGTCGGTGAAATTGTAATTTGGGAAAAATGCCAAGATAGAAGCTTTCGTCCCCAACAGTGTAAAGAGGGATACGACGGTACCTGCAGATTTAATCAGTTTGTGATGATCAAATGCCATCTTTTCAATGCAGCTGCTGAAATTTCTCACGCTGATGAAATCTTTTCATGGCACTTCATAGTTATGTGGTACATGTATATATATTACACAACTAATGTAGTGACTCATTTCATGTATGTACAGCAACAGAAAATTTAATGACCACAGTTTCCAGATATTTACCATAAATTGCAAATAATGCTACAATTTTTTATAAAAAAGACTCCTTCAAATTCATCTTATGTCATCATCGTAAAGGAAAAGCTGCCATATCCCCAAAATGACTCTGATTACCAGTTAAATTTTCATTCCTATTTTTATCACTCAGTAACAAACATCGCTGCATAATATACTTGTATTAGTCTAGCCAGCTCTATCTGACTGCTCCACACCAAAAATCCCTGTTTGAGGAAAATTTCTACACCATACAAAGACATAAGGAAATTCCTCCTTTACCTTACAACCCGCTCTGAATGCATCACAGAAAACAAGGTCTCTACACTGATAAACCTTTTCAACCGTCAATTTTTCTGAGATCCTGGTCAAATACTACTTATTTGTTCCCTGCACTGAGCTCTGAATGGTGTTTTGCCATGGCCGACTTAAGAATTCACCATAACCACTTCCTCTTTCTCTCCAACTTTAATTTCCTTCCTACTTTGGTGATGAACTACCTCAATGTGCGGAGCTGACATTTGCAGAAAGATGAAGTTAAATGGAATTTGGCTGGCTCTTTCAGGCTAACCTGGCCGTCTGTCTCCTAAATTGAGTTCTTTGATGCTCTCTGAATACACATCGCAGACCTGATTTTTCTTCCCTCCTGCCTACATAATATCACCTGTTATTCCATCTGTGGCGTAGCTGCTTTCAAAGGAGAAGCACTTCAATAAAACTGTATTCTGACCTTTTCATGTAAACTCACCATCAGCGTTGCGCTGATTATTCATCAATTTGCGCTAAATTCCATCAAAAGTGACGATAAAATAAGTGCATTTACATTTTACGCCGTGTCAATTTAACCTACAAATTTTCATACTGTTACATACTGCACATAAGAAACCGGAATCAAATTCAGTAGTTTGCACTTTACTGAGCTCATTGAAAAATTCATCATCCAGTGCCTTCCCCTGAGCAAAGAGAATAATTTTTTTCTATTTTTAAACAATTTCATTACATTAAAAGAATGCTGAAAAATACTCCACAGAAGCAGCAAAAAAAACAATGATTGACATTGTCGCACACTGACTGACTGACTGACAACTTCAAGATCAATTCCTACCGGCCTAAACACTTGATACGACATACAGGGCAAATATTCTGGCACAGCTAACAGCCATGGAGCTATCCTGTGCAACTGAAAGTAACAACTTCAGATGATACCAAAATTAAAGATAAACATAAAATTCATGAAAATACTACTAGTACAAAACTAACAATAACAATAAATAATAATGGCTTAAAATGTTGTTACATAACAAGAAATTTTTAATATTATTATTATAGAAGACATTAAAAGCGTTATCTTCTTTACTTATTAGATGAGTCCAGTGAATGGAATTTAAATTTAATCAGGTTTACCGTACACTTCAATGAACATAGGGTATACCTTGGTTTGCATGAAAATACATGTTGATTGCTCCGATACCTACGCCTTCAAGAAATTTACATTTATTGAAAACATTTTCTATTTGGTAAAGCTTATTTATATTTACATAATTTATACAACGATAAACCCATTTCTTACAAGTATCCTTTCTTGGATCATTCTCATGCAAGAAATGAAATTATATGCACATGTGGTGATCAAATACTGGTATTTTTCTTTTCTGCTCACAAAGCTGAAGACTCGGGCTGCTCTGTGCAATATAAAAGTGCTTGTTATCTGAATTACAACATATGAAACTACATTGAGACTGCATTCTAATATGTTATTATCTGACTCGTATGAACTACAACACCTGCTATACCCCCAAGGGCCAAATTATCTAAATTACGAGGCAATTCTCGTCGTAATACCTACTACTTCTAGATCTGTCACGCATTATTTCAACTGATAGCTGTACCTGTGAGATGTTGAGAATTTAACTGCTCCCTTGATTAGCATTCATCTGCATGCATTGTCAAACAGTGGGTGTGGCAGTTTTTTCTCCTCATATTGTTGGCTTTCATTACCCACCATTTTACTGTTACCGCTAAGTACAATGAGGTAATTTGTCCAATTCAACACCTCTGCCTCCTGCTTGTGTATACATCCTAATTTAGATTTTGAGATCAATGATCTTTCTTTATCCGTTTTTTTTTCCTTTTTTTTGCTGAAAGCATGGCAACTGTGTACAGCTTACTTGAACGACACAGTAGGGATGGAACAGAATACATCAATTCACTGGCACACAAAGAATCACAGATTCTACCTCACAACCTCAATACTCAAACTAGCGTGAATTTTTCTCCTCCTGTAATGAACATTACAAAATGCAAACAATTTGTTCAGGAAGTAAACAGTAAACCTATATCATAATTACCATGACGACATTGTTCAAGCGGCAACAGATGAGTAATTTGAGAATTTCCCATTGTAACATTAGATCAGTTTTGTGGTATGTATACGCATGAAGATACCATGTCTGGGTTCTTGACAAGGGAATTTTGAAAGGCTGGCCATCCCTTTGATTTTCAAGCAATATATTCATATGTTAATAACTATACAAAAAGATACATTTCCATGACAAAAGATATGCAAATTATGCAATGTTTTGTAAAATTATCACCCCTCAGATGTTCCACGCCATTAGGAACATTCAAATATTGTACCTGCATTGGTATTTGTGTGTTTCCTACAATTTGACACATTTCAATATGACCTCAAATGTGAGGGGCAAAAATGTACCTGACCCCGGTTTTTGACATTGGTAATGAACACTGAATATCAAATTTCAAATATGTTAATTGCAGATATATGTTACAGTCACTATAAATGTGAAATACACAACACTGAAAAACAACATTGCCTAAATCATCTCTGAACACATTGCAAAGTATCATGAACAGCTTCACCTGTCTTTTTCAGCACTTACAAAAAAATAAAGTCGTTTTGTTGACACTTCTGATAAGTCATGCTAAAAGCCTTAATGACTCTGTTATTTATCCTGGAAGCAGCTACGAATTCAGGTCATTGTGAGCAATGAGATTCAGATAGATTGATGGGACTTGGAGCCTGAGTATCAGGGATTATTGACTGTCTCATCCATCAGTTTCTGCCCACAGTGTTTACACCTCTAATCCTTGACAAATAGAATAAGGCAATTTTCCTGAAATTAAAGGCAAATGCCATTTTAATCTCCCGAAAAAAATTAAATCCGGTGGGAAATGGATTGTTAAGCGTTCTCGTTTTCGTGTCTGGCAAAACTTCCTGCCGATCAATCAATGCCGGCATTGATACTTGGTTGGCAGTGTCTCCGATGGCCCGCAGTGGAATACCTGGGACTTGGTAACCGACACATCTCTGCGGTTGCCTTGCAACACCGTCATACACAATGTCAACAACTCTGATTGCTGTTCTTGTGTGAGGATTTTGTCAAATCAATGATATATTGTGTTAAATTCACATAAAGATGCTTAGATCTTTGAGGAATCTTTCACAGTGGAATGCGATTTAGCTATTATTGATCTTGTTCAACGATTCAAAAATGTTGCAAACAAGAACGGCTTTCAAATACAAAACACACATGGTTATAATACCTATGTGTAAACTTTGTACCATACACGAGGCCTAACAACTGGGGATTAACATGCTAGACTGATTTTGTGTATGTTGTAGAAAATGTATATAAAAGTTTTTACTCTTCAAGTAACTTGTAAATCGTTCTTGTTCACGGAGTTATTGTTTTAAATCCTTTCAAAGTTGTAGTGTTATTGTCCAGCCTTTGAGCAACTATTAATCAAATTACAGTCATTGTTACCGCATGCAGCATTAGAATCAGCATATACATGTACATCATAGAGGAAGACACTTCATGTATGAGTAGGGCACCCATGACAGTGAGCCATGATTGCATACATGTACAGGTATGTCTATACTTTTAGATGGCTTGGATGAGCACATCAGAAAACAAACACTTTTTTCTGTTTTTCATAAATTTCAGCCACTGACTTTTCCCTACACATCTTAAATTATACACTCTATGGCTTTCTAACTGCGTGAGCTCCTAATACATCGTTTCACTTAGAAAGCTTGTAGGAAAAACTTTACTTTCTCCATCACAAGCTACATTTTTTTCTTCATCTTTTTCCTCTTCCCTGAATCCCAAGCATTTTCAAATGTTTTCTCTTCAGTATAGTCTGCAGTCTGGTAAGACTGATCAACAGGGCAAAATTCTAAAATTCTCTGTCAGCACGAAGTGCTTTCTGAATACATCAGCCTTGCAGCTGTGTTGAATGACAGGACATGGTGAGAGGAAAATATCGACGGGAAACTAGGCTTTCACCTAGGCAGGAGGGCAATACTGCTTTGCCAACAGTTTTCAGATCTATACTGACTCAGCGATTGACAGGTTCCAAATTAGATTTTCTTGAACTTCATTGCCCCGACAGCTAGCTCCAATGTACATGAATTCACACAAATATATCAACTTGATCATATCTGCATAAATTTGTTTATCATTTACCTCGTCATCTAAATGCAAACAACTTTTATTTCACGCCGACCCGGTTAAATGTACAGAGCTATAGGGTAGGTAATACACAAATTGGCAGGCACATCACCTTTTGACAGTGTCTCCCCAGGGGAGGAAACGCTACTGTGCCCATGACATCAACTGGAATATTTTTGCGATCAATCTGCGTCTGTGGAAACATAAACTGCATAAAAGCAAAGTTGGTTCCTAGCTTGTGCCATTATCATCTCCAACAAAGATCACACACTGCTAGATTCATCATAATTTGACAGGCCTGTCAAAAAGTCTAGCAAAAATTCTGGCTGGGGTTATCACAGTCTGGTATTCAAATATGAATGCTGATAACAATACCCCCTTATTTTGGAAGATACTGATGTAGAGACTGTGGTGCTCAAATAGGGCTGGACATTCATCTTATAAAGTGATCACTTTTTTTGACAGATGGCATGTTATCTTAGGTACCAAATGTCAAATGCTCAAGGAGCAGAATTAAATCCTAGTGGTGATAATTGCAAGCAAGCACATAGACCTAAATACCCCCTTAAATAGTTGATTAAATCAATTAAGAAGGGATTTTGAGGTGATATCATCTTTCTAAAAGATCCCAGAACTCTATTCACATATAGAGATATGTGAATGTTCAGTACATGTAAATAGTTTGTAAACACGTAATGTTAGAATAAATATTTTATCATTACTAGTATTACATTGACATAGATAGATACATATTGAAATAATTTTTATTGACACACACAAGAATTAAGTGTTCAATTTAATATCATAAACTTGTCAAACCTACAAATGATTATTCTTCTTGAAAACCTACTTTGACATCACTATCACATCACTTGTTTTCTTCCCTGACAGAGTCTAAAGTCATTTGAGATATGTACATGTAAGTCAACTTAAGAAACCATTGCTACTGGCATAAAGCAACTCTTTCACATTCTGTGCATGTGTACATGTATATTCCATACAACACCATACCCAGTATTTCCACCTACATGTCTGCCTGTCACGTTTCAGCTTCTCACACAAAACCTTTGCACTGCACATCATCGATTAATTTTTCAGTCCAAATATTTAATATCTTGCATCATCAATTATTCCTTGGTGCTGATTCTTCATTCATTAAAGGTAACAGCGACTAGACTGCATAAAACATACCAAAACTGAGTAAAGTAAGATTTTGACAAATCGTTATGGCAACTTCAAAAGATTCAACATGTGCTTGTGGCTAAGTCATGCTGGCAAAGTTCCATTAATGCACACTTTCCCAAACAAAATTCGTAATTATGGTATAATATGGAAAGCTAATTTTGGGTCCAAATGTAAAGGACTGGCGCACTCTATAAATCTGTAAGCTTTGTCAGTTTTGTCTCTGTATTACACTACATGAACATTTGTTTTTTCAAACTTGTATTTTCAAATACTAGCATTTTATATTTGTAAAGTATCTTCTATACACAACCATTAATTTTGTTCTGTTTCAACATAATCACAGAAATTGACAATAATAACACGAAAGTTGTCCAACATGGCCATGTCTTAACCCTTTCACCCCCAGTTCCCTGTATACAGGTCAAACTTTACCATAGAAAACAATGGATTTGGGACAAAGCATGGTGGTGTAAGGGTTAAAGTGGTCCAAAGTTAAGTAATCAGTAATGTTTTATGAATGGATATTTCGTTCCTTGGTGCTGACTCAGAGTTAACTTTGAATCTATGTCAACAGAATATGGGTGGCCTAGCTGTTTAATATTCCTCATGAATGTAAATTTAAAGTATAACACTTGTGTCAGTTTGAGTGTCTGAAGGACCTAGGGTCATATGGGAATGTAGTGAATCCTTCAATTCCGGCCTATCTGCCAGCTATGATTTCAAGGAAGATTTAGTATTCTGTTTTGGTTGAAACATAGGAAAAGATATGACCCCATAATTAATCCTACTTGAACAGTGAATGTTCTAATAAAATACAGTTGAAAGTATTGATGTAGCTGTATGAGCCTGTAATTTGTTGTCAAACTGCGGACTCATGATGATTTTTTGTAAATATATCTGTAGACTTTGGGAGATGGGTAAGTAAATAATTGGATGAAAATATTAGTGATAGAAAAATGGGCACTATTTGTCTGTTCATAAGTTACATAAACATGAAAAATTGATAAAATGACCTATATAGCTAGATTAGCTATCCTCTGGTCATGACAAACGTCACTTTGGAGGGCAGAAAGCTAACTTTAATTTATTTTATATCGAATAAAATTATGTTTACATATGAATATCAGTTCAGGATTACTATGAAAGAAGAGTCTTTTACTCGTCAGGGCACAGAAGTTGCAAGGTCATGAGTTAATCACGTGGATTATGTAAAAGAGGGAGAGTTATGAGAGGATCAGCGACACAGATTGATGACCTCCATGCTTTAGATGAACTAGCAAGTTGCCTGACTGCTCTGAAATTCAGAATTACGCCCAATAAACTCTTCCTTGAAACTCAAATCAACCCACATGCCTTGAAAAAACCCAAGGGCAACCATCCCATGACATCGCTTTATTGGTCATTAGGCATTGATTTTGTGACTAGACTCTTGACTTTTGCAGTTAACTAGATAAAGGCTTATTAAGGAGTCTGGGCAGGACGTTAACCAGGCATGGGCTTAATAGCAAATCCATGTTACTGACAGAGTCATGCAAGTCAATTGGTACAGATAAAATGTCCATTTTAAATTCGGTCTATCTGCAAGATGCCAATTTTCTCCAGTTTAGTCACTTCTGGTGAATAAAATTACCTTCACAAATTTTAAGCTTGCCAGGAATGTCACCAAACTTGATCAATGCTAAGTCGGGGATAAAGTTATTTTTTACCAGGGATAAAGACAACCTATTTTTTTCCAACAGCAGGCATTTTGTGCCATTATATTCTCGCATGTTATGAGTATAAATGACTAATTTTAAGTGAGAGTGGGCGCTTGTGTGGTACAAGCACTGCATGCTGCTAAATATATCAGACCTCAAAGCTGATGTCAAATTTACGAGAAGGCCACAGAAATAGGATAATTAATCGTCATGTGGTGACAAGATTTGTGTATTGGGTAAAATAAGCATTGCCTGCTGTCTCATAAAAATTATGTGTGCTCCGATAAGGAATTTTAATCTACTGTAAGCGTCCGATATTCCTTATTTGTATCCTTGGGTATTCCGTGGCCACATCCATCATCATGATGAACACATCCCACGATAGAACGACTAATAGCTAAATCCCTCCAACCCAACTGAAATGAATAAATCTTAGTTCACTGGAAAAGTGCATTTTCCCAGGCTGCCAGACCGGCTAGGGCATTCACTGAATGTCTTCTTGACAATTACGCATACTGACTAACTTTCTAGGATGTCTAAATCAGTGCAAATGAAGTGTTCCTTTTTTGTTGTTTATAATGCTTGAATGCAACTGGATTCCACAGCTAGTGCTTGGTCTACTTGCAAGTACGACACATGCTACTTCACTGTAAATATTTATTTTTTCTGGGCTTTGCTATATTGAAACAATTAAACATCTGGTTAAAACACTCTACTGACTAATCCAGCTTCACCAATCTTGACTGATCTATTCTGCAAACAGTGTTGTACAGCACATTCCCATGCAAATAGTTGTCCATTTGTGTTCAGGATTTTGAGGATGAATATTTCAAATATCTGTACACATACGTAGAAGTCTGGCACCGCAACTACAATTTCTGCAATTCTTCCCAATTAAATGGTCGTTTACACAGTTGTTATCAATACTCCAGTCTTCACATTCATAACCTTATCTGCATTCAAAAGTAAATATTAAATGTGATGAATTTTCTCTTTCATTACTGTCTCTGCGGGAATTATTATGCTTTCCTTTTTACATTTTCTTGAAGAAAGTATAACAGTGTCTCTGGGATGAACACAGAGATGTGCCTTTGTTCTCCTATAAAGCAGTATAAAATGCAAACCGTATTAAGATGCACTGGCAAGCTGCCATATTTGATGATGCACCCTGGGAAATTTGACAAAAAAAAACATACCGGTAACCTTTCTTTGATGGAAATCATGATAAAAGATAGCTTTCAAACTCTTAACCCTTGCCTTTTGCAAATGATCAAATTACAGAATTAATCATATTTGGTGTCTCCAAATGTTTCCTCCAAAAATTGACTTATTTTGAAAATCTGACAAATAATTGAAAATATGACAGTGAAATTACGTTCTACATGAAAGTCTTTGGTTGATGGTCAGGCAAGGGCATATCATCAACAAGCAATGCGGCTAATACCAGTAGGTATGGCCAACAGCTGTGAGTTTTCTTTCCTGGACCACACTGAAAATTGGGTCAAGGATTGTGCAGTGAACTCAGAGTAATTCTATTACACGCTGTAATGGAAGAGGAAGGGTGCTTGGAAAATTTTTTTTTCTGGTAAACATTTTCACCATCACCCATGCACCACTCACACTCTATTACTGCAAAATCATCAGGTTGAACTTTCCAATAAACATCTCCAAAGAGCATATTTACATAAAGGGATAACTGGTCAGTGAGATATTTCTGCTCAGTTTTTTGCCAAACTTCCAATAAACCCATCAGTATTAAACAGTGAATTTGAGAGATACCGGTATGTCCCCTACAGTTTTACTGATTTTTTATTAAGATTTCCAACAAAATATTTTGAATTTCATGTATTGTAAAAGTAAAGCATATTTTTATCAACTATTCAAATTTTCGCGGGTATCAAAAAAATTCCTAGTTTTCACAGTATTTCAGTCGTTATTCACATCACAAAGACATTCAGCATTACCTTTGTAGATGTAGAAAAGGGATTTCATGTCAACATCAGCAATAAACTATGCTTGCTACTGCCAGCTTCCAGGTCAGTGACTTTCAACAAACAGTCAAGACTAATCCCAGTTTACTTCGGGTAAAACACTCTCTCGCTGTACTTCACTTTTTCTGTTGTTGGAAAGTAATCTATTCAATTGGGCAACTTTTTGCAATTTGTAAACCAATAAAATGCCTTTCTTCTCCCGCTAGACATCGCCATAGCAAACTCATTGTCATAGCAACACGGAGGGCAATAGTCTTTAGGTGATATGGTCTCCATGGATTTCAAACAAGGAGTCTAAACAACAGCATGTGTTTGATTTATTGCTTGTAGCTTCATGATTTCCTACAGGCCTGTATTTCGTGACTTTTCACCATCAATGATAAAGCAATCAGCAATCTATGAAAATTTGAAAGATGATTTCATCACAATGTGTTGGGGGAATCTGGTGGGAATGAAATAAAAGCCATATTTATTCTACATGAATTGGAACAAAAAACCTGTCTACATGAAAGGGAAGGTTGCCTCTCTCCTGAACACTGACCTGACCCAATTGCACTGGCTCTTTCCCAAGAAACATCACTTTCAAAACAATCAAAAAGTAAAAAAAAATACAAGTGTTAAATTTTTATCCAGAATGATAGCAGTCAGTTTGAAATTCTACAGGAGCGTATAGCCTGGCAACCAGCTCACATGTAGTCTTTTTAAGATCTTTTGATGAATTGAGTTTTCCGACAATCTACACTTGGGCATTAGAGATGGACTTTACAACCAGGCTTCTTGTGAACACATAAATCAAGCTCCTATCAACTCTGCTGAAAGCTGAGCATACAAGCCTGTCCAAGACTTGTCTTCACGTGACCTATTATGGGTATCGACATTTCCAAATTATCAGAACAGAGTATAGTAATAATGCCGAGATTTGAAAGTTTGCGTGCCAATGAAACACTGCACAGCTTTGTTGATGGTGCATTTTAGTAGCTATCGATGACAGCAAATTTACTTTGTATGAGTGATAAACATGTGATGGTTAATTTCCAAGGGTACTCGTATTTGCAGGAGTAATTTGTCCATTTCTCGTCAAACAACTTACTGCATGGTTCTCTTGATGTATATGAAATAGACTGCCCATGTGAAACAGAATGCCCAAGATATGACAGAGACTTCAAAGGAATTTGGAAAATGACTTTATTTATTTATTTTAAAATGGCAACTTTCAAGATAACCACAAATTAGCTGGCAGATAATTGACATTGATACTGAATTATTTGCCATATGCTCACACATGGAAACGAAACTTCTGGTTGTCAAATGAGATACTGGGCAAAAAAAGATGAAAATGTAGTTTCATAACTGACAGAGAATTGAAAAAGTATAAGAATAAACCATGCGAGGATATGAGAGAGAGAGAGAGAGAGGGGAGGGGGGGTAAGGAGCAATACATGTTAAAGTCAGGAGATACATCATGAAGAAACAGCAAATATTAAACGACCATAATACAAAACCTACAATATGAATAGCTCCTATTGTTATATACATATGGCATCATAGCTAAAAAAATCATGCACTGCCATAAATCAACAGAATGGCACACCATGTTCTTTCCAGTTTCACAACACCAAAAGGTCAATTACCTCTGATATTCTCATTTAACACAGAGTAAAACTAAAACATATGAATATGACTTTGCAATATATGTGACACAATTTCAACCAGCATAAATATCTCCCAGGAGCTTACAATCTAAGATTCACACACCTTGACAAACAGAAGTCATATTTTGACTGACGAAACTAGCGGCGAGTATTGGTACTGAGCAGGGCACAATATGGAACTTGGATATAAATGACATAGGGAGAGCAGGAAAATTTACAGTTTTCGATTTTTCCAAAGATTTATGTTATCATGGAAAAATAGCCAGTAATTGAAAAAATTTTATGGCACAATAAATATATCTGAAGGCGTGTGCATGGACCATATGCTAAATAAATGAGGCATACAAAAAAGCATGGTGAAGAGATTTGCAAAGTACTCCATGATGTCGAGGAGGAAATGGTCACATGACCTGGTGCCAAAAAACTGCTATTTCTGGTCCATTTAATCAGAGTGACGTACAACCAGAATATTGCATTTGCTTACATTTTTTTTTCTAATAATATTTGCCATACTCAACATGGCTGGATGAAGTCACTACACATCTAGTGAGTTAACCTCAGACAGCCCTAGATAGCTGTCTATACTCCAAATATAGTATTTCAAATTAACACCGCATTGGTTCTACAAATTTGTGGGAATGGGAATAAGGTCACATTCTCTTTACAGCTACATGGATGTAATCACTTATTGATTTATTGTTCAGATTTGGAAAGCAGACTTGCCAGACAACACTCTGATGAGTTTTCCAGTCAACACAACACAGGTTTTTTTTTTCTGGACAGGTGAAATGAGGGCAAAAAAAAAAATTGATCACTATGAAATATTTGTGAAAATCCCCTTTATATGAATTTGGTTATGCTCAATCAAGCATTTCCATTTGAGTATTAAAGGGATACACTTGAAGCAAATTCTACATGCGATTTAAAAATATTTGTCAGGCAAGCCTTAAAAAAAAAGTAAAAATTATAAGTAAATAAATGTAAAAAATAAAAATGTAAAAATTAGTGTCTCACTCTTGTCTCCTTATTCTAAAACCCAATATAATCATGATTCAAACCCATAAACGTTAAGATGGTAAGCCATCTAGTCTAAAAATAACAGAATAGGCAGTGTTTTTTTCTGTTATATTCCCAGCTTTCAATCAAGCAAAACCACTGTGAGAACAGCTCAACTGATAAAGAGATTTGCAAAATTTATTACACAATATGATGCAAACGCACACCAGTAAAAAATAACAGTCTGAAGGTAATGATCCAAACATAGTATGAGCAGCAATACTTCTGATTTATGGACAAACTGTTCCTCGCATACAGTTTGAAAGCACAGAAAAAATATCGCTGTATCAGCTAATGTCAATAATTCATGGAGGATTTACAGCTTCAGAGGTGAGACTGGAGCCTCTGATAAAACTGAATGCTAGAACTGCTGTCTGAATGCGCAGGGTTATTTACGAGCTATGGTAACAGTCAGCTATCCCCAGTTAACCAGCTTCAGTAATGGAGGAGCTGTGACTGTGAAAATCTCAATTGTGCATAATCTCCACTGTGCATGCCAAGTGTCTGATTATACTTGGTGATTCTTTATGAGTCCAAGCTAGAGGGTAGCTGAAAATTAAAGCAATAAATAACCGTCTGCTTGCGCACAAGATGTCCACATTCTTTGAGAAAATGCAGTCCATGCAATGCTGTGTCTCTGGAATATTCCATTCATGATCTTTTCTTATTTTTGTATAAAAAATTCATTTTTCCTTCATGTAAGTTATTTTAATACTACTTTTTGAACAGCTCATTATTTCTTAAACATCACTAATGTTGAAGACTAGGAATATCAGAAATTAAATTGTTAAAATATGTTCAACATGGGAAATATAACATTCTTCAACAAATGCAAATCAAAAATATCAATATTGAGATCGTGATACATATTCTGAATTGTAAAGAAAATATCATTGTTAAAAATAACCGTTCTACTGTAATTACTTCTGGGCCATTATCATAACTCTTGAGTCAATTTTCTAAATATATGAAGAAGCATACCATAAAAGATGGTTGTTGCATCAAGATATGACAAATACAAGAGTTTGTGTTTCTTTAGTGCAGTATAGGTGGATGCTGGACTATGGTGGTATTTCTTGGATGTTTGTGCAATATTGTTAGAAAATTAAGATATGGCTGTTGTAAACATGCAAAGAAGTCCACAAGTTGGGTAATGATGTGACTATGGTACTTGCCAAGTCAGTCATAAAAGCCACTCACTACTACTGTATGAGTTGTCTTTGACGTACGTTGCCTGATACTTGAACTGACAGTGTGTGCATATCCCTTGCAGAACAAAACATTAATTGTGCACCTTCAACCTAAAACGTACAGTCAAACCACTGCATGGTTGATAATACAACATTGCAGTACATAGTATCTCACTAACTGAACACTGGTAACTTAATCCATGTTAACAACTGTATTAGCAGACCACAATATAGAATGTTGATCTGTTCATAGACTTCTCAAGGGTCTACGTGTACATGTATGATCTGTTATTGGAAGCAGTGTTTGCTCTTCTGTTATATAAAAACGTCTGTTACTGTTTTGATATCAGAGTAAATTTGCACACAAACTGGTACATACAGCCAACTATCCTACACCACAAAACAAGTATCGAACTATTTTTTCGTAATTGTTACATGAATGTTATGTATACAGCCACTGCTGGCATACATTGTGGAATTGGAATAGTTTGAGAGAACTGAAATAATGTTTAACATGTATGAATTAAATGACAAATAATGATATTGAGGAATGTGAATTTATCATACTGAAGCCTAACAGTGTCATCAAAGAAAATAAAAATCAATGATACATACATGTTTATGACAGCTATACAAAATCTATGATCTATCTGAGTAATCCCAGCTGCGGTTAGTTTAATGCAAACATATCTGGCTGTAAATTGCAATAAAATATCTATCCCGCACAAAGTTTGATTGATAGTACACTTTGCTTACACATCTTACCCCGGTACTCGCACACCCAGGTACAAAACAGGGAATTGACTGTCATTCTGAGCTTGTTCCGTTTCTCAACTGAAAAGATTCTCACCTTAATGTGCTTTTAATATTGAGTGCCGGCTTAAACTGGATCAGAAAATTGACAAATCCTCCATGGACATGTCCAAACTCAATTTCATGACTTTTACCCAATTAAACTTCCTGTCAATTTTTTAACAGAGAAATGTTTGCTGCACTGGAGAAGTCTTCAGGTGAACTGTCAGGGAAAATATGTGAAATTTTGCTCATTTAACATTGATTGCGTGCATTTTTTCATGTCGGTTTTGCAAAGCTGACAGAACAGGGCCCTGGATGGAATGCTTTCACTGACAACCACAAAAGCTAATCTAATCATTCACAGTCACGCGAGGTTTGCAATTTTAACCATTTCACCCCATTTCCAAGTGTAGAGGTCCATCTTTGCCATAGAAAACAACAGGAATGGGTCAAACCATGGTGGTGAAAGGGCCAAAGAATTCTGGGGGAGGGGATGGTTACAGTATCTTTTACTTTGCTGAAAGAAACAACATTGGGAAAGGCAATCTCCTCAGGGCAACATGCTTTTATTGTCAGCATTTCTGATCGACACGATTCATGACGAGATACTGCACACTTCACAAATGGGGGAATGAACAAGTCCAAACAAACAGACAACAAAAGACAGTTCTCTCCAGTTGCTGAGTATCTCTGGAGTAGCCAGCCAACGATTCATATTATCATTAATTTACAGTGACTATTCATTTTTTCCAGCAGCGCAATCACAGACAGATAAGATTGATGGCAACTTGACGTGACAAGTCACGAGGTGTTCTACCTGGCCAACGCTCAATGAAGCCATTATTATTCACAATCTTTTGCAGGCAATAGTAAATTTCGCCCATTATGTAAGCTCCATTTTCTGTGTCTAGAATCAGAAATTGGCTTTTTCAACCCAACTTGAATGTAGCCAAGCTTGTATTCAAAAGGAAAGTCACAGAGGGTTTTTTGCTCCATCTTTTTCTTTTTATTTGAATTATTTTTTTTCTTTGAGCTGAGTCAATAAACTTAAATGAATGGCTTTTCATTTAACAGGATATAACAGGGTACAGAAAAAATTCATTGTCCGTTGAAAAAATGACAGCAATTATCCATTGAATGTTTGTGCCCAGCATGAGTAGCATTCCAACATTTTGTATCTATCTTCGTGAGCTTTTTTGCTTCTTGTTTAACTGTGGGATTGTCCTTCCATGACTGGGTTTTTGTGAAGTGCATAGAAAAGCCTCGTAGCACCAACTGTGCCTATAGCACGGTACAACCATCAGTTTAATGTGTCTCCCTGCCTTGATGGACAGCTCATGAACAAATGCCATAGAAGAGAAAGAAGGCATTTTGTAGCTTTTTTCTTCTGTGGGAGAGGCAGGGCTGAACACACCTTATCACCCACAGGCCATATCTTTACAAAACATCAATGGTTGTTGGCAAATACAATCGACAGCACAACTGCTTCCTATGCGCTATTACCTCTGATGTCCATTCACTCAATTATTGATCGGTCACGCCATAATTGGCAGGTCGGTCTGCAGCTCGAGCCAGTCAGGAGTTTTCCATCCTGTGGGTAACCTGTGGCACTTGCACCTTTCGTGACAAACATCAATTGCTAAGCACGCAAAATGTCAGCTGTAATGACTGTCTCAATGCCATCTTGTTACAATTAATGAACGACTGCCGGATGACATTCATCACCGCGTACCTAAGAAAGACAGCCTTTTCACATCAGCACCTACACAGTGTCACCTTGTTTTTCTCGGTATTCAGTCGAAACTCTGCTTTATATCTATCTCTCCCTCAGAAAGCTGTTTTTACTGTCAATTATGGCAAATGCTTAATGCTGTAATTTATGGTGGCACATATTTTGTGGCTTGGGAATGCAGTTTTCTGCATTTAGCGGTTGCCATCACGCTGCCTCGGTACTCGTAAATCTTTACAAATGGCACAGAATTTCAGTGATTTTTTTAAACAGAATTACAGCCACTCTCTACTGTGAAAAGTCACAAAAGACACTTCATAAAGCTTGTAATCAATATCTTATCATTTGTGAAGAGGATCTCTGATGAAGAGACATTGGTACTCATTTCATCTGTGTCCTACAGCAGCATAGCACTGCCAATTCTCATTAAACCAAAGAGTCTCAAACACTTTTATGTAATTGGGTAAAAGGAATATTTGAAGAAGTATGTCATGGCACCATACATTGCACTCTCACACAATACACCAAATGGCATGCATATCCAAAGTTCGCAAAGCTTTCAACCTGATCCTATATTTTATATCAAACACAGAATTTGCTCAAGCATTTAATGATCAATTTGATGTTTGTTACACTTGACACTCATTGGTGATACAAGGAATGTCAGAAACCGCAGTTACCTGAAGCTGGCTTTTATACAAGTTCATCACTTGCATCCGAAATACATTGCATAAACATTTTGTAGTTTGTTACTTTGACATACAGGGCCTACGCTACTGTTATATCAAGGTTACATACACCATCTACCAAGAAATTTCAATATCTCTATCTACATGCATAACATCCTACACGTACAGCAAACATCTTCAAAACCATCTTTTCATTACAAATGTGCTATCTACCAAGAAATTTTTGACATGTTCACCTGCGTACATACATGTACATCCAACACACACACAGCAAGCACCTTCAAAAATTGTTGTTTCATTACACACAGTACGGCTGGAATGTCTCAGACCCCCTCCCTTCAGTAACTTTTTGACCAAATTTTCCTGTACAAATGTCTACCTGCCTTTACTTGAAGTGATGGGAATGTTCCAAAGTGTGGTGTTGAAATGTTTAAGTCATTCTGATATACAAGACGGTCATTTTCACATGAATAATACATCTCCTGTGTTAGTGTCATAGACAAAATAAAAATCGGGGGTCATCATGGAAAGTTTGGTGCTACGGAAACAAATTTACCTGACATTTCCCTATATTTGAAATTCAAAATGGCCGCCATTCTTGTGTTAACTCTATGGGGAAAAACATTATTTTTGATTTTCAAAAAACCAGAAGGTGAAAAGTTTCTTTACTCCAAGCACTTTAAAATAAGCACCCACAAGAGGTAGATCAGAAATAATTGTAAATATTTTAGAGACAGAATATCTATACCCGAGGCGTAATTCCTACCTTACTTATTGTTCGGCTCAGAATTCTGAGCGCTATTCATCCTCCCTCACTGCAGTTAGTGACTGAGACCTGAGAAAAGCATTCTCACCATTGTAATTGAATGAAACTTGTACAGAGATCCAAAATGTAGCTTAACAAAGATTTTGTCAGATAATATTGCAAAATTACCTGCTGGGAATTTGGTAATGTCATCTGATAGGATTTTTCTTTGCAGAAAAAAAATATACTTGTAGAATTTTGCTAGATATTAAGACATGGAAAATGTGCAAACTACCGGTACAAGAGTGATAAATTATTCACAGTAATTTGTTTAATTTGCACTATATTCTATTTACATTGCGAAGCATTTTTAATGTCAAATTGTCACTGGAATTGATCTTAGATTCGAATGAATACTTAATTATATCTCACATCGACAAAGCAACTTTTGTTCCCTGCACTTATCAAAATATATTGACATATAACATTCACAAACAGATGAAAAGTAAACAGACTCATGAACTCTTGGCTGGTTCTTTGTAAAGTTTGGAATGTAAAAATGTTAATTTCTGGATGTGCCGATAAAAATGTCAGGGAAAGAGGACATCCAGAGCACGACACAATCCTTGCAAGAAATTAAAATTTGTGGATGAATTGGCACGTTGGTTGGAATTTCCTGTGGAGAATTGGTTTCACCGAGCATTGCTATCAGTTTGATTTCACGCATGGGGAAACCTGACAGATGCATCCAAAACCAAATACAACGTGGCAACCTGCTTTTCAAACAAACTCACCGCGTCAAACCAATTACACTGATAATTTGCTGTTGCAAATATTTTCAGACACTAATGCAGGCGTTTCAGTCGCTTTCAAAACTGTAGGAAATATCACTTAGATTAGTGATTAAAACGAATGATTCATATCATGTATGGTTTGACATTTTGTCACGACGATGATGGATTTTTATTTGTCATTTAAATTTGTAATAAATCATCGTAAAACTCAATAGATGAAGTAGAAAATTATCAAAACCTACTAACAGCAGTGTACATCATAAGTTTTAACTCAAGCATAAATTCAGACATTTCTGCATCTGCTAGATTCTTTTTCAATTAGAAACATGACGATAGATGCCTGCAAATATTTGACTAATTGCTCTTTATCCACGATAAATGTAATACAGACATATATACACTACCTAGATTGCGTGAACATGTATTGTGGGTGCAGAGCTTTCAAGCTCATTTACTTATTGAAAAACGTCTTCATTTTCTGTAGGTGAATATATTTTAACCCTTTTCATCCCTATTAATTTGTGTGTTGGTCCACCTTCGCCACAGGAAACAACGTGATTAGACCAAAGTGCGGCATTGAAAGGGTTTATTATAGATGGAGAAAGAGAAAATCATTAATTAAAGATAAGGTATTTAACTGTATACGGAACAAACATGAATACAGTGGATTATACAGTCAACATCACTTTCAAATTTCACTATAGCCTTCAACAAATCTAAACAGCGCTGTCACTGTGGAGTTTCCATGGTGATAAATGCCACAAAGTACATGTATGTCTGAGCAACACTCTGGAAAACAAAGATCTTTTAATGATGCTCCTTATTTCAAAATGAGCTGATTCTATTCACTGGGGGCAGACCAGTATCATTTTGATTTGAGAAACCGATAGGGCTGATTGGGGAAGAATTGAAATTCATGAGGGGAGGTGTACTGGTTTAGGGTTTGGAGGTCAACGCTCATCATTGTTCACAATAGTTTAGTCCCCCTGCCAGACATTGGCAGGAAAACTGCCCTAGACTGTCTTGAGTAGACTCTCGCCAGTCGCTTGTACCGCTTGGTCTCGCGTATTGGCGTAGCTTCCGGTATTTGCTGGTATTTGCTGAAACGGTGCTTTCATAAAATGACCTAATGCTGAAACTGTATTTTAATCAAACATCAACAACTTGCTCTGTAGTGCACTCACAGAGGGTTACAATGTAGTAGAGGCATTCAGAGATGAATTTATTTTTACACTTATTAGTTAAGCCATCCTTACAGTTAAATTGTACTCATAGTTTCCTATAAAGAGAATACATTTATGGAAGACAACACAAAAACTATGTTTTTTTAAAAAAAACTGAGAAGACAGAAAAGACAGAATCAACTCTCTGTGAATGAACAAATCATCGGTGTACAACTTTTCTACAACACAAAATTTTCTCATTTTTATGGGAGAGAAACTGCATGAAGAGAGATGCAAATGGTTACCACGGTTCCTGTTAATCTCTCTGCAAATCCATCCATTAACAGATATTACATTTGATAATAGACTTCCATGGCTAAATCCAGATGTCAAGGAAATAATGATGTTTGTCAGTTTTACCGTGGGAAGTACAACTTGTCGAGTGGACTTCAACTTGGCATCTTTGTATGCCGGTACTCTAATTGTGTATTTCTGTCAATTTGTTGATGTTTTATTTTTTACCTTTTGAAAATAGACATCATCAGCAGAACCAGTGTGAAGCATAGTCAAAGTTTTACAACAAATTTGAATTCTGTTCTGTACGACAAAAATGAAATGTTTTATTTTCTTCAAAAGCAATGACATTAGTGGTAGCAAAGTTCAATGTTTTCTTTTGAAAAATGAAGGATAAATTCATGATCAAAATGACAATTTTCAATAACTGAAAGTATTACCAAAGAAATACATGTATACACAATCAATAAATATTTCAGAGATGAGAAAAGTCGGTTTACTGTGACATATATCTTTATTAGCCAAATACAAACATTGTTATCATTCATCTTAGATGAAATATACTATTTCCACTTCTTTTTAATCTGCACCAATTAGGATGTAAACTTTTTGTGAAAAAATATCAGAATTGTTAATTACCTGACATTCACTCATCCTTAAAAATACACAAACAGTATTTTTACAATGTAAATTCAGCAAGTTTGTTCAAGCAAAACTGACCTTCAGATAACAATCTCATGTTACCATGGAAATGACCTCTCAGTTTCAGGTCAAGTGGAATCGTTGGGATACCGGTGAACCTACCTGGTATGAAGCCATTGCCCTGGCAGATATTTACGAGGACGATGCAGCACCAACTCAACCGACTACAGAAGTTAAAGATCAGAGTATCAAAAGGTGCGAATGGATTCCGGGAGCAATTTTCTCAGAAACATGATGCAATCAGGGGATCAGAAACATCAATAGCCGGTTCATAACATACTCGGTAGATCACAATTCATAGTTTTGTGCAAAATGTGACACCTGAATTTTTCAGAGCTGTGGAGAAATGGAAACAGATCAATCCATGCAAAGAAACTATGGAAGACTGATGAAATTGATTTATTTTTATGGAATATTCCATTTGATACAGATAAGATAATGGCTCTGCGGAGACCCAGTCAGACCTGTTTTATCTCGCAAGTGACGCCTCGCTTCCTGATCAGATACTTTACAGCAATTCCCTGACATCACACGGGGGAGCTACCATGATAAATGAAACTGAATTTGATTCAGTCAGTGGTTAACACTCTCCAGGCAATATACAACCTTGAGAAGCCATGGAAAATGCATAAGAAATATCACACATAAAACTGCAGATACATATTTCTAGGTTGCACATTGAGTGATAGAGAATCGACAAAATGTACCACAGATTTCTGTCCTTCATTAAAAATAATCAGCTGTTAGATGCTGTGCAGGAACAACCTTTGCTGAGAATGTACACATCACTATACACAATTTTTGTCGTGGCTGCATCCATTGTAGACATCACAGACAATAAATTTTAAATATTTCAGTTTATCATCAGAACCATCTGTCCTTACTTGAATCTGTGTAAAAGAATTACCGTGTAAAATAGTTCTAAATAGCACTTTGAAGGCAAATATAGATGTAAATAAATCATTATAATTTTTTTTTGAAAATTCACATTTAAAAAAATAATATTAAACAACAGTAGTCTGTATCTCATGAGTACTACTCCTCGATTAACAAGACCACATTTGAACATATTGAAATAGAAACATACAATTGACCGATCAGAAAGGGAGTTTCTTGACAGTATGTATATGTTTTTTTCTGGTATATTATATACAGGTGTTAAAAAATTTGTCATTTTTCCATACATGTGTCCTCATAACCCAGTATTAGAATAATATAGTGCATCACAAAAGAAACCATCTCAACCCACCAAATGTTCAGTACACTTTTACAATGGATGGCATGGCAGAAGGCCACACACACGTAACTGTATCTACCTATATGAGGTGCAGTTTCGTAAATTTATCACATATTAAAGTTGATGAAAAATTTAAGACATAAATCCTCTTTTTTTTGCTTATGTACTTTACCAAACTTGCAACGGTCTTCAACCTCTTAAAAATACAACATAAATGGCAGCACAATACTACGCGTGTATGCCACTCAGAAGAAAGCAAAATCCAGATGCATTGTGGGTATTGTGCCCGAGGCAAGCATCAAGCCATTATGGCAAGATAGTGAATGAGTTGGTTAGTGAAATACTGCGAAACAGATATGTTATCTCGTATTCAATCCTATTCTGTTATAAATATTTCCTTGTGAAATATCATTTCTGGTTTCATCAATGTCAATCGGAGAGATAAGAAAATGTAAGCAGACTTTTCCTGCTATGTGCATGTGCTCTCAATATAACATACCTGCATCGACAAAAACCTTTTTTTTTGGATGAATTTTGGAACAAAATTCTCAACGTGAGAAAATTAGTAGATGGAAATACAACTAGGTCCAGAACTAGTTACCAAAATATTACAAAGAACCTCTAAGGATTGAAAACCTTTTTTTACAAATACAGCATTTTTTAACTCTGTTTAAACAATATGCTGTGTTTAATTAATTTTTACGGTGCCACTGAGGTCAAATATTGAAATAAATTTGCTGTAAAATTGAAGGTCCAACACCAGACATGCAAAATTCAAGAAAGATTTCTATATTAAACTCAGTGTGTATAAATTAAGGCATATTCATGAATCAATTCTTCTTTATCGACTTGGCTACTACCGAGTGAAAGATTGTTATCATCATCAGGTTATTTTGAAATAATTTCCTTCTGGAAGATACTCTCAGGGTCTCAACACTGGATTATCAGCACTCATTGACATAGACATGTGTCCCTCTATTGTCAACGTCAGAAAGCAAGCCCTGACTAATGGAAGCAAGTTAATGCACACACTGACACTCATTCCAGTACAAAATATCTCATAGTGACTCACTCCAGATGACAAAGGTTTTCACTTGATGCCAACGACCCTGACATCTTCTGAGGGCATTGGAATCTGATGGTTGTTTCATTTCAGCTGTAAAATAGCAAGATTTTGGTTGTGTGTTCGATTAAAGCGGGCGTGTGTATTGACTGCTGATTACGCTTCTTCTTTTCATGGATGATGTTGGTGTGGAATTCTCGATTTTGAGTTAGCTTTCAGACACATGCTCGTTTTTGAGTCAGCTTTCAGACACACAGTCATGATAAAAACCTTAGTATCACCATGGTGATGGTACACTTCATCATCTCTTTGGTTAAAGGAACCAGAAATTGTATGCTTGCGCTCTTACGCTTTCCTTCTGAACTAAACATGTTCTTCAAAGAACATAATCTTCTGAAAATTGAATTAACAGGTTCCCTTCTACCAAAACACTCTGTTGAAAGCATGTAAAACAAGTTATTTTAGAAGTAAAATAAATTGAAATAGATGCAGCCATTCAAATTGGAACATGCCACCGTAGTTGCATTACATACATGTATTAATATGAAATACACTTATGCTGTTATGTTTGCCATCGACAGAATAAAACAGCTAAAATAAATAGATCAATAATTAAATTAATTAATTAATACTTATTTAAATTGTAAAAAACAGAATATTTGTAATAACGGGAAAACCATTCGTCTTCACTCTGAATTTAATATGCAAATTTAAGATAATTTAAAGCTATCATACTCTAAATTTTAATATACACATTTAACTAAAAGAATAATTTAGAAAGTGAAATTTGCTATCAATTTCTGAATTTTAATATATAAATTTATGATAATTTACATGTAAAGGATTATTTTGAAAGTAACATCGGCTATCATTCTCTGAATTTTACAAATTGTTGATAATTTAATTAAAGAATAATTTTGAAAATGAAATTTGCTATCATTCCTGAAGATTCACGTTTCACTGTTTCTTCTCAAGGCATCTTATTTCTTGCTTTCAATGACCGTCAACCTCACAATCTTTCAACTCTTCATCAATGGACAAAAACAGGTCTACTTCAAAAGACAGGTGTGGGCTTTCACATTTGCTGATACCAAGAGCAAATATTTGTATCAATCAATTATTTAATATCGTGTCATTTGAACCTATTAAAGATACAGTTGACACATTACGAGTATTGACTTTTTAAGTACTGGGAATCACAAACCTGAAACAATTATCAGACTTTGTAAATCAATAATTTTTGTTTGAAAAAGCGTCATTGATGGATTGTGAAATGTTTCCTTTCATTCGGTCTTTACTAAATCTGATTTGAAATTGAGCCTCAAAATATTTGCTGTAAATTACATGTAACATTTGTCTCGCATGGCTTGAATATCTAGTGTCCAAGGCAAAGTTGGCCCTGCTGTATGATATCTCCAGGGTGAATTTGGACATCAATCTATCAGCTGTCATCCTAGAAAGCCTGCAAACCCCTCTGAAGAATTCCACCATTTTAAAATATGAGATTCCGTGACATTGAGATCCGATGAGAGAACCATAAATTGCCTGTGATCACATTCAAGTTGCTATGGTTGATTTCGTTTTCATTCAACCGAGGGACTGTACATTGTACTCGTCAAATGGTTGACTAATATGGATTGAACAAACATGCTGCTGACTCCTTTGAATCCAAAACAAAGTCAAATAATTAAGCACAGATATAATTGAAGGTCACATTTTTAAATTGATAATTTCTTGACTGAGTGTAAATCTATATTTTTCTAATTTGTCTGTGGAATGTGGTTTCATTTTATCGTACTAACTGCCCAAGTTGAAGTAAATTTGGAGCTCAATAGAACTAGTTCACATTTTATTTTCCATCAAAAGCACTAGTTCACATCTTTTCTTGTATATGTACGGATCTTCTGAGAAGGCTAACACAAATAAATTCTTTGTTTTGCATCTGCTCGCATATGTTTTTGGAGTTTTTTTGAGAAAATACCTAAACTCTTTTTACAGAATTCTCCATGGTTGGTGATATTCTGTCACAACACCATGACTTTAAAAATGCAACACAGTATCTCTTTGCAGCAGTTACACTACAACCATTGAACTATGAGTCAACACTTGACAGCATGACAAAACTGTTGAATATTAAAAGGCAAAGTGATTTTGTCTTTTTTGTGTGTTTTTAACTATTTTTATTTTTATCTTTTTGAAACTTTAAGTGGACATGAAACAAAGAATTTACTTACCTTGGCCAAGCTTAAATATATTCTCATCGTAATGTTTTTTGCTTCGAGAGTACATCATTACAGCAAAATTAAAATCATACTGTCAGGGTGCACTGAATGCTTGCTGATAAGACGAATGAATTTGAATTTTCAATGAGTTTGGAGTCAAAGCCAAATGAACTGATTCTCTTTCGGAGGTTTCGAGGAAACTCATCATAATATGAAACAAGTCAATTGATGAAATTGCTCTGGGTCAGACCGGGTTGAGCTGCGAAATGACCTCTGCAATTTGACATGCAATAAAAGCTATCAGCAGTGTGCTTGGCTGAGCCACACTGGGGACTCAAGCCCTTTTAATTTTTAAAACTTTGCCGAATATCATTATTTTTTCTAATAAAGCGCAGGTCACCAGGACCAGATCTCGGTGGAATAGGCTTCCATTGTTGTGACACTTTCAGATCCATCAAGTGAAAGGCAGACTTGGTACGTGATAGATAGATACACCTGTGAGTACTGATTAAGAACTGTCTCACTTCTTGTTTCCACTAAATCTGCACTTAAATGCATAACAAAACATATTCTCTTTTATTTTAATATGACATGGTGTGGGAAGCCCTAAAACACTGCATGATACAAAAGTGAATTCATTTTGTCCTGTCTGTTCTTCTAGAGTGATAATTTGGCAAAGGTGAATTTACCATTCACATTTAATCTTCACATCTTAGAGATGCAAGAGCCATTAAGACAAAGGGATTGGGTAAAAAGTCTAAACTGAAATTGCCTGAAGGTTTTCCAAAAAAATATTTTGTCTTAAAACTTTTTACAGAAAGGGACTTGCACTCTAGCACCAAAGTAGCTGTTGTTGATCTGTAGTCCGAGGGTTTGTCAAAATGTTTGTAAAATTTACATGAGTGCAGAGAAGGGAGACAGCAAATTTGCCTATTTTGAAGTAAAGATACATCTCCTTTGACGTGAATCACCTTCAAACCCTAGTAAAAAAGAGGATGATCAAGAAAAACTGCATATTGAGCATGATAACATTGACCACAAGTCGTCTGATTTGGTGTCTGTTGCCACTCCTGTACGATGTTGAACTCTGAATAGGCCAAGATAGACACTATGGCTGTGGATATGTGTACATCATTCATGTAGAACCACTTCAAGCTAGTAGCAAACCTCAAAGACCCACTCTTGGAATTATTTGTTATTCTTTCCTTTGTAAATGGCAAACAACCTGAAACAACAAAACCCCTTTCACAAATCGCTGTCAGCCAAAAGGGGTGAATTTGTCTTTCTGATCTGAGACTGGCCGTTGACATTGGAAGCTAAGGAGAGCTGGAGCCGTTTGAGGACGGAATTGTTCATGGCTTGCACTGTAAATATTTACACTGCAGTGTAAACATTGAAAACCTACAGTAAATAGAAGAAGTGAAAATACCTGATGACCATAACAGTCGGTTTAGTGGATTTCTGTTATCTGCAGTACTGGATAATATTATCACATTTTTTAAATTACTTGTGATGATTTTTTCCTCATTAGCTAAATTCTAAAAAATACTAAATGTAAACAAAACTCGAAGAAGCCTTTCAAACGGGACCTTCCACGGGATTATTTTGTACTTGTGGCTGTGTCACATGACAAAGTGCTTGCAATGGCTTCCTCTCATTTGTAGCTATTGTTTTTCTCATGTATTGTTGCTATGAATGCAGTACACACATCTGCACTGCCTTCACTGTCACTTTACAAGAACCACTGATACAAGTCTAATCACAGCAAACAAGACACACACGTGCATCTGTCATACAAGACCACAACAAAAACTTGACTTGTTAGTAATACCCAACCACCTTCAGTGCCTCCCCCAATGTGAACAGGCTGAGAAATCATTTTGTTCGCCCTGGTTCACAAAACTTCAATGAATAATAATTATGGGCATTGTAATCCCCAGTGAGCTGGGACTGGGGTTACAACAACAAACATAGGTCACACACTTTCCTTCACGCCTTGGTGCTTGCAAAAGGCTGCAAAAAGTCGCAAAAATTTCATGCTTGAGAAGTATCAAAGAAAAGACTTGGGGTGGACCCCACAAGGTTGATTTTATCACCCAAAACTAATGCTGAAAAGTTTTGGGCTGTGTGAAATTTCTTCCTCGGGCTATTTGTGAACAAGCTCTAACAAGACCTGTTTTACTTGTAAATCTACTGATCAATGAAGAGTCAGCCTGAGTCACTGGACACTCTGTTTCCGTGCTCGAGATCTGTGTACTGTGTAGCGCTAGTGTTTTGTCGTGGTGTAACGTTACACCAAGTACAGTAGACTATAACCAATGAATGATGTCTTACATATTCTGGGATTCCTAAACACGGAGAAGCAAAGAAGTATCTCGAACCTGTGATGACCAAAGAGATGACTTCCTACAAGTATGGCTGGGCTACTCACTGAAGATGGTGTAAACGTTGGTCAATTCAGCACGTCTGACCTTAGGGTGAAACAAATACCTTACCACAGCACTGGAACCATAATGCTATGAAATTTTAAAACAACAAAGCCCTGAAAGAATTTCTGCAGTTCTTCAAGTGGCGTGTTGACAAGTTTGGTTGCATGTTAGGCATGGTGCGTGTAGCAAGCTGAGAATCGTCTCAATGGCCTTGCTGCTCGGGATGCCATACTCCGCATAGCTTCCTTCTTGTTAGGAATGGCACTGTACAATAACCCTGGTACTGCTTTTCAATTGGATATCAGCTACTAGACTCATAAAAGCTGTTTGTCAATGTAATGGGCAGTAGATAAGTGACAGCCTGTTCTCTACGGAAGTATATATGAAAACTCTTAAATTCACCTTCACTAGCACTTTCCTGTTAACTGGGTATGAAATCTGAGATGTGTCACTTTAACAGGAAGCGAAAATTACTTTTCATGTTTGTCCTGCTATGGTCATATGCAAAATACCTGAAAGGTTAAGAATGTGTCCCTGTTCCAAACGTTTGGGGTTTCACACTAGGAAATTGCCTCCCATAGACAAAACATGAGGACAGCAAAACAGAAAGAATCTTCAACTGGGATAACCCTCATTGGGATGCCCATGGAAGATACAAGTTACAACAGTCTACATACATGTCCATGGAAACCACTTTCATACACTCCATCACGATACAATTCATCCCTGAATCCTTGGGTACGCTGTAGGCCGAACAAGGTTCTTAATCCCATTTAGTTGTATTTTACAAATAAAATTTGCTGCAAATGACTGAAAAGACTATACACTCAGACTGGCATCTTTTGCAGGGAAATCTTCAGAGCAAAGCGTAGAGAATCCAATGTGCACCACTGCAAGGCATCACTTTGAAGTTTTAAATGTTAGATTACTGTAACTTTATTCAGCGACTATTCTTACATGAACATGACTGATTTTTGGAATATCCACACATTTTAATAAACATGAGTAATTACTTATTACCAGTAATTAAAATAAGACTAATATTTTTTTGAAACATTTTAGGAATTTTTACTGCAAGACAATGCAAAAGAAAGCACTCACTCCACGTCATCACATTTTGGCTACAGCTGCAGTTTATCCCTTAGTAATTCAGCATCTAACATTTAAGACTGAATAATTGTAGAGTGACCTAGATTGCTAAGATTGGTAATCATGCTATTGAGGAAAATAGGTAAAGGAGAGTTACAAGCATCCTGATGGGGCTCATTTCTGGCAGAATTACTTGTACTGTCTCAGTGGTCAGATGTTTAGTCACCCATTTTATTGTGACTGTGTAACTTTCCTACTTTACATTTGATTCTTGCTTCCAAGTGCATTCATTAATAGGAAATTTAAACCAACAGGCACGTATTTACCCTTGATCTCTGTTTTTCCCATCATGCATTGCTCTCTATCCTCTTGGGTTGTCTGATAAATGGATGCTCACATCAATTTCTACTTGAGCAGTTTAGTTGCATGTAGATGGCATCCTTGCTCACTCTCTCATCTCTTATCTAAATACATCAGTCCCATGTTTCCATTGACACTCCAACTCCAAGCCAGCAGTCAACTAGTCTAGAATCTTGATGTGCATTTCTAGTTCTGAGAACATGGAAAATCTGTCTTGTGTTCACAGGACTAGAGATGCATGTCTCAGTAATGGATTTGAATAGAACTTTACCATAAACTCAACTGCGGTGGCAAGTACGATGATAATTTCCAGTCACTAGATATTACATTGCTTCATTCAAAACAATTTTTGGATGCCTAACAGTCAATAGACAACCATTTTGCATGAAAAAAAGGTCACTGAACTTTAATGGCTTTTCTCAAAATCCATAAAATTCAAAACTGTTTGTTCAAAAACAGTTTGTGCCTCAGGCTACTCAACATCAAACCTGGAACGGACAGCTGTGTCACGTCGGCTGGCTTTTCAGATACCCATGATGCAATGTGACAATACCCATGATGCAAAGTGACAATTTTCCTTCTCCACATTACAATCTTCAGCATTTACTATCAAATTTCTTTTATACCACATTTCATGATCTTATTTCCATTTTCTTTTGTGACAAGAGAAACAAGACTGTATTACTCATGATCTTGCTTATAAATTTACTTTCAGTGATTTGCAGTGTCCCTGTGAAACAACAAATTTATCTCTGTTGCATTGTTGCATCACTTGATGCATTTTGTGTACAAATCCTTTCCAGTGTCTTTTGCAACACACATAACATCACTGAGGACAACGATATCTGCAGCTCTCACTACAGAGGTTACAGTCTTGCAATTATTTTTCCTGGCATAAATTGGAATCCCTAGCATAAATTGAAATTCAGGGGTAGTCAGTCTTTTAACAGCAAAGAAAGGAAGAAAAGACTCATGCGACAGTTGCAAAAAAAGGCTTCTTTATATGATGAACTATTTAGAGAATTACCGAACATGTTCTGTTAAATTATGTGACTGGCCTTTTTTCTCTTGAACAACAAGTACCAAGCAATTATACCAAGTTATGTAGGGTATTGTCACAGCCTACAGAAGAACTCTGTCTGGGCATAGATTCCGTAGGTGTACAGCTCACAATGGTAATCTCGGCTACAAAGAGTTCAGCCAAATTACGTAGTGTCTGCTGACAATGGCGGGAAGGAGGAGAAGCTTTGTTGGGCTTTAATCAGTTGAAATAATATACACACCTTGGACAACAGAAAAAGACACTTTAAGCCCAGCCGATATGAGGTCCAGTCATTAACGCTCCTGGATTGTTCTGGAAGAAAATGCAGTTCGATGTATTGACGCCAGTCTGTCAGGCTTCTTTGTGACCCAGCAAAGGCGGACTAATTGCTTGACAAAACTGTCACTCTAGGAGAGGACGCAGGAATCTCACCGTCATATTTATCACACTCGTTTTTTTTTTGAATGGCCATGAAAAGGAAAGACTTTGTGGAATCTTGTTCTTTTTTCTCTGTGCTTGCGCCAGTACAATAATGGCACTAGAAACTGAACATCGCTCCGGTGATTACTGGAGTATGTACGTTGAAAAAGTCTTACAACTCGATTTGCATCATACTTTGGAATGTGTACCTTAAAAAGTCTTACAATTCAGTTCACATCACACTTTTTACCCAGAGAAACTTGGAGACAAAAGAACGGCCAGGCTGAGAAACATTTCATTTTTTCCCCCCTGAAAATCCAGCCCATAGGGACATCTAAAGTAAAACCACACCAGCTGTAGAAAGACGGAAAGCAAATGACAGAATGAAATACAGGGTATCTTTACTGTATCAGCTGGGACAGGACCTTTCAATTCTTTTCACGGGACTTTACAATACAAAGCTTTCAAGCATTTCAAAATAACATAGCAAAAGTGAATTGTACCTATCCAGCCCTGTTTCCGCAGAGAACAAAACTATTTTTTGCCTTGGCAAACATCTCAAAAGGCTCTCATGAAGAAAAAGCTACAGAGTGCAGTGAAAAGACACAGTCGGCGGTCACATGAAAAGGGACAAATTAGAAAACTAACAACGCACAGTCACTCCCTTAACAAACTGTTGACTGGAAGATTTTAGGGACACAAATACAGCGACTTTTCAAAGTGATGAAAGGACATACAGCGAGCGATGAAAATCTACCATTCTTTGAGATCTAAAGGCCAAAACTGGTGTGAAATAACTCTTCATACACCATGCCATTAGTCTCTCAACCTTTCGCCTTTTGCAAGCTGGCCATTTTGAAACGTTTTTAGGCTGCCTGCCACTTTTCACACAGCCTCAGACTGAATATTGTGTCGTGCGGTACAATTTGAATATACTGCAAGTGCAAATTAGTAATACAGCATTTAGCAGGGAGCTTGAAGAATAAACCTTTTGTGGGATATCGGTGTTCAACTGAGTAGCATGTTTTGAAAAACAAATTAATACATGTCGTCGGTGACACATATATGACGGTACAATTATTTGTTGGCTATAAACCATAAGTACCAATACATGTACAGTTCTGAGTGTGGAGGTTTAAATGTCACCTTTCATTGGGTGTTGCTATGGTTATATGTAGATACTGAGTGGCTGAGTTCATCGAACTTGCAGACCACTTGTTGAATAAAAACAACAAGATTTTCTATCATGAGTTGTAAGCTACGGGACAGAACACAATACGCATCTCATAAGAAACTGAGCTGGTAAGCTCCTAGTTGATAGAACAAGTACAGGCTAAACTTCCAACTTAAATTTATTTTGTTTCAGTGCAAAACATTGGCTGTAAGCATTTACTGTGGGGTACAAAGATAGGTACTGTTAAACTTCTGAAACAACGCCGATTCTAAATAGATGGGTAATTTGTGTACCAAATGTTGCCTACTCTACAGTAAGGTCGACATGGCCCCCTGTCAAGAGGTGTTAGGACCGCTGCAACAAAATACTGTAAATTCCGGCTGACCTTTCAACCCTTCCATATCAGAATCCACTTACTGGGAGCAAATTCTCTCCCTTTGGGGAAATGTTATGTCAGAGTTGCTCTAAATGCACACTTCAAATTTCAATTTAAAAGGCACTTGCAGAATGTTCCAAAGAGGAAGCAAATTTCCGCATATCATTGCATAGAGTAGATGATAAAATTCAGTACAAGAAATGGACGTGACGAGTTTCCACTTATGCTGCAATGGAACACCTTATTCAAAGAAATAAATTATACTGAAGTGGAAAGTACACTCTATCATAGACCCTTTAGGTCTACGGCTCTATGTAGGTAGCCATAGCACCAAGAATGAATTTCTGGTATCTCTGTTTTCATAACACATATGTATGTTTGATCCAATCCTGCACTACAGACGAAGACATGTTCGTATTAATCGGCAAAAATAGGACCTTACAGGTGACCGTTGATTAGGTAACACAAGAATTGAAGTAATGGTAGGTCTTGGCTGACCTATGACCCATAACAACACTGCAGAGATATTACAACTCAGAACGGGAACTTTAAGTTTCAATTTTGATCAGCAAACCTGAATTTTACATTCTGGCTTCTCCTAATTTGGTTACGTGCATTTCCAATGACACCGATGTGACAAATTTGCTGATGGGATATAAAAACTTTAATTGAAGGTCCTTTTAACACATTGTATAATGTATTTTAATATTTATTAAGGGACAAAACTTGTTCAATCAGTGTTAGGTCAGCGCATGTCTGAGTGCTGTCTTACACTTGAGGAACTGATGAGGTCAGTCATCAAAGTACCTCAACGTTGTACTTTCGAAAAGTGAAAAGGCGAGTAATGAGATATAGAATGAAAAACTAAGTCACAGAGTGATGGATTTCGACATTGAGTGATCAGCAATCGACTGAGATTGTAAGTGATGAGTTGAGATGGTGAGGAAGTAGAAAAGCTGTACCTGCCTCATGAACATGGCGTGATGTGCATAGGAATAACTTTCTCCGTTTAATTTTTGATTAGCACGACATCGCACCTATTGCATACATGTATGTAGAAGCTGAACTGAAAATGGAAACAGCCAGTGATACACAGTCAGCATACACATGAATAGATGCACAAGTACGTGTGATTGGGTTATCTATACACAGGGAAACTTTTATTGGCGTGACACACAAATCAAGAAAGACTAAAAACGGACAAAGCCTTAAACACACTGAAAGCGTGAAAAAAAAGCCACGCAGGTCCAGGTTAATAGCGGGATTTTGGTGGGCAGTTTCCATGTAATTTGCTCTTTATCTGAGTCTCATCACATGTCCAATGAAGGCACTATTGAAATGGATGGCGTTCAACTGACAACCTGCCATTCTCAATCAACACAACACAATCGCATCAAAATGGGATGTCCATACAAAGCAGGGTTAGCTGACTCAATGTAATGTCACTCTGACAGTTCATAGGAGGCCTCTTCTAAAGCTGATGCACACGCTGAAGCGGTACTTATCAAATGGGCTGAACTGAACTCGCTTCTTGCACTTTTTAATTCACCTGAAGAATTCCAGACTCGTCACCAAATCCACGCTGACATGATTCAGGATAAAACTAGCTGAGATTGCTAGAAAATGGTATCAAAAGCATGGGAAATTCAAAAACGCCAGCAGATGCTATTGTGTCAAATCTATTATTACTACAGTGATGTCCGTTATATTGTGCTTCAAGTAAATGTACAGAGACTGTTTTCAAGCATGTTCAAACATATACATGTATGTTGTCATGTCCTCAGTGACACATTACAATTATGTACGGCACTAACTGATTTGAAAAAAAAAATTAAAATTCACAGAGGCTGTCTTCACCTGCCTCTTTTTTCACAAAAATTCAAACAGGTATAAGTGTTTCTCACAACCTGAAGACACTGGTGACCTAAAAAGTCTCCGACTTACATATATGAACACTTTTTCACAGTTCTATCCCAAAATTTCTAAGTTGTCCAGATATTTTCCGGTATTTTACAATTAAGATAGCTGTTATTTGTTGTAATCCGTTGTAGATAAGACTAGTTCTTTTTCCTAGAAAGCGACCAAGAGCATCCTACTTGTAAGCTTTTTGAAATTCCTCACTGGCTGCCTTATGGCAAAAAATGACCTTGTGAACTTTGAGAGCAAGATTTTGAGAATTCCCTGCTGGTATTATTTCCTTTCCATATAAAGACAGTATTGACAATTGTGTTTTATGAAGGAAGAGCTATATACATGACAGGAATAAGTTTCATGAAAGATATTCAAGTGTATATGCTATGGTGACCGGCAACAATTGAGCTGGGGTTTTTTGTGATCATGACGATGACATACGTACCATCATCACCCTAACAATCACATTCAAACATCACAAACAACTTTTATGCTTGCAGATTTTCAATGTGATTGGGAACAACCTGATGGATATATGACATTCTATATGTATTTGACTCTGCTTATCCACACATGATTTTTGATCTGATATGTTGTCGATCCAAGGCTATGTGTTGGAAACTGTATAATGATCCCACCTGACTGCTTTTGCCGTGTTCTAAAAGACCAACAAATCTATAAATCTTAAAAAGTTTTTTTAACAGGAATAATAAGTCATATGTGAGTCATGATACAAGGATAATTACCATGGAAACAATCTCATTTGATAATTAGCATTTCCTATTGGCACAGCAATTCAACAATGTTACAATCTCTGTAGATGTAAAATGGATTTTTATAACACAAATAGTAGTGACAAGGAGCCCATCAATAGCCTTGACAGACAGGAAATTCACTGGAGGAATGAAACAAAAAACTATCATCACATAACTAATTGTGACACTCATTTCTAATCATGCTCGTCTATTGTCAAGGACATTTAAACATGTCAAAATCAATGGCTCTCTGTTTATGACAGTAATGACCCTATTTTTAACACATTGCACTGTAATATTAGAAATCAATAACTTTTCTGCTCGATTAAAACATTTTTCAGGGTTGAGAAGAGTTGTATCCCTGTTAATTATTCTGAAAACAAGAATTTGCGATGGCTTGCTCCAACATCATTGATCGGTATGTGACAGAAATCATTCAGGCTGGGCTGTTCTGGATGCATGCACCATTTGAATAGGAAGGAGCTTGTTCTAAAAGTCTGAGCATACAGTTTTATAAACTCCCCTCTGTGCACACCTGTAACACCCGATTTGAATTACTCCACATAATCCATTTTGTTTGGTCAATTTATATGCATTCCTACAAATGCTGACTGAGTGTATCACTCGGATGTGAGATAAAAAAGTTGGCACTCCATTTAGCTGTTATTCTGGATATGGTCTAGTGAGACCTATTATCTAGGTGTCTTGGTTAAAGCAAGAGGTCTCCATTTCACTACGCCAACTGAGCCGTGCTTTCTTTGTAAGCTGACAAGAAAACACAGACTGCCTTCTGAATGTGTGTTGTTGCTATTCCAGACCTCTAACGTCTTAACTTTTATACAAAACCCCCTCAGGGTTTACATCTCCCTTTCAGACAGCCAGCCCCATGAGATTCTCACCCAAGGATAGCATTCTTCGAGCAGCTTGGAGACGTTTGCCAGTGCCATTCAGATGAAATAGACCTGGATGAAAAGTACCTTGGGGAATTCACAATCACTTCTTATCAAACACCAGGGCAAATTAACATACACCCAATAAAATCACAAATTTATTTCTGTATGTTGCTCCTGGATGAGGTAATTCTGACCTTTAGTTTGACATCTTAGAAGCCATCAAAATGTGAGTGGCAGAAAATTGAAAAAGAAACTGACATTTTAACATGTTTTTATACCTTGCTGGTTCTGTGTATTCTGACATGGTAACATAAAGTCCACTGGCTGTGATCTTGACGCTGTTTGTGGAAAAACCACTCCTTTTTAGACCAATCTCCATACACTTAGGATAATCATACAATGGTTTTCCTACATTTGCTAAAAAGTGGAGAGGTGCTCATAGGTGCATAATTTAGTTCTGAGTAGGGAGAGAGTTGGGACAGGGTTAATTTTAATAGCCCCTGCTCAGCTGTGACATATGAACAGATTAGTGCACTGCTCGAAATTAGGCTAGGTATTGCAAAAGGAGGCTGTGAATGATGCTCCATCCTGGAAAGCCATGCTAACTTCACGTGTGAACAGAATACAGATTAAAACGTCCACTGAGGTGAACCAGTTCCAGTAAATTTTATTATGTTATTACCGTGGTTGTGGATAAAATAGGAACTGTCTCCGCACACAACTACTGCAGTTCTCAAAAGTTATCTATACATCAGCAAAATTGAACTAACTGCAGCACAACATGAATTGTAAGTACAATGCTGATCCAGATCTTCACCAGCAATTTATCTCACTTTAAAATGACCTGAAAATCAAGTTCAAGGTTGACATTTACCAATTGCCTTTGATCTCCCTGCTTAAGTTCTGTACTTCTGGATTGTAAATTGGAAACATCAATGACCATTCTTAGCTTGCACCATCTAGCTTGGCAGCAAATGTGCATATCTGTCTGAAGTACAATGTGCCCATCATGGAAGAGGGACATGTAGTTTGGTGTTCTTTTTGTCATAGAGTGCATTGCGAGGACAGATATTCAGGCTCTCAGACTTTTACAATGCTTTTTTTGTCCACCATATGTTGGGGCTCATTTTAAGAGCTCATAGATTTTACGTGTACCAGCTTCTTTGTAAAAATTGAAAATTTAATTTTTCTGCATAGAGTTAAAACAGGGATGGTGGCTATTTGGAACTTCAAATAATTTGTTTCCATAGTACCAAAATTTGAACAGTGACACCCCCACCTATTTTCATTTTTGATTTTGAAAGAGAATGGTTGAGAGTTTCGCCGAAGCAGAAGTTAAAGACTTTCAATTCTGAGGCACGTACTACCGGTACCTTAAGAAGGGCATCAATCATGATGTTTCATTACACAGATGATTGGCATATTGATTAGACATATGTGGAGATTTAAAATGCATCAATCTCAGCTCTGACAATATTCTAATTTGTTTCATAAATGAACTAAGCTTGACTAATTGTTTCAAGGAAATGATTAATTATCCCCAAACCCCACAGTGCTTTGGTTCGATCCATCAGTCACACAGGTAAGGCAAGACCTCTGAACTGGAGGGACTCAGTTGACTTGCATGACTAGAGGATGGGTTACATTGGGGCGTCGTTTCTCTGGTTTAATCTGGATCACAGTCACATGATGAAGAAACTGAATCTAAAAGTATATCCATTTACAGGTAACATGAATTGTACTTGAAGTCCCTTTTAGCCTGTGAAACTGTACCCTTTTGGCGGTCGGAAAGCATCAAAGGGTAACGCCAGCGATGCCATCTCACTTTCTGCAAGTAGTAGGGCAAGATTTACATTGATTCAAATCAGTTCACTCTAAGTGACTAATTCCGTAGTCATCTTGGCTGCTGGCTGCATTACCTGTCTTCCTCATTACGGAACACCACGTTAAATTCCCCCCCGAAGGGCACAAGTTGTGCGGCGCTAAAAGCGCACATTCTCAGTTGGTGGGGATTTTTCCATGCCTCTACAATACCTGGTAATGCTGACTTAATTAAGTGAACTTGGGGGGAACAAAGTGATTAACAACAAGTTGAAGACACTGATGTCAAAAGATAAATCAAAGATAGGACTGAAATGAATGGATGGATAGAGGGAAGAAGCAGCATAAGCAAAGAACTGTCGGAAATTAGGCATGGAGTAGTTTGAAGTTCCACGTGGTAAACGATACTGAATGGAAGGGCAGTAGAGGGGAATTGTGGGAAAGTGGTATTAGATTGTACTGCTATTATAACTAGCGAATATTTTCAAAGACTGAAATCAACTTCTTGATAATCTGATTCATTTACACATGAAAAACCAAGTAGGCCAGAACAAGGGTAGTGTTTTCAATGTGGTTCACCCATCACAGATCTTTACAAAATATTCAAGTCAATTCCTTGAGGGAAAAAGAATCCGCACAATAAGAAATTTCATTTTGAAATTTGTGTTCAGCAGGTGAAGAATTCTGAAGAATAAATATTGAGCTCATAATAACCGACTGAGATGCAATGACTGTGCTATTAATTGGGAACTCACAGCAGTTCAAAAATCGATGAATTCATTTACTGCAAACAATGTGTGTATTGGACAATTTATTTGACCAGTAAATTTTCATGGCATTCCTATCAACAAGGGTAGTTCACACTTGTGTGGATAACAATGGCAGGTATTTGATTACTTTGATGAATGGATAGATTTTCTTTCTGTCACATCAAACTGTCAGAGTGTATCCTCTCTTAAAAATTTATTTATGTTTTTCATTCTATCAATTCACGTACAGGAGCAGGTTGGCAAACCTTAACAACGAACTTCTTACATGTTAAACCACAATCCTTAATGAATCTGGGAAAACTACCTTAAGTATTTATTCTGACTGATCTGGTCAGCAGATAGAACAATGTATGCAGTGAAGTATTCCTTTTTTGTATTTCTGTTTTGACCCTTTGAGTACTGTAATTTTTCCCGCCTACATTTCGTGCAACATTTTACCAAATTTTATGATTTTTTTTTTTGTAATTGTTTTGATAATTTTGGACTCCAGGGACAAAACTTTTCACTGGCTACAGTTTTTATGAAAATTTTGGTAAAAAGCTGAAAACACATGGTCTTTATCTGAGGACATTGTCTGCGCTATATTTTATAAAGGCATCAAAAATTGACTTTGGCACTCAAAGGGTTAATCATAATCATTATGTCAATCCAATGAAATGAAAGACTGGGTTTAAATGGAACCACACATTCTTGTTTGTATGCGGAACAGTCCCATTTTGAGGTTTATACCACTTCTGTATACAGTTACTTTTACCATTCCTAGGTTTCTGAATACAGGTCTAATGTGTCCGAAGAAAAAAATCGGTCAACTGACATTGTGATCAAAAGGCTAAGTTGAGAATAATCCCCATAAACAGTTCAAAATATCCCACATGAACTCACTGATATTTATGATGATTTACATGACATTTATGAGAACAAGAATACCCATGACCTTTTCATCAGCATATTCTATTTCAAGTTTGATTAGTTCGTTATTTTCAATGGAATACAAAATCTCAAATAAGTCATATTGAAGACTGTAAACCTACACTGTACACAGTACAACAACAGTGATGTAGATCTACATTGTGTGACAGGGAACAAGATGGAGCCATGTATTGTACCAGTGAGGCATATATGGTACCAGTGAAGAACTCGTTGACAGGCGTAAAGGTTATTCATGGATCTGCATGATAATTCATTCATTTATGAACAGTCAGGCACAAATTCTAACTGGTGGCAATTTTCCATTTTTCTGGACTAATTTGAACATCATCTCTTGGGTTATTTGCAATTTTATGGTACCTATGGTTACTGCTTTTGGTCATGCTAAAAATACCCAAATCATCCCACATAGTCGAGTAATATTAACTGACATGAGACGTGTCCCAGATGGTATGTTACAATATTACATAAAATACTACCTAAACTCTCTAACAACCTTGCTAATTTCTCGGGTCAGTGAGTTCTGCTTTCATCAAAGGAGTGACATTTATATCCATTGTGTGTACACTGTATCGTAAATTTCAATTATTTTTCCTTTTTATAACTTAACTGACTGTATTGTTCTCTTCCAAATGACTGATTGACGTACAATATTTGACATCAATTTAATCTAAACCTATTTTTTTTATAGTTTGTTCGATATTAGATTTATTACAGGAGGCGCAGATGAAATAATTTCTACTTTAAATACCAATCGACATATATAACTACAAGTTTTCACCTAATGACTTTGCTTAAATAAACAATGAATAGACTGATTGATTTTGAAATGCATGCACTTGAAAACAAGAAATCCCAGCATGCAAAGCATTTATTGGTACATGATGAAAGATGATGAATTTTATCATATTGTCCTGCTATTCATTTTCTGAAGGAGACACTAAATTATAAATTTAAATTAGCTCAGTGGTCACCATTAGATGTTTGTAGCTCTAAAAGTTTTACATTTAAATTTTATGCACTGTGTTTCCATTCATAACTATGGAGTGTAGAAATATGAAGCCAACCCATTGTTGCAATAACAACTGTGCTTGTCGAATACATAAATCTACATTGTATAATAACACTGATCTGAGTTTAACACAAGTCTCATAATCTAGTCTCATTGCCATAAATCACGGTTTAATCTTAAACTTGATATATAGTAGGATATAATTTCACCATTGTACAGGCCAGTGTCTGTTTATCATAACTACATATCTCTTATTGATAAACACTTGACATCAACATTGTTTAACAAACTTCTGTGCAAGATATTGGGATCCTGACTTTACCTGGAGGTGTTCATAAAAGCAGACTGATTAGTCCGATGGTTATCTGTGTAATTTGAACAAATATTTCAGAATTTTTTCTTGCTTTCATCATGATAAACATATACAAATGAAATAGTGAGGCATGACACTTTGTGCAAGTCACTGAATTGGGATGTCAAAACACAAATCAACTTTGCTGCATGCGCATCTCTGAACATAAATACACTTTTCACTAGAGCAAACTTGACTTCGACAGTAAACCTTCATGAATTCTTTCTGTAATACCCTCCTGTGTTTTCAGGGGACTTCAACTGGACTCCGAAGGAGACTCTCCACAGAAGGTGCTAAAATTTGAGGAGGGTCACGACACCATTGCCCTGTGCCTGTAATAAACCTGACAATCCATTTACAGGTGAGAGTTAGATAGCCTATAAAAATCACAAGGTGTTTACTTTGTGGCCCTGTGTCAAAGACATATAGAATAGCTGCAAGCGACTGGGGGCTGAAATAGAGACATCACAGCAGGCACACACTCCATAACAAAAGAGTCCACCCATCTGACAACAATGGGTGCAGTCTACCAGTGACTGTTATCTGAGACCCTATCATATTTCTGTTCATTTACAGATCAATAGACGACAATCTATTAGCCAGTGTAGCAATGTAATGGTGGACACTGCATAGTTCCTGTTTACTACAGTCTCACCAGCCTAATCAGCCCAGGCAACTAACCATTCCTGAATCTTGCACCAAACATGTCCGAGCCACATTCCGTCCCGTAACCCGTGTGGTATATCCCTTTGTGCCGACACCATGGGAAGGACATTTCCTTCCCCATGGCAGTTCTTTGTTCCTTTGAATCGGCACTACAATCATGGGAACACTGACATTAGACAGAGGAGTCCAAATATTGAACTGCTCTCAAAAGAGCCGTGTGAATGCCTTCTGAATAGACTGGGTAACTTGAGTGGCTAACTGGTGAAAAAGGTAAACTCTGAATCAGGGGCTTTTCTGTGGAAGTTTAGCTTTCACTGCCAGGGTTCATGTAAACATGAGCAAAAAAAAACTCTCCCTGATCTGATGCACTAGAACTGCAATCCACCAGTCTCGGAACCTGCACACAAGTTATGGTTTCTTATTTCTAAAGCAGTTCAGTAACGACAATAAAATCTTCAAAATTCTAAAGAGGTGATAAGTGTTCTTACTAATGTCCCTTTCTTGGTGAAATAAAATCAGACTCCCACTCAAATATTTCTAGAAGACAGATTTTTATTCGATCAGCGATCAATTGACGATGTTAGGTTATTTTAAGTAGCAAAAATTCATCCACTATTAAGTAAAATTTTTCCACTCATAATTTGTCAGACATTTTAAGCATCTTAAAGCAACTCTGAGATTAATTAGCAAGTACCATAGCCTGTGAACAGAAATTTATGAGTTCTATATCACCTTGAACAACAGTTGTTAACAGTAACAGGCTAAGGAGCTTTGCAGAGTTGACGAGACTTGTCCTTCGGTTGTCTTGGTAACTGTCTCTGCAAATCATTGGATAAATGCTGACATGAGAACTGACACGAAACTTTGCAGAGGCTGAAAGCTAGTTTCAAAATATCAAGGCGTTAACTTCTTCACCCCCATTCCCTGTATATGACACCCCTATTCCTTGTATATGGACCCTTCCAGTCTCCTGAAAGCAATGAGTCTGAACCAGACCATTATGGTAAAGGGTTAATGCCCTATTGATATTTTGGTGCTATCAGAACTAACATCACATAACTGGATATACGATAAAACTGATACCGTAAGTCAATGTGATCTCAGTAAAATTACAATTCCTTCAATGAGGTGACACAAACAGATAAGCTTTCATACATTCAGCCTCTCAAAGATTCTTTAATTACATTATATTAGATATCATTTGCCAGTGCTTTATCCAAATCCCTAAGACAGTGTTTACTCCCGTTGTGTACCTATTATGGCAAGGCCACTTAGAGTTAAGTACCATTATGTGTAGACTACAGGTGCAGCACATAAAAAGAATTTTAATGTTACTGAAAACGGTTTTTCAATTGAAATTAAAATGTCATACAATTGGCAGGCATTTGAAAATAGCACCTCTGTTGATTCTATGCAACACTCAGTAAATCACATCAGTTTCTTTCCTCATTTGATAAAGAATAGGCTTCCAATTTGAGAGTGCATACGTAACAGAGACAAACAGACTGTATGGCATTCACTGAATGAATATTCAGGTAATAATATCAACTTCATCAAAACCTACCATCTCTCTGAGCATTAATTGTTCAGAGTCTCTCTAGGTTATCCATAGAAGGAGGCAAATCTGACAGATGTAAAGTATTACAACAGCGCCAAATAACAAAGCAAAATATGATTACATGTCTCATGATATTTTCTGAGTGAGCATGCCGCTGAATAAAACAGCCAGTCTTTTGTGAATCTGCATGTTCCTGTACGTCAGCAAGAAGGGCACTTCGCAATTAGATAACTCTGACCTCCGCAAATTCTCATCAGTCACAGAAATTGATGACTTGAGAAAAAAATATTCCCTGGTAATAAGCAAGAAATGGCTGCCACTGCGAGACACAGCAGCCGCAGCATACACAATGACTCACAGGGCTGCCTCAACTTGAAAACAACCTCAGAAAAGTCATGTTTTATTACCCTGACATAATTACTCTGTCTCCCCGCTCTTCTTTTGAATGAGAATGACAAGAAACACAAGGAGAACAGAACCCAAACTCTCACTGAATGCTTCAGATTCCTCAGGCTGAACCCCATGGCTTCCAACAGAGGAACCTGCTCACCATGGATGCTAATTTGTACCAGGGTGTGTGAAACACATACTGCTGGTGTTGTCCATTGAGTGACAAACTAATGGGCCGGAGTGTTTTATTCCGGTTCTGACAGATCCTCATTCATTTAGTCACACAATCCCCGACTGATACTTTGGTGAGCTGTCTTTGTTCAACACTGATACCCAAGGTAGCTTGGACACAAAAGGCCTCAGCAATTAACAAGAGAGGGTCAAGTCAAATGATTGCACCCGTTACAGTTTTTGTCTCGGTTTTGAAAGCGCATGATTCACTGCTACTGCAGGGAGGCTGCAGTAAAGGTGAAAAGTTTCGCATGCCAGCTACACCCTAATCCTTACTGACAGGCTTTGAGAGAACTGGCATCTGCAGTTCTGGTGCGCATTGCCCCAGTTTTATTTCTAATTGACCATAGCAGCTAGTGAAAATAAACAAAACGGAAAAGCCAACTTACAGTCTCTCCAAAGATGACAGTCCTGAAAACACTCCACTCCTGAGAATACTGATCACGTTGCCGCTCAGATCACTGCAAAGTACAAGTCAGGGTTTTTGTAAATGTTGGGAAGAAATAATTGTTTAGCTATTAAAGTTATGAAATTTATAAAGAAGGAAGACAGAGGAACTATATCTAATCACTGCATGAAACGTGAAATTTATTTACACACAGCATGGACAGGAATTTCTACTCTCTCTGACAAGAATGTTCTTGAATCCTCACCAAAAATATCACCTTGTTGCCTATTGTTTAAAATCTAACACATAATTGCTTTCATTTAGGGTCAAATCACCCCACACTGAGATATTTATAGATGTGGTTTTTACCCACTGTAGTCTTTAAATCTTTACCATGTAATTGTCACGGTTTTAAACACATGGCTTTAAATTTTACTGTCAGCCTTGTCGAGGAAATTGACTTCTAATAGTGATTAGTACAGCATTGAGCTATCAGTGCAGCTGGTGTCAATATTGGAATCCATGGATAACTTGTAGATGCCTCTCGTTGTTATAAGCAAATACATAACATCAGTAATCTGCTCATCTTTCACAAATGAATATTTGCCACTATTACAAATAATACAGGAAAATTTGCAAAATATGCAATCAGTAACCTACAGGTACTTAATTTGGCAAAATTAAATATTAATTCATGATTTACCAAATGGGCATCATAAATCATAATGCTATTTTCATTTATGCTGACGTCCATGCTTCAGAACTGACGGTGACAGAAGTGATAAAATAAAGACAATTTTTATCACTATAAAATTTAACGAGCACATCCTCCTCTGTAAATTGATTATGATAATATTGTGCTGTGTGACAGTTTTTGAGAATGTGGGCAATACTCACAGTTGTACAGTATCCGATGGTACAAGTGTTTTCTCGAACGGATTGTCTAAACCGCTCTTGGTGCACAAAACTCTCCTGCCGCGCGGGGTTCTGTCTGGATCGCTGTCAGGCCGAGAACGAATAACGTTGCATGTACACCTGATCGGGCAGGGTGTACCTGCATCGATCAGCGCTTGCAAACATATCGCGAAAAGCATCAATGGGATCGGGTTCACAGGACGCTTCATCTTTTCACCAGTCCATATACATCCCGAAAACATATGGCGCTAATGATGAATTATTATACGGCTGTGCGTTCTTCTACACGCTGCAGCCAAAGAGAATGCACTTATCTGCTTACAGCACGCAGGGACCGTACGGTTCATCTGAAAGCATTCTCACTGGCACAGCGCGCAGCGACAATATTCATGCGTCAGTTCTCAATCACTACACAATCCCGTTAAAGCAGCAGAAGACTCGGTAAAAACAGAAATCGTTAGCTTACACTATAAAATGTTCTAAAATCTCCCGATCTTTTGTAAAAACACGCGTATCAGTTGAAAACGAGACGAGTTCTTATCCAGTCTTACGGGTCGCGTAAGCGGTATACATTACACACCGGTAGTTCTTCAACGCTGATCAGTGATAGTGTATGAAATACCGAAGCTGCACGCGAGAAATACCGCTTATCTGTATCCAGAGTTACGATAGATCTGCAACTATAGATCCTGCTGTATTCAGCTACAGGGTATGATATTCAGATATGTTTCGTGCGAGCGTTTAGAGTGTTACGACGAAAGAACTGGCCTTCTGATCTGAATGCCAAGTCTATCAAAACAGTCTCACATCGTGTGGAGTAGGCGAACAGATTTTGACCTTTTACGTCATGGGATCGCCAATGAAGGAAGTAACGTGATTGGTTGGTTAATTAACATTTCGGAACGTCACACTGGCTGACCAGCTGACACTGCGCACTGCTGGTCGAGAAGAACGACCTGTAATCGCCTGAGGGCGCAACATGTCCAAACGTCTGCCGAGCGTGAATGTGATTTCTTTCAGAATCAGTCATGCGATGCCGACAAAAAAGGTTGGGTGTTTCCAACCCATCACAAACATTGAAACGACGAGCAAAAATTGGGCGCACCTGAAACTTTTTTCGCGATCGTTTCTCAGAAATGCAGATCACGCACAATGTAAAGAAAACAAAAGTAACGACATAAACAATTGAGGACTTTTTTAATACCTCAACTGTGGTACAATGAGGCTGGCTCTCAAAATCAAGATCTTTGAAAAATTCAATTTATATTTATAAAAATACCGCAATTATACAGTGTCGCTCAAATTTGATCAGAATTGGTATATACCAGTATGGTTACCAAAGATCAACAATAGGCCCCTGAATATTGTTTCTATCTGTTCAGTGCAGGAAAATTCTACGTTAATGTTATGACAATGATTTCTGCACAGTACAACCAGAAAAACAACAAGAAATATTTAAACCAGACAAAAAGAATGACAAAAGTAAATAAGGTCTGAAACTTTAGGTACTGGATGTCAACTTTAGCAACATGCACAGCACTACAGCTAGCGCCTCTTATTTTGAGCATGGAGGTAGCAGCTACCTCCATGGTTTGAGCATAGACAGTCTTCCCCCTCTACTGTCTATTGTTTGAGCAGGTCTGTTAATATGTAACAGTTAATATTCATAAACAATGACAGGAAAGACTCAAGCCTGTTTCAGTCACTGGCATGCCATCACTCCTGCATATTTGCAGGATTTCCCTTTTTCTTACTCATTTGCACATTTTTGACACTGACATGTTCATTTGAACAAATTAAAATCTCAACCCCTGCATCTACCTGTACACCAATTTTTTTTAATACTTTATAAATCACTTTATTGCATAACAACACACTTCGGAAAGTGCAGTATAGCAAGAACAAAACTAAACATTGCATAAAACATTGTTGTCTATGTCTTACTGCAGCTGCTGGGGGAAACATAGTGTTTGTAATATATTTCATGAGAGACAGCGTATCATCTGAAGTTAAAATGTACAAAAACTTATCTCTTTCATTTAACTATCAAATATAGGATAATACAACTTCATTGTAGAAAAGAGAACTTCTCTATCACTATTATATTTTTGACACTTCATTAAATAGTGAAATTCATCCTATATGGAAGACTTACATAACTTACAAAATCTGGCTTCAGGCGGAATGCATTATGCTCCCATTTATATGCTTTGGCATAATGGGAGCCTTTGTTTGTGACGGACATATATCCGCACATACATACCCACAGACATACAGACGCCACCTACTCATCATATAAGCTCTTTTTAGTATTTATATACAAAACCAAATATGAGCCAAAAATCAATTGAAGGATCAAGTTGAGCTACTCTTACTGCTATCAGATACAATAAATTACATAGCGTCAAAATATTCTGAGGGGTGATTTTCCTGAAGACGAGCTGAAACGACATATTAAAAGGAAAATATGTACCCTGTGAACTATTAAAATGGTCTTACAAACTAAAATGGCCTCCGGCTTAATAATTAACGGTAAATCCACACACAATTAAAAGACAAATGGATAAATGACATACCGACAAAAGGAAAGGAAGTGAATAAAAGAGACAGCAAGACAACAAATAAACACAAAAACAAACAAATTATCAAACACTGACTGCAGAGTAACAGCACTTGCAAAATCAGAAGTCTTACAAATGCACTCTGTACATGTATGTCAAATATGCTTTACAGTCATTATTTGTTTGTTGTTTACTTTTGTTATCTTTTTCTGTCATTCTGTTTATTTTCTCTGCATATGTGCCCATTTAATTGTTTGCTTGTTTTGTTTTACTTAATATTCAGTGAGTAGGTTAGAGACATTGGTGAAGGGATCTCCTCCTGATACAGAAAACTGTGAAAATTTGACACTAAAATAACACCATTCAGGGATTCTCAGGAACTTTTTGCATGTGAAAATTGTTTGTCCTTTCTTGACAACTGTTCATACTATTCACCATTTTTTGAGTGACCCCTCCCATTCATCCAACCCCCCTCTGAATAATGATAGCTCCCTTAGTAACCTCAAAGGTGCATGTTTATGTATTTATCTATATCTATCTATCAAGAGAGATAGATAGGTATGGATATATATCTATAGAAAATATATAAATACATTCATAAGTATAATATACATATTATATATATTATACTTACATTTTCAAGAAGGGTCATACCATTTCTGGCATTAGGTAGTTTCTGAAGTTAGACATGTAAATTTTCTCTCCTGTTGCCATTTGGACTATTTTTCAAGAAGGCTGATCCATTGATCCATAGAGCTGCACAAATTGTCAAAGATTATTAGGGACCATCTCAGATTGTCGCATAAGTTCATGACACGAAAGTTCAAAATTGCGAAATGTTGATGCTTGTCTGTAAGTACAGTGTAGCATCTTGCTGTAGTTTCCTGAAGAACATGTTCCCTGACCACATTACACCCTCAAGTAATCAATCAAATCTGAATACTAACCGCCGTCAGTATGACATGAACGAGTCGGAAATAGTAACAGAAAAATTTGTTCGTAAGAGTGTGCAGTTTTTGTTATTTTTTACACACAATGTAAAGAGAACTTGTAATAAAAAAGTGGGACAGTGAAGTTCACTAACTGAATACAGGTCAAATCCCCTCCCCCGTAAATGAATAAATTTCGCTTTTTGAATTTATGCGACAATCTGAGATGGTCCCTAAAAAGTTTTAGATGTTACCCATGTCCAGAATGGTTAAAAATACTGTTATATCACTTACCAGTTGTACAGAGCTTATGCAAGTCTATGGATCAACCTTCCTTGTAAATGATATAACAGGATTTTTGAATCATTCTGCATATAAACATCTAAAACTCTTTTCAATCTTTGATAATTTTCAAAAGGTTTAATAGGATAAATCAAATTTCCATCTAGAATACCTGTCATCACAAAGTATTGCTTTGTTCAGGATGCATTTAACCAGTACTTTCTGTTTCTTTTGTGATATGTACAAAAAGAAACGTAACCTTTTCATCTTGTCCCTTTATAGTGTTGAGAATGAGGCTTTCAGAGCACAGGCATTTTGTCATCACTTGCATGTTTGGAACTCAGCAAATTCAGTGTAATTTGCTGGCTAAATTGAAAACAAATGCAATATGCAGTATTTATCAGACACCTTCATACCTTTTCCATTTATCAGCATAGATATAGTGCTAAGCTTGCTTGTCAATTTATTAGTATTGTAACAGAGGGTGTGTCAATCACAGAAAGCAACTAGCTTAATAGTAGATACCGGTAGTATTTGCAATAATGTTTTGGAGGGTTTTGATGGCATGCATTTGTTCAATTTGGACTTGGTTGCATGCAACGCTCATTTCATAAAATCATTCATTTCATGAAGTAATATTTCTTTCAACAACATATCTCATCGTTCATTCTTTTACAGGTGTTCTAATGACAATTACTGTGTGACTCCTGTCTTGGGTGTCTCACCATTTCAGTGTTTGCAGAATGAATTAGCAATGCAAGAAAATAATTCTCTTTCATGTAGTATATGGTTTCACATTTTATGAAGCTGTGAGCATTGCTGGATCCAACTATAGATCTGTATACATAGCTTTCAGTGAACCCTCAATGCTAAATTCGCACTATACAGATTCTAACGCATGAAAACCGGAAAGTATAGGTATGGCTGCATGCAGAGAAATTTCTAGGTATTCTGTGCGAGATTTGCAGGTATCATATCGCGCATGCACCTGTTGAATGATGATTTGAAATTATTCACTTCATAGTGAATGAGTACTATAGTTTCTACACTTGTGAGCTTACCATGGCTATTGAGCAATTCAGAATTTACGCCCAGGACTTCCAAATACTACGTCTGATGCTCAATTTCCCAAATAATTGTATCCATTCATGCAAAATGTATTAATGAACATTGTTCAAGTATGCAAATCAACTGTTCAAGAGTCATTATCAATGGGCAAGTATGTAAATACTATTACTGTATTCATGCTATGTGCATTTGTCCGGTAAGTGAAAAATTATTTTTTTTTGCAAATAGCTCATCAGACAAATCTATATATCTAGATCAGTTTTATTTCTTACTTGGATCACCATGGCTTGACGTTCACAGTCAATGCATAAATACATAATACATTTTACACTGAATTTACACTGTGTAGCACCTGATTTACATAGTTACAAAGTATTTGTACGGCAGAGAAAATAAAGTACAGACTTTGAAATGGGACTAAAAAACATCATATGACTGTCTAATGGTTTTTACAATGGACAGGAACAGACATTGGTAGCAAACAGATATGCATGCCATTACCACACTTGTCTGGTCAGGAAATGGCCATCATGTAATATTGAAGCTGCATCTTTACACTGGCGCATTCACTGTTAACTTATTAAGTAAAATAAAAATTCATATTGTTACATTAAATTGACCATCATGGGTGCAAATTTCCTGAAAGCTGATTGCCTATATTGAAATTCCCTTTAGAAGCTTGCACAATGTTGGATCTTGGCTTGCCAATATCCTGAACATAAATATTCCAGCTTCCAAGTTTTGAATGACTAGGGAAAACTGCCCTTGGCTGAACTTTGCCCTCCATTCTAACCAAGCAACAGATGTTGCACTTTTTTTAATGCATACATTGTATAGCAACATACATGCAAGCTTAATCACATGACTCCACGTAGAAAACTGAATATAAATGTTGCCATGATATACCAGTCAATGTCAACATGATGAGATTTGACACTGGTGTTTTTGAATTCATTTGAGTGCAGTTTGCATATTATCAAATCACATGGCAGACATTTGCTTAGCAATGTTTATAGCTTTCTTGAAATCCGCTGCCATACTGAAGTACTTTCAATGCAAAAAGATCTCCCATCTCATTGAAATCAAAACCTGCCCACTACGGCATGATAGAAAGTAAATCTCACCATGGAGACACTAATGTCATTATTATCTTACCCATTGCCACTAGACCCTCTAACGGCCCCTCTCTCATAGCCCCTCACTGGCTTTGCAATGCCACTTTCTCCATTTTGTCTGAACAAGTACGCTAGCCTAAGCATAACCCATCTCCACGAGCGAGCATAGCCATCAAAGGCCACACCATGTCCACAGTGCTTGCTTTGCAGACTGTTAAGGGCACGTCAGGATAACTGTGGAAAACAAGGGCTGTGAGGGTTTCCCGTTGGCAACAGCCTTTGTACATTCAATGGATTCAAAGACTTAAAATATGTAACAAATGCACCCTCAAAATGACTGGTAGTATTCAGGTATAAACACAGGTTTCATACATGACTTTAAAACCTACACGATGTAAGTACAAGTCCTTGAAATTAAAACTCAGAACGAGGCAAAAATAAACATACAATATGCACAAGTTAATCACAAATAATTTAAATTATTTTACAGCATTTAGTAAATGAATATAACACATTTGGGTTCCCAATGTCTTACAGTTCGGTGCCACAGTTATTCTATACACAGAATCTGATTTCTTTAGAAGTCAACACAGTACAGACTATGTAAAATACTTCAAATAGTTTAAGAAAACATTTGATAGGACTTACAATAAATTCATTCAAGAAAAAGCAGCGACTAAAACAAGAGTTTTGGTTACATCCAGTAATTTTTTCCACATCATCATAGAATCTGTATGGATGTGAGGTGGTTTGGGAAAGGTGTAATACTAGGTTGTAAGTCTGCCAATCATTCCCAATAGTAAGATTGATAAATACCATATTACAGAGGCACTGTAGTAGCTTCAGATATCATTGATATACATCATAACATTGGGGTACAAGTTCTCAATAGAATCAAACCAACAAGTCATTCACCACAATCCAACTGTGACAGTGTTGAAACAGTCTTTCACAATTCTGAGTTTCTCAACCAGTACAATAAGTATACGGCGATAAGGCCAGGATTCCAGCATTATAAACTGGTAAGTAATTCATGAGTGGAATTCACCGCATTGCATAGATCTTTCAGTATATTAAAAGTACTGTGAGTTAGAGACCTTGTCACTGAAACAAAGAAGAATACTATAGAGATGTATCACAGGAGGTAATGGTGGCTTGCTATAGAGTTATACACGGTGACAATTATGGACTACATACTATGGATGCTACACTATTCCAAATAAAAGAGTTGGAATTACAGTGGCAATACATATCACTGTATATGAACACATTATTTGCTTGCCATTACAAATCAACAGCTGCCATACATGCGCTAAGCCCCTTTTCACACAACTTACTTGCAAGTGCTGAAACCAAAGCACTTTGAAATTGGTTGTGGTTGGAGCACATATCTGATCTTTTGGATGCCTTCACGTACATGGACGAACATTGCAACTGAGCAGATACTGGTAAGAGTGAACCAACATTAGAATTTGCAAATACGATATTCCACGAACCATCTGATCACATCCAGAAATAACTCACACTGTGTATTTTCTGTAGCTCTGTTTTACTCTCTCTTCAAATAAATATCATACTAAATCTATTGCTGCCAGTTTGCTTTTTTGCAAAAATATGGCATTCTTTAGCGATACTAGCTTTTTTATATTTTTCAATACATATTTTATTTCAAAATACTATTTACAGCCTTTAAAGATATCTTTATCACAGTTCAGTCCGTGCGGTTCCTCTAACACCATATTTACCAATCATTAAAATTGTTGTCCAAAACGAACTGACTGGTTTATGTTGTTTTGATGTTATCAGAACTTCAATACAATACTATCAACATAGAAAGGCCAAGTAAATGCCCCAAATTGTAATACTCAGCATCATTTTCAGGCCAAAAAGGCAATGAGATACTGTCTTGGTTTATCTGTGATGCCAAGACTAAGTTTTGCTGTAAATTCAATGACTGGGGATAACTAGCAAGACTTGGGTGAGGGGGAGGGGGAGGGGGTCTCACACAATTTACAAAAGCCATAATGTGGACGAAGTATTTGAATATGTCACACTTTCTCATAGGTTGTGAAATGGGTGTAAGTAAATTCATAAACCATTTGGTGGCCCTCAGACCAGTGTCCAGGTAGACTGGAAGATCTGGGAGCCTGGAGCGATGATCGAGCAACTGATCTTCCAGTCTTGTGTCCAGGTCAATCCACTGCCAGGATCCGATGGTCCTGCAGCCTTGTTGGGTTGTTGTGTATACCTTCTTTCCCATGAAGTTACTCCAAAAGTGATTGGTTAAATGGATGAGCAGAGAGGCAATCTACTATGTCAGGTAAAAAACTAGTAGTCCTTGAATGACTGCCATTTATATACTAATCCAGGTGAACTTATATCTATCTTAGATAAAATTGATCAAAACTATTTTCATGAAATTCCAAAACCTATCAAATGTATTGATGTAGTATAGATGTAAATTCTCAATCATATTTTCTATGAACTTTGTTACACTCTGGAAGTACTAAAACTGACCGAGCTGATTATTTAGAAACCCTAACATTCATTGTGGGTGTAATTCCTCTCCTTTGTACCATTAATATTCTACAAGAATGAGAATCACTCCAAACTGTGTAATGAGTAGGGGGAAAAATGGTTTACGAAAAACTGTTCCTTGTCAAATAATAACTCAATATCGTTATTCTACAACTCTATGGCATTCAGTGACTGCTGAGAATACGTACAGCAATAGCTAGCACACTTTTACCACATGAAGTAATGCTGGGTATGTAATGTGGTTGTACTCGTATCATGCTGAAGTTACAATTTGTAAATCATCAGGAAACCACATGCACTGTCTGGTTTCTCTAGTAGCACTGCAGAAAGTTTGTATCTGTCATCTACGTTGGTTAACCAATGCGGAAGGCTGGTTCTGGGCTGTGAAGGAAACTGACCCATAAGAGCACTTGTAACAGACAGAGGAAGGCAGTGATTGGATGAGAGGATATACATGTTGGTTGTTGGGTTTTTTCAAGATTTCTCTGCTCATCATCATGATTTCTTGTTGCTTCCCTTTCCTTCACTTCCGGCGACTTGCTGCGTCAGACTTGCGATCTCATCTCCAAGAGTGTCAATATTCTCCTAGAACATGGATAAGAAACAAGGTATTAAAGTTCCCTCGGAAGTCGTCTTACTGAGAGAACACCTTGGTAGGAATACATAGGGGTCTCGAGTGGAAAGTTTCTGGTCAATACGTGGGTATATGGGGGAGTTATTGTTCTTTTATGAAAGAAGTGACCCTAGTGATACATAAACAGTCATTCAACAAATGGTGATGCCTACACTCAGTGAGTTATGGATTATTTCTCTGTTACCCGTCCAGCATCTATTTACTCAGATTCTCTTACAATCACTGGTTAGAAATGCCACTTCTAATCTATGACTTCCATTGATAAGTCCTTGTTAGTCAGGCCTGGAAAAACCAGCAGGCAATGTGTAGTGAAACTGGGATGCATGGGTATGGCTTTGAAAATACAACAGCTGATGGCAGACCAGTAGTATATATCAGGAAAATCGAAAAAAAATATCAAATATTAAAAATAATAGTCCCTTGTTGGCTATGCTGACTTGCTAAGCTGGGCTACAAGATATCTGAACTTTAACGGCAGGAGAGGTCCACTTGCATAGTGATAATGGGCTGTGAGTGAAAATTAATCTCTTTTTACTGTTATCCTTGCCATGATTTGGTTAGTAAAGTTTTCTATGGTATGGCTGGCTCAATATATGGACTACTGAGTGTGTAGTTAACAATTTGAACGTTACTGTAAGCATGCCACAGTTGGGTCCCTTACCTTGAGCGTGATATTCTTCAGCAGAGTATCCTCTAATACTGCCTGCAGTTTTCTGTTGATTTGCAGTGACAGGTCAAGGGTCATGCCGGGGTCAGTGGCTTGTGACTTGTACAGCGATGCCATGATCCCACCCTGCTTGGCTATCTTGGCCTGGAAAAAAGAATTGAGTGGAATGAGATATCATGTCTAACTGGCTTCTACAGGCTGGCATTAACTGATCAATCACAAATATGTTTATTAAGTATATTACTATGGTATTCATATTTAGCATGTGATCTTGAAATTAACAAGTAAATGTGCCCAAGAAAATAAAAGTATTGCATTCATCTCAAAGTTTGCGGAAGAAAATTTTTACTGACTGGTTTCAAAATTAAGAGAAAAAACTTACAGATATCAAGCAAAAGTTTTACAACGATAAAACTGCTCAAACTTTATTGGTATTTGAGATCCACGATAGTAGCAGCTGTTTACTTTATCTTATTGCAAAAACCTTTATTCAAAGGAAACACTACTTTTCTATTGAATTTCTAAAATGATTCCAAAAATGCTGTAATATGAAACAAAGAACAAAAGAAGCAACCATCAACAAGGAAAGGGTAAAAAATACCACAACAAGTAATATGAATACATGGTAGTTTATCAAGAAAGCTATGAACTAGATAAAGACTACATCCATCACTGTACTATACTGAACATTCTGGAAAACTATAGTTTTGAAATGATAGGAACAGTCTGTCCATGCTCCAAGTTAGAAAAAAAGAAATTTAAACCAACAAAAAATGTACATTGCTATGGGAACACGCTTCATCATATTTCAATGACTTTTCGTAACTCTCTGACATGTCCAACTCTTCTGCATTGCATATTTTTGTGCATTCCAAAACTATAATTTCCAGGTTGATATTTAGCTTTGTGTCAGAAAATACACAATATCCATACTATGTGCTACAACTATATATCACAAGACATTACCAGGGAAGGGGGAAAAGGATAATGTGGAAGTCTAAAATTTGCACCAATACAGGTTTCAGAATACAAGATCAATCTACACGGCAGTTTTGGAACACAAAGATCTATATTAAGAGAGGATAGCGCATGGACTCTTTCCCCTGATAGAGGGCGCACTGCATTCAGAGTTACAGAGATAGTTGTAACACCTAGTCAATTAAGTTTGTCATCACCTTAGCCATTTGTACCTTATTAGCATCCATGGCTGCAGGAGCCAGAGCTCCTGTCTGCTCTCGCAGAACAAACTGCTGAATTATTCTGCAGAAGTAAAACAAACATGGCGTATTCTTTTCAATTCTGTATATGTGTATCTTATGAAACCATGAGCGAATTAGATTTGCAAATAAATAGATTCACAGTTAATTTTGAAATGTGACGTTGAAGTAAATAATATAATCAAATGAATATAAGATTTGACCAGGTTTCTGATATTGAAGTGACACAATCAACGTACAGAAGCATCATCTTGCTCCATAAACATCATTAGTGGTGGTGCCAAGTGTCTGAAGTTGATCAGTATATCTTGCTTGCACATTACAATCATCAAGATTAAATTTGGTAAATGGTAATCAAGTAAAGCCATTGGTCTGCTGCAGTAAGTTGAAATCAGGAATACTGTCACGTCAAAGAAGTGTCATATTTTGAAAACCAAATCTTCATGTGTACTGCAGAACTTCTCACATGATCCTACTGGTGTAGTCAATAGATTAATTCTCAAAGAATGTAATTTCCATGGACATGCTACATCATAGTTGTACCAGTCAATACAGTGCCTTACAGTATATACCTGAATTACATAAGCACCAATTGAAGTGAGTCATAGATTTCTCGACACGAACCATGACACAATTTATCATTCAAAATTTTTGTTCCATGTCCTCTTTTTCACAACCTACTTTGATTTCTTTTGCATTTCATCCAACAGTTGGTTGGCATGGTCTTCGAGAAAATCAATCTTCTCCGTCTTCCTGTGGTTAATTTTCTGAAGCTTGACTATCCTTTCAACAAGCATGGCCTTATTCACAGCTGGGAAGTCCCCTCCACCGGAAGATTCTACAGCCTGAAATGATTGGTGTGAAATAACTTGTATTAAACTTGAAAACCTGACAGAAACCTGGTTTCAAGAGTTAAAGTTTGACTTCTTACGTATGCTACCACAACATTCAACTGTGTCTAAATTCTTTGTAGTAGAAATCTGCTTGTCCTAGGGAACATTGATGGTATAAATCTGCCAGTCTTAGGGAGCCCTTCATTGCAAGACACACTGTTGAATTGTAAGCATGCTAACCAACTTCTCTTCAGTTTGGCCATCTCTCTAGGATGAGTTTGTACATCCATAGAAATGATTCAAACTATATCTCTATTGATGAAGGGTTACATTTGAGACCAGGCAGTCTATTATTTTTTGCATTGATTCTTACCCTATGATCCCTTGTTAGGTGAAGTACAATATCACAAAACAAACTATCAAATTAAAACAATCACTCTGAAGTGTGATAATAATATTTTAGATTGATTCATATTATCTTTTTCTGAATGTCACTGGTACTTTGGAATAGTAAAGCTAAGATAGTTACTGTTTGAAGGAATATTTAAGTCATTGGCTGTATAACTGATGATGAAATTGATTATCGTATCCATTTAGAGTATAGGCCTTAAATTTACACAGGGAACATCAGTAGTTTTTAGAAGCTAAAACTAAAACTAGCTTGAATGAAAATGTCTCCAATAAACATTGTACGTGATATTGTGAACAGAGATAGATATAAACATAAAGGTGAGTTTTTTCATCATATTTTGCAATAATTACAGAGCCTACTGAACAAAATGTAGAGAGAGAACATGGTGTATGTTGGATTATTACTTGTTTATCTTGTGACGGCGTTCGAGTGACAACACTGGGTGTGCTTCCCGCAGCAGTTGTTGTTGTGGTGGCTGTTGTTGTAGCTGTGGCTGATGTAAGTGTGCCAGCTGCTGTGTCCAGTGAACCACTGGAACTCGTGCGAGAGCCGGTACTCAACGTCTCCTTGGTGTTGTTTTCTCCTGTGTCATTGGACTCCAGTTTCTTGGTAGCTTGCTGTAACTGTCGACTCAAATCCTGTGTGTAGACGAGTAATAAGCTAACCAATCAATGGTGCTCACTCATTTTACTGAGAAATATGTACAACATGCATTTTTACAGGTCTTCAAAAAGTGGACTTCATTACATGAATGCAACTGAGACGGAGTGATGAAGCGATGGAGTCCTACCAGGTCTGGTATTCAACTAATTTACAAATATGAACATCATGACACTACTTCAAATGCACATTTATGCTTTTCTGTTGTGAAAAAATGCAGCACAATTTTCAACTAACTGTTGACAAACTTAAAAGCAAAAGACACAATAAAAAGATAGCACAGTAACTGAACAGACTGTGTACATACACCAGTGAAACATGCCATAGTAACATGGTGCGTTTGAGGCTGTCACATGCACTGGATGTCAGTCACTGACTTTCTAGCCATCCTTATTCACTTTGAACAACAGGAAAGACATCACAGATTTTACTACAATACCACTGATGAAATGCAATATTGTCCTACAAAGGTGTCTGTCTTTCGCTAATAACAATGAGTGTATTACTTGACCTGCACTTTGGTAATAAACAGAGAATTTCAATCCGATAAAAAATTTAAAACTCAGCCTGTCATCACCTATCTTCAGTAACAGCATGTGATTTTATACAGTCTTGTAACACTGACATGTAGGAATGTTTGAACGTTTTCAAGTAAATGGATGACTCAATGAGAGTTTTAACTGAAGACAGAGTTGTAAAAAATATAAGCAAGTACAACAATTCAATAATTTTATTCTATTGGGCTTTAACACTTTCACTGCCATCTCCCCAAACATGTTTACCAATATGTAAATGAAGGGGTTGCACCAAAACTTTGTAATAAAAGGATGACAAACCTTGATATTTGCAGCATGTTTTCTCTTGAGAGTCTTCACTTCATCCATTTTATCATCTAATTGCACTGTCAGCAACTCAACCGCTTTGCTTTTTTCTTCTAACTTGTTGGTTAATAACTCATTCTCTTGATGTCTCATGTGTTTTTGCTCCTCCAGCTCCGACGTCTATTTGCCAAACATAAATGTAAATGTGTTACATATTCACACAAATGACAGTCTGTATGGTGTGTGCCACTGTTTATAAACATCAGAGTTATGATTTCAGAGAGTAGGAAGTGCTGTCAATATGTCATCCCATAGACCCTGAAGTGGCGGATTCTATGGTCAGCCATGTGGGAATCTAAAAAGGTATTAAACAGTTACAAAACATAGATTTATTTTGGTGCTATATTTGTCCATATTTGTCAAGCAGGTGATATTCGAAGCAACTTCTACACATTTGGAAGAATGTAATGTAGATTGTGATGAGATAGAATATTTTCATACATTTCACTGTCAACTTGTAAAGTTTAACCCTGAAATTAGGTCAGAATTGAAGTTGCTAGTTGACAACGGTAATCATACAAATAGTAATGTAGAACATTAACCAGTTCAATGTGATCTGGGAGGCACACAGCATAAAAATACCGCAATTATACGGTGTCGCTCACATTTTATCAGAACTGGTTCATAACAGTATGGGTACCAAAGATCAACCAGAAAAACAAGAATGACAAAAGCAAATAAGGTCTGCAACTTAGGTACTGGAGGTCATCTTTAGGAACATGCATATCAACTTCTATAGCAATGGGACAAGCAGATCCTACATACATAAGCAAATGTCAACAAAAAATTAGCCAGAGAAGCTTGACAAAAAGAAAAGGTGGGAGAGTGGGGAAAAAAAAGTAGGAAAAAATATAAAAGGGATCTTTAAAAAGGAATGCTACCTCATCAATCTTCTATCCCCTACCCCCTCCTGAATATCAATGTTCCACCCTTGGTTGACCATGTTTACATAAGACCAGCTGGCAGTATATTTACAACTTTGGGGATGTTTTAATTAATGCTACGAGTGCTATTATTCAAATGTAAACAGCGCTTAAATCAGTTACAGATAGTGAAATTCCTTCCACTGTGGGGGGGATTATGACATCTGGAATTATCCTGGATCCAAATTTCTCATCAGTTCTTGTGTGTCTTACATGCGAAAGTTGCAAAAATTGGTTTGCAATGAAAAAATTTACCTCAGCTCTGTTTTCAGGATCAAATTTTGCTACAAGTACAAATTGAATTAAGGATGATAAATACCTTTTAGACACTTTCAGATTTTTATTTTTTTCTCAGTTGAGCATGTCCCAAACCCCAATAAAGTATACATTTCTGAAAGCCCTGATATAGAGCTATCCGACCAAGCACAGTGCACGGTCATTATTTGCATAAGAGTCACGTGACAAGCGTTTTGCTGAACCTTCCAAAAACCGGTTTTCCCGGCCTTATGCGAACACGCTGCAAGATTTCCGGTTGGAATTTCTTCATTGACAAGCCTTGACAATATCCTTCAAAACCGTGTCTGCGATTTTTTTCGGAGGCTCCATTCAAATTATATGGCGTGATAATTAAAATTCCTTGAAAAGCACCTTCGTCCAACACCTTTAAGAGCGCATTAAAAAATAACAAAGGCATATAAAGGAAATCCCAGACACGGAATGTGAGTTCATTATTTTTCCAATGGACGGTGTGAATTTCAAGCAGCTAGTGTTTGTGAGCGCGAATTGACGAGGTGCCAAAGAAGGGTACTTCATTCACACATTGAATTCGAGAAAAACGCAAAAAAACATGTTTTGATACTTCTACGCTACGGCATTTGATAAATAGACGTGCACGAGCCTCAAAACGGGCATACTTTGTTACCAAGTGATGGTGTCGGCCGGGAATGACAGTTGTTCAGAGAAAAAGTCCTAGGAAAATAAAATAAATCGCGGAAAACTACCAATTTTTGGAGCCTTGCGTGTCGACACATCGCCACAGCGAATGGCTTCAGTGGGAAAAAACAATGACGTCAGCAGTCATTACTGATAGCGGGCGTGTCCTAAATTCATATGCAGATAAGCTTGTTTGCGTTCCCCAGATCACACTCCCCTCACACGCTATATAGACATTGCAGAACCGTAGACTGATAGCGTAGTATCGCACTAATTGCAAAGTTAATTCTAGGACGCGCCATTGCGCAATAAAATCTCGAATGGCCCTCATTTCTACGTTTCACGCGCCACTAAGGGGGGAACATTATATGAATGGGTCGATCACGCAGAGTTCACGTAGTTCATACATTCGCGAAGCTCCCCGAAGGTCATTACCTCAGTCATAGTGTGACATGTAAAACGATTCAGTTACCTATCAACCTTTGCAATTAAATACCCACTACAGCATATATGGTGGTACATAGGAAGCTGGGTAGAAAGGACGGATGTAGGGGACACGGTGTTTTGGAGCCATACGCATGTGGCATGGCCGATGAATATAGAACAACGGCACTGGCCGCTGCGTAAAGGTGGAAAGCTAGTCGACACTCGGATTTTTAACGCCAGTACTAATAGTTGATGAACCCAGGATGATCGGGCAGTCCCTTAAATTGAAGCGTTTGCAACGTCTACCGTCCATACAAACGAAATGTTGAACACTGCAAGGAAAAAATCCATGATCGTTTTGTAGAGCAACACATTTTAGTAGCCAGGTCTTTGCATAGAATAACACCGCTGTGTAAAATCCTTTGGCCAGAACCAATGATCGTAAATTTGCTAATACATACGAGTTATGTTTAAAAGTTGATGTATCGATCACTTTATTTAGGTCGTACGGGTTACAGTCTCGTGCTATATCAGTGTATGAGTAGCCTAATTGTCGATGCGTGCAAATCGAGGGCCACTCTCGGAGAAATCCTACGCTAAGCTTTGATCATGATCATTTCCACAGTCAAAATCACAGTCCTTAGCAATCTGTACAGTTGTTCAAGTCCGACATATCAATAATTCATCACATAAGTTACGTAAACAATTGAATCAAACCAAACGGTTTGCTGTTGCCATTATTTGGCCTGTTGCGTACGTACAAGGGACAACTTTGCAGTAGGCTTGGTTGGTTACGGGGCGCCCGATCTCCAGTATTCTCCTTTTCGATCTCCAGTATTCTCCTTTTCTTGACTTGATAGACTATTGCATTTTCTGCAGAAAATTCAAGGTTTTTACATGTGTGATGATGATGGCCCCCGATTTTCTAAAATGGCCCCCTTGGGACAGGAGTTGGGGCCAACAGTGGCCCGTTGTTTTTAAATCCTAGAATGAACACTGTGTAATTGTTTATCTAACATTGCAAAAAAGACGTCAACCACCGTAAAGCGGCGTGTGCAGGCTCCGACCAACCCTAAGCAAAGAGTGATAAAATGTCGCACTGCTGAGAAATCGTAGTTGACACGATGTCTTGACCACACTAAGAAAAATGACTTGCTCTCTGGTGTAGACTATGAAAAATGACTTGCTCTCTGGTGTAGACTATGTTTGGAACTGTACGAATACTTGTTTATTGGACTAGGCTTCGACAAACATTTAATTACGGTTTATTGTTTACAGACGGAAGTAATCCTGGTGTTTGGAGAAGTCACAGCACGTCATTATGTAAATTAGCTAGTGCAACGCAAAGTTGTGTCACTCAAGATGGATTATGGAAATAGCAATGCAAATGTGTCCACAATGTTTACAAAAGTCTCCCGATTTAACCGGGATAGCCACGTGCATTTGTTTTGATTTTTAAAAATCGTGAATTACACGGAGACCATTCCTTATCTTGAACTGGCGACACATCTCAATTCTGGGTCTTAGTTCAAGGTGTATTCTCAGAGATTTTTAAAAATTTGACAGAAAAATGAACGATTTGGTATTTATCATCCTTAAACAAGACAAAATTATGTTCACAGCCTTCGAAACTGTCTCACAACAAATCCTTGGTTGGTGTAGGTCATTTAAGGTCACAAAAGAAAATTACCTAAAATATAAATATTTGGGGGTTTCCCAACACTTTGAGCAGAAAATTTATCTAATAACATCCCTCGGGACTTTTGTACCAAATTACAAAGCTATCAGACAAGAAATTTTGAGAACAAGTTTTCTTGACCAAATATGACAAAATTGTCTTAAAAATACAAATTTGTATATTTCAGGACAATTTCCACATATCTAACTATTGTCATCCCTGGACATCTGTACACCAAATGTAAAAGCCAGTCCAGGGGCTTTAAAATGAAAATTTTTTTACGATTTTTTGACCAAAAATAACAAAAATTGCCCCAAAACAGTAATGTTTCCAATGTTGTCGTAATTTTCAACAATTAGAAGGATAACACCCTTGCAAACATCCAATCCAAATTTGAGAGCAATTGGGCTAGCGGTTTCAGAGAAGAAGAAATTTTACGTAAAATGAGAAAAAACAACCAAAAAATTCAGCAAAAATATAAAATTCAAGATATCTTCACGATATTCATCAAACTGATTTGGATCAACCTTAGTAACCTGTATACCAAATATCAAAGCTATCAGATTAGTTATTCTTGAATAAAAAAAATTTTGACCAAAAAATTCAGAAAATTGCCTCAAAATTACAAATTTTAAAAATTTCAATTCAATTTGTATACACTTGACTGATGTCATCCTGAGGAACATGTATACCAACTTTCAGAGCAATCAGATGAGTGGTTTCAGAGTTAAACATTTCTTGACTAAAAATTGAAAAAATTACCTGAAAAATAGAAACATGCAAATTTCATCCTAAATTTTACACATCTGCTTTAGAATACCTAAAGGAACCTGCACAACAAGTTTCAACCCTATCTGACCAACGGTTACAGAGTTTTAGCAATTTGCAGGGTTTTTCCTTTTTTCCCCCTCATTTGCATATTTTTGACACTGACAAGTTCATTTGAACAAATTCACATCTCCACCCCTAGGTGCACCTGTACACCAAATACTAAGACAGTAGGTTTTGCCGTTTAGCTGTTTTTGATGTGGACGGACATACATACATACATACATACATACATACATACAGACATGCAAATGGCATGCAAATGAACTGATTCAGCTTATACGATTACCTCACATTGGTATACCAAATGTGAGCTAAAAATGACAATTTATCTGAAACCTCTGCCACTGTCCATTCAACACATGCCACTGGCTATGGTCTTTTTCCATGATTAGCAAACAATGTTTATTTCACTTTGTTTGCACTCTGAAAGTTACAACAGTAAATAGCCAGGTCTATTGTATGCAAATTCTAATATCCCCTTTATGTCCAGACATTGTGCACACACAAGCAATAGTATTGATTGTACAACGACAAAGCAAATTTGACATAAAATAGACCAATAACTCAACAAGATTTCCACACACCAGAACAAATAATTTTCACCCTCAACCTTGGCTGTCATTATGAAACGCATAACACAATAACAGAATGCCACAGTCAAAACTCACCCCCAAAAGTATCAATATTACAGACTCATAAAAAAACTATCTAACAGAGACATTTAGAAATGCTATGCTTTTTTTCTCATTTAACCAAACACACACAGTATAATAATTCAAAAATCAAAAGTGGTAGAAACTATAATTTTTTTCATATCGTCATAAGCAGAAAGGATTAATCCTCTTACCAAAGTTAAATTTGTTTTCTTCAGTTGATTGCACATATCTGTAAGTTTCTCATTTTCTTTGGTTACTGCCTCTACCTGAAAATCAACATAACATAATACTGTACAGGAACAATACAAAAACTCTCAAGTTTCTGGTTACTTATCCTGGTATCACAAAGTACCGGTACATGAATACAGTGTTTCAAGTTTTACTATTCATTCACTTTCTGACCTTGCAATCCAAGTTTGCCCATATATGGGTCAAACTTTAAAGTTATCTCACAATGAATCAGAGACCACAAGACTAATGATAATGAGTTGGTAGTAAAAGCATACTTCGCGGCTCTTGATGGTAAAATATTGGCCAACATTTCAATAACATGCATTTTGAATAAAATTGTTATATTTCTTACATAATTTTAACCATTTATCTGCTAATTATCTAATTTAAGTAAACAGGCTTTCACACACAGGGTGGACTTCTAATTATTTCTCAGTAAAGTCAATCCATATTTGTGCATTCTCCATTGAAACTCTGTACTCTATATGATATTGAATATCAACACTTTTATCAGGACTAGAATATGTTTATAATGAGACAACATGCTGAGACTGACCTTGTTAGAAAGTGCAGTATTTGAGGAAAGTAATTCTGCATTTTTGGCAGTAATCTTTTCTGTAAATTGTAGCAGCTCGGACTGTTTGCGGTTCAGACTGGCAATGTCATTTTCAAGTTCGGTGTTATTGGATTGCAATGTGCCCAGTTCTTCTTCCAGTCTCTTAACTGTTTCTCTTTCCCTGGAGTAAAAAAAAAAATGTGCAGTAAAATTAGAATATAACTGCTTAAACTCTTTCATTCAAATTACAAGTGTGGGGGTTTAATGAATAAAGGTTAGTTCAATTTTGGTTTAAACAGAAGCTGCCTATTTTTCTCCAAAAGGGTTGAAGTTTCACAACTGCTAATAATAAAGTCAAATGCAAAGAAGGACCAATTCTTCATGAACTTACAAATTAAACTATTTGTGGCAAGTTTTGTTTGACATGATCAATCAACCATTTGATGTAGTACTCTGAATTGAAATATAAATGCCAATCTTTGAAATGTCAAAATCTATTTTGATATTGCCAGTTTGGTAGTTGAATTCAAACTTCTTTTGAGAGGTGTTGAGCATAACTACATTTTTTGCTGTCAGAGGATTAAAAACTTGAGTAGTATCAGATGTGTACGTCTATGTCAAGTATACATCAAGTCAACTGATGTTATACAGTTTCTTTTTTAGATCTGGCCAAGAATTCAGAGAATTTCTTTATCAGTTACCTAAGGCATTTCATTCTTAACAAATGACAATTTTGTTGATGCAAAGTCTAAATCTATATTTTCTACAATTTTTCTATCCCTATAAAAGCCAAACATATTAATTATGCTACAAAACCTACAATTCTGCATAAACCCTATTCTATCAAACATTACACAGTGAACTTGAAAAATTCAGCATTTCTTTGAAATGTTTAAAACAACGGAAAGCTTCACTCTTTCAACCCCTATCCCTGAGGAACAACAAGGCTTTCACCAAAAGGCAGACTGCACAAGGGTTTAAGCACATGCACATGCATGTGGTCAGTTATCCAGAGGACTGCATTTAAAATGACATAAAAATGCAGTGGTTTAATCTGGAGACATTGGTGAAAATAGAACATGCTATTTTTGCTTACTTTGCGAGTTCCTCCTGGAGCTTTTGCATGTCATCCACCTGTATAGTCAGTTTACGATTACTATCCTTCTGGTTGTTCAGTAATTCTTTGAACTCTGCCATCACTTTTTGATTCTTGACGCACTCCTCCTCCAGGTTCTTGATCTGTTACAAAACACAGAAATGAGTATTCTGTTGAAAATTTTCTGTGAGTTACAGGGCCCTAATTAAAATGGTTGAGCAGGAAACATACAAGAGTACATAGTTTCCACTGTTTTACAAACTAATCAATTGTTGAATATATTCAATAAATTTTGTTTAAAATATTGATGACAAAGATCAGGAATTGAAAGACATAATTCAGCAGTTTCTGTGCTTTTATTTATCCAATCCATGAATTTATTCTCATGAGGTATGAACCATGCAAATAGCAAATATATGAACTGTAGGAATCATTTGTAGTTTCATAGTATATCTTTCATATGCAGCTACACAGAACTCAAAAGGTCTAATTTACGCTACACATCAAGGCGAAAAACAATATCATGACCAACAGGCTCTACATTAGGTGAAAAAAAATATTGTAATCTGATCTGTACATTCATCAGGGACTCCAACGAAATATGACGCAGACAGCATCACAAAAATATGAATAGAACCAGGAGGTGAAAGGTCGAATGTGAAAGTTCACATACCTTATCTTGGTGGGTTATGGATTCTGCCACTTTATCTTTCAAAGTCTTTTTCAAGGATTCCAACTCCCTGCTCACTTGTTCATACATCTGAACACGAAGAGAAGGCAAGTGTTAAGTAAGATTGCAATGGTGAAAACAATAAATATGAAACTGGTAGGAATGTCCACCTATTTCAATGTAAAACCTTTCTACCTTTAGAAAGACAGATATCAACACAAGTTATATGTTGGTCATTTTTACTTCAATAGGAAAAAAACATTTGAATTTGGTATGAATATATAAATTAGATTACACAATTTCTGGGTCTTCCTATATTAAACAAACAATCTAAATACTTGACAATTAACTTATCATCAAAGTAAATGACTATTTAATCTGTAGTATATATTTTAAAAACAATATCTGAGAAAATTGCATCACAGAACATTATAGCATTGATCATATACTTGTAGCTGTACCTCAATGTTGTCTGATTTTTGTTGCTTTTCAAACTCTAATTCCGTTTCTTTTTCTTTCAGCTTTATATCCAGTGAATTGGATTTTATCTCCTCTGATTCCTGCAGTGAAAGAAGTAATGAATGTGTTACAAGTTGTAAAAACAACAGGTGCTGGCCATCTGACCAGAATCATTGGCATGTGTTTGGTGACTTGACATAAAAGCAGTGAGGTAAAAAAAATACTGTGTCTTTGTGTTAACATGTCCTAATAAAATAGGATAGGTTGGTCAGGAACTCTTCGTTTTCTTTTTATTTTGGTATGACCCATCAAAATTCAGCCAAATTTGGCAAACTCATGCATGATATTTTAAAATACAATAAAAAATTAGGGTCAGAGGTATTAAATAGCGTAAGTCAGGTACCATAAACAAATTTCTTTTTTCATTTGGTGTGATGGAACTTTTGCTAGCGTTTCACAGATAATTTTACAACTATGTAGCAGCTTGATGGCCAAAACTTGTTAAAATACATTCACTACAACTGTTTATGTAAATCAAAGTCCATATGTGAACGCATGTAAATATACTCATACAATCTTGACTTAAGCATAACTCTTATACTAATCTACACTGAAATTTAAAATCTACAAGGCTGATTTTCGTTTACGTTGCTTGATCTGTTTCCTCCATGGATATTGGATGCAAAGTTTTAACTATCCACACAGTGAATTCTAATAAGTATTCTATTTCACCTGATAGGTTTTAATCATTTCTTGACAGTTCTTCCTGATCTGTTCCGTCTCTTCCTTGGCTTCGGCCAGCTTGCTCTCTGTCTTCTGTAGCTTCAGTTTTGTTTCCTGAAAAAAGGGAATAAGAGTACCGCCAAAGGATGTCAATTTACATGTGTGCAGACCAGCAGTAGTGTAGTGAATTTCATCGATGGTAAAAACGCTTAAATTGGGTTAATAAAACATATGTATGACCGGAATGTGTGCAAGTCAGTATTTCTGACCTTTGACTTCTGTACATTTGATCTCATATGAACGCCATGTAACGCAAGTATTTGAGTATTCAAGACACACCACTGACATTTATGAACAGCTGAAATGAAAATCTTAAACACTTGAACTAGGGCAATATCTTAACTTCCATTCATGTCTTTGGTACCAAAACTAACTTTCCATTAATCACACTGGTGAGTCGGAGATGGTTGTGGTGTACTGGACATTTTCCCATATTCTACACTTGTTCAGATTTATTGAAGACATAGAAATTTCCAAACAGTTTGAAATGATAAGAATAAAATGTCGGTATCATACAATTAAAAATAGAAAAAAAAGATCCCGCAACATAGCTGATGCACTCACCTTATGGGAATCTAACTCTGTCTTTAATTTATTCTGAGCCCATTTCACTTTGATACCTTGTGAATTTATTTCTTCTTTGAGTTTCTCTACCTCTTTTTGTAAATTTGCAATTTCTGAATCCTGCAGAAAGATGAGACACCAGGGAAAAAAATCAATATGTTGGCATTGCAGAGTTGGTAACGACACTGAAATAGCATATGGTATTTTCAGCGATGGAAAAATATTTCTAGGATCCATTGTGACGGGAACAAAATTACAACTATCACTGTGTTTTAACATTAATAAGACATATTATAATCTCATATGTTATTTGAGACAATTGTATAAGTTCTGTAATAAACAGAAATATCAGCATAAATGAATATTTCTTTTGTTCAAGTCTCTACAAAGACTTGTGAGTGACAAGTTTTCTTAAGAAAATTTTGCTGAGAGCTTTTCAGGAAGTCAAACCATGGCTTATACTTTGAAGAAGAAATTACAAAATAAAGACAATATGTTCAGCTTAACATTCAAACAGCAAAATTTAAATATTACGATCAATAAATTATATTTATTGCCAGTAATGAGAGAAATTATTTAGACAAATTAACTAAACAAATTATCAAAATTATTAACTCCATCATTACTTCTAGTGTCATGTACACCTAAACTGTTATGCTACATGTATTAATTATTCAACTAAATACAATGGAATAAGGAAAACTTTTTGTAAACATACAGGAATACAAAAAAATTTACTTGACAATAATCAGGTACATGAAACTCAAATGTGAGAAATTTTTCATAATAGGTTTTCTGGACAATAAAGACTCGGAAAAGCACTTCATCTGAACCACAAATACTTGTTCTACAGACGATGCTGTGCTTTTTTGATTTGTTTAATTCAAAATAAGTACATGAGAAATGCTCATAAATAATGCTGTGATGTTGACTTATTGATTTTCAATTTAGTGAATTTGAAACTCATTACAGAAGCCCTATGAAGATGGGTGGCCTGGACAGGTCAAAGTATGACACTGTGGACAGCTGTCACCACCTATAGTTACAGTGATGACCCAATGGAGCAGCATATAACCAGTGTATTGATAACACACAGCTTCTGCAGAGTTGATGAATATTTCACCACACTGTGAGAGTGTGAGCGCTAGGGAGGGTCAAAAGGTCAACTGGAGGAATTCATACATATGGTGATAATATATGGACGGATGATCACTTGTCTAGTGGGAAGATTATTTTACATCACAAAATTGATAAATTTTTGGAAAGTCATTAAAGCTGTTTTGACTCCTGTGACGGTTATGAAAGTGCACAATTTAAATTTACAAGAAAGCTTCTCTTAGTTTTTATATCTGTATAGTCATGGAAGTTCATATTGCTCTGAAAACTAACAATATACCTGTGAATGATCTTCAGGGTCAATAGTTCAATTGGGCCTATTGATGGATTCAGTGTCATTTCTCACATGTTACAATGGTTTGGGGATCATTTGGAATATGCAATCTGACAAGTCAATGTCAGTTTTAGTTACATATGTGAAACATCCAAGAAAGGCCTGTATATTATCTCCTTCCATTTTTTTCAGAGCACATCACAGGCCCTCTGGCCTATGAAAGCCAGAAGAACACATATATTATTTCTATATTCCTATCCATAATGACTAATGGTGGTGAAATTTTGAGCTATTTTCAGTTTGCAATGCCTAATGCTGCCACCATATGTTCAAGCTGTTACAATGGAATAGGAAGTGCAAATTACCAGACATGTCTATTAGTGGCTAGGGTTGGTTTTCCTGGTGTGAAAACTATTCATATAAAATAGTTAATTTGAACCATATGGTACTGGAGATACACAAACGTCTGCATCACTTTGAATGAAAAATTGCAATTGATGATAGAAGAATGTAAATGACAATTTATTTATGTAATAAAGTTGCCCCTTCAAAGATTTCTATAAATATGAAATCAAGAGCCAACTGTTATGTTTATAATGATTGAGTATTAAATATACCATCACTCTGCTTTTACAATAATATGGAGGTTTGCTATTTGGTAGAACGGCTGCAAGCTCCTTGCAATATTTGTGGTAGGAACCAGATATTATCATATGTAATGTAGAGTTGATAGAAATATTTTATCCCTTTTCTACAAAACATTCATTGAAAGTGTTTTAACTTTTTCTTGTATTTGTTTAATGCATAAATTGTCCGTTAAGATTGTTCAATATGCTCCAACATAATCAGTACTCCTGAGAGAAATTTGTTTTGTTTTTACAACCAACAGCAGCACCGAAAGGCTCACTCTCTAATATCATGTAAAACCTATGTTTTATCTTCAGAGTTTATTTTCAGTCCACCGGCTTGCAGGTCAAATCGGTGCAAACATTCTTTTATTCCAACCGCAGTGCGGGTTTTAAATGAAAAGAAACGATGTCAAGCTTTTATCCAGTGTCTGTTTGTTTGTTTTTATTTATTTCTCTTTCGTAGATTTCTCGTTTGTTCGTGCGTGTATGTTTTCTTCAGTCACCATTATCATTGCCCAGTGTTTAGGATGAATAAAGTATTGATTGATTGGTTGATTGATTGATTGGTTTTCTTTATTTGTTATTATTTATTTTGGGCTTTCTCTGTTAAGTTGTGTCTGAAAGTGGGTTCTTGACTTCTCTTTAAGCAAAGCTTTCACTGATATAACTGACTTTTAAACTGACACAAAATTGATCTTAAAATGTCAAAAGACAATGGCTATGTCCCTCTAACTAAGTGATATGGCCATGGACAAACTGAAAACAATGCCATACATGGACAATGTGGCATAGAATATAAGGTCATGGCAAAGTGTCCCTGACAGCTGCAACACATTAATGCCATATAATTCCAGCCAACACAGTGTGGAGTGAAAATCTCCTATGAATACCCGTGAAATGTATATGTACGATTCAATTTTTTTGAACTACTACCTATGGCAGCTCATTTTCGAGCTCTTGGAGTAAGAAAACTTTTTGTCATCTTAGTTTTTCAAAATCGAAAATTTTATTTTTCCCCATAGAGATAACACATTATGGTTGCCATTTTGAATTTTACATATCAGTAAACATCACTTAATTTGTTTCTCTTGCACAAAACTTTGCACAGTGACCCCTGATTTTTATTCTTGATTTGGTAAGAGTATGGTTGAAAGTTTCATTGAGGAAAGTTTGAGCGAAAGTTAAAATCTATCACTTTTAAGGCACACACCACCTTAATATTAAAGTTGGACTGTATTTGAGAGGGAAACAGACAAAGATTCAAAGGTTGGATGTTATCATGAACTTGAGTTTTATTCCTATACTGCGAGACTTACCTCCTTTGTATAGATTTCTCAAAAACAGGCCACAATTGTGGAATACCCCACTATATTGGATGTGATTTGACTTTGTAGAAAGTGATATGACTGATGAAAGGTGAACACTGATCTACAGAATAATGCAATGCCATGCTTGCAGAACACAGAGTTAAAAAGAAATTTGAACTCACATCACGTATTCTGGCACCAAACTGATCAAACATGGCACATACCTTGGCATCAAACTGACTCTTGTATTTATTTCTCTCTGCCTTGATTGTTTTCAGTTGTGCCACTGTGGCTTCCATCTGCTTGTTGTGTTCAGCTAATTTCTTTTCAAGAGTCTGGCCGGTTTTCTGCATGTCCATCTGTTCCTTTTCACTCTTAGCAAATTTAATCACCATCGATTCCTTCTCCTTCACGGCTTCCTCGTACATCTTTTTCACCTGTATGAAAGCAATAGGATATTTTGTCACTAGAATAAAATACTCAGAATATTTGCTGTACCACAGTCGTAGGAATAGGACTGAAGACGACAACTAAAATGCGAAATTGCTGCTCTACCCTGTGTTAACTCAGTGGGGGAAAATAAAATTTTCTACTTATTGAACATGAATTATAATTCATAACACTGATACTATCCTGGGAAGTCAGTAATGAGTGTGACAACTGATTCAACAAAATCAAAGAATACTGAAATCATGCTATGCCATAATGGTACAATTCAACATTACCAAAAGTGATGTATTACTATGTACTTAACTGTGTACAAAACTTCAAAATACAAACACAGTACTATTACAAGAAACATCAGAGCAGGGTTCTGCAGGTGTGCTTATAATTTTAATGATGTACATGTATATTCTTACCTGGTCAACTCTTGTAGCCATTTCTTTCTGTAATGTGTTTATAGCTCTTTTAGCTGCAGCATCGTGTGATAACTGTTTCTCCTTGAACTGGGTAAGTTCCCTCTTCTGAGCTTCAACTGTTGTTTCCAACTGCATGAAGGACCATAAAAATAATATTGAAACAGAAATATAATATTTGAACGCATATTTCATTTAATTTGTTTTCTGGTTCACTTCAGATCAAGATGCTAATAAGCATTTAACATCTACAAACATCAATCTATTTGTTATGTACATAAGTTATACTTTAAACAGAAACATTTCTGAATTAAGGGTTTCTGCAGCCCTCATTGGTTGGTCAACATGCAAATTTTTTGCAAGTATAGTACTTTAAAAGAAATGATTGGACGGCCAGAGGAACTCACCTGTTTGACGGTTACTTGATATGTTTCAACTGTGGAACTTTCCTTTGCTCTTATACTTTGGATGTCTAACCTCATGGTGTTGCTTGCTTGGTGGGCAAGTTTCAGTTCCTTGGTCTTCTCTTGATAAGACTGTTGAAGACTGTGAGAACGATACCACAAGAGACATTTTAGTATGTGTTTTTTATTGACTCTGACTGAAAACTGAGTCAAACTTTCTGAGGAAGAAATAAGATCTGTTACCAACAACTGAATAAAAATGGTATGAAATTCCATACAGTCACCCATATCGTTATACTGACAATAAACTCTTTTGTACAGGAATATACATGTAACTATATAGTGTAAAACTTTATTATAATAAAGGACATGAATAGTTTTCATCAATAAGAATTATATCATCAGATTTGCAGACTTAACCCTTATCCTTTCAAGTTCATATATCATCATCAGGTTCAGTTGGTTATAACTGGCGAGGTACAACATTTCTCGCATGTTGCATTTTAACAAAACATTAAACATCTGAAGGCCCTTGAAAACAGACACTGTAAACGTGATTTTACAGACCAGACCTGCTATAACAGACAAAGCCAAGTGGGTCACTTGGAAGATGGGGAGGTGATACTGTCTGGCCAGAAAAGGGTTAATAATAACTCATTTACACTTTGTTAAATTGAATGTTTCATATCCAGCATTTGACGGGATATTGCCCACTTGGAAAAGTACATGTTCTCCCAATTGACATCCTATTGGTTCTAAAGCATTGTTCCTCAGATCTGACCTGTGAACTATGGTTTATTTTATTTGAATGCCTGCATGATTGTACACTGCCACTGGTGCTTGTGTATTGGGCCTGGAACTAGGGCACTCTGTAGTCATATTACTTGTGCTCCCCTTGGCATGCAATGTTATAGAGGACGACAGAAATGGCACTTGTGTTCTACAACTATTCACCTCTGTACCTAAAGCTTAGCAAAAACACTGCAGTATTGTACCTTGGAATGTCCCAACCAGAATATACTAAAATAGGAATGATAATATCAATTTCAATTTTAAAGGATAAAATTGCCTCCTGGAAGACACAAAAGCCCAACAAAGCTTCTATGAAATGTGAAATACACACATCTGAGTCATGATTACATGTAGGCATGGTGTTGCTGTATATGTGATATGATCTGTAGGTATCGATGGTTAGCTCCATGTTAAAACTGAACAAACATTGTCAAATGATATTTCAATAGCTGACAGCTGTCATGTATTTACAAATCTGAGACCTCATATGTTGAAGCATTTCAATGTTGTTAATGTTTAATCAAAGAAATGATCACAACACATGACGGAATTTTGATAAAATACATTAAGTTTTAGCACTCTCAACCACCCAATACTCTAAAGGTACGTATTTGAAATAAAATATATGGGAATGGATACAGTGAAATTATGGGATATATTGAAAATATGTTTTTGTATTGATCAGAACATTTTTCATGCAAAATATGGGTTTTTAAATAAATAATGTGATGGGTCAGGGCAGACATGATTATCTTGGAGACAAGATGGAATGGAATGGAAACTGATGGATAATCATAATCCAGCTATGTCTAGCATTACTTCAAAGCCCTGCTATAGCCTATATCTGCTATTATTAGCCAATCAAAATGGATTGTAACGGATGAGCCACCATATTTCACCACATACTGGAAGGTTTTCAATTACAAAAAAACTTGTGTATGTGTGTGTTTCTGATCAATGCATCATTTAAACCATATGTCATCTACTGGTCATGGACAACATGACACTAACTCATAGTATATTACTATCCCATACCATGACTTAAAAACATAAAACAAGAGTTCATATCTTTCTGCATTCTTTTCATGTAGAGTTTTCTTCTATATGCTGCATGAACAACAACCTTGAAAACACACATGGTATCTGCACACCAGACTATATTTTCAATATTTCAATTAAATTGATGACTCAGGGCAGTGAAATTGATCCATGCATCCCACAGTTGTACCTCATCACCACTGTCCTTCTGTTATGTAATTACTTTTCTGTGTATGAACTGTACGTTTTAGTCTGCTAAATTTACACTTCATTATAAAAATCAAATATCCACAATACACAAAGGTACAAGGTCATTTGCCAACATAACTAATGAACACCTGGTACCTACACTAAAAACTGTGCATACCCTGGGTGTGTGTGTATGTGTGTGTCTGTGTGTCTGTGTGTGTGTATATATCAAAAAGGCTGAAGGAAAGCTTGATCTGTCCATAGATTGCAAGAAGCATGAAACGTAGCAGATATCATTACTTTGTACTTGAAATGATTTTTTGTTTTTGCTTTATCACATATAAATGTATATGTGCGTGTGTGCATGTGTGTGTATTTATATATGTATACATACATATATTTGTTTTATATTTTATTTATTTATTTCTCATGGATACCTAGGAATATACTAGTATAGACTTGCACGGTTCATCCTTTCATGTCATGCTGCTTATTACAGTTGAATGAAAATAGCGAGAATTTTTTCAATATGTTCTACAATTCATTGACAAATATTTTATTTTAGATTCTCTGTAACAGAGTCTGAAATAGACTATGGATTCTGAAAATAGCCTAAATACATGGGAAATCAGCTTTCAACTTTTCAATTACAAACAGATGTCCATGTTGTATAGAAAGATTTGCACACACAACACACTCATATTATTTGCTTAGTAATATTTTGACCCTTTACCTATTTTGCTGGTCAACTGTTTTGCAATTTGAGGAAAAATTACCATGGAAACAGTTATGGTACCCTCCAATATCTGAAGTGATCATCATGCCATTTTTCATTAATTCAGTGATTATTACTTCAATTGAGAGTCTGTAACAACTGATCAAATATAATTCCATTTACTAAGTTTTCAGATTTTTATCGAAACGTGTCAGAAACGTATTCCCTTTCTCTTTTGGGAATATCAGTAATGCAGTGACATTATTCATCACTTGGCATGATCAACTATTCCATATTACAATGCATAATAATATTTCTCAAAATTATTATACATTTCTGTATGAAAATCTATTTCTACTATACAGGATATATTTGCCTGTATATGCAAATACCATGATAGTATACTGATGTTGTACCTCAGTCTTTTGCATAGAATATACTGGCAATAATACCCACAGAGAGACACTCTCTTCAGAAAAAAGGAATTATCTTCTCCTTTTAATCTTGAAGGTCCTTTATTATTCATCTCTATATGTGAAGGCAAGTTATTATTTATGTTGTTGTAGAAATCAAACGTAAATAGGCAACAGTGGTAAAAATTTGCATGTAGGCTCATGACCAAACAGATCGGAATAACTCTCATCAACCCTGGGAAGAATCATCACTTTGTGCAATTTTGTTATTTCACCATGGTTGAATACACAATGGGAAGAAAATTGCAGACACAAAATTACTACAGAGATCTGTATACCTAGACCATACAGGTCTACAGAAGATGAGGCTTTATATCGTGCAAGATTTAAATTCTCTCTGAATGATGTCACAGGAAATATTTTCCATATCACGCACTTAATATCTTTCTCTTTATACAAATTTCATGTCTGACGTAAAATCACCTGATAATATCACTCTGTCTTATGAAATATTTTTCATGTTATGGACACTATATTTAGTTTTTAGTAAGTCCATGATTTTGTTTGCGCAACTTAATACTTAAACATTAAAATGTTAAAGATATATGTATGATACAGTACTACAATAAATCGTCCATTTTCACTCCTGAAATCCAAAAATCATTATGGGCAATGGAAGAAAAAGCCTTGAATGAAACTAAGCATTAGTTAATTATGTTGTTATGTCTGATACTTTATTAAAATAATGATTAAGCTCTTTTAGTGTTTTCATTTTTTTTTTGTATTGTTTGGTGATGCGGGCGTTAGCTGTTTACTGTCTTGTTTTTTCTTTACATTTGAGCAGATACTCGAAATAAAGATTATATTATTATATTATATTAAATTCGGCAAGGGCCAATTTTTATCCAAAATATTGGTGAATAATTTTAGAAAAGTATTAATTTCAGTATATCACCGATTTAAAAAAAAATGTACACCAGTATAGTGCCCAACTTATGAATTTCAATAAAAATAATGATTGTGTGAAGTCACCTTATGTCTCCATACAGTCTGACTATCATTTTGGATTATTGAATATACGACATAAAACTACTAATTGATTCCAAACTACAAAGTACATAGATAATCTAGATTATTTTACAAAGGATTAGCAACAGTCTGTGACTGTGCCTTGTTTTGAGCTCTTAGACTGATGTGGGATCAGTTAACAACTGATCAGGTGAATGACTGTACATGAGGGTATTATATTGTATCATTTTGATACTGTCACACTGGACAGTTGGCAGATGTGTTTGCTAGTAGTGAATTATTTTTAGCCCATTTCTACACACATATTTGTTAGTTGTTGGTAAATACTGTAAAATTGCACGGAAAATGTATCAAAAGCTATTCCACAGTGGCAAAATAACAGTTCGCGTGAACAAGGATCCAAAAAGGAACTAGAGATTCTATATCAAAAGTATATCTAGTATGATAACTCAATATATAATACAATTGATATGTAAAATTATTTACAATATCCATAGTATACCTAACATCTTTAATATCACGTACGTTTGCTAATTATAATTTGAAATATTCAATTGAATAACATGTTTTGAGTATTAAAGAAACCATGAAATATTTATGTTAATTATCAACTAGACACATCCGTAACAGGTACATGCAGATGATAATTGTATAAAAATTTACCTATGTTTGGCACTTAATTATATTGAGTGTGACAGAAAACTTTTGTGACGTTTGCAGTAAATTTCACTAGGTGCACTTGCAGTAGCATTGATTGATATCATAGATGTAGCTACAGTAACAACTGGAAGATGTTTCTACAAAAGTAAACAAATGCCTTAAGGTTTCCTGCGACACAAAAATACAGTCATCACTGAGGCTTCCAGTAAAATTATTACATATGTACAACAGTTTACTTGCATGAAAGCATGTGCATGTATCATCAGTATTTGCACTGCAGTGCAATACTGAAAACATGCTATAACCTTTATATGGTAATGAGCACTCCTAACCCGGACTGCTTTTGCTTGTAGATGACTAGTATCTTATATGCAAACCAAAAATAATAGTCTGCAAGCTGTACTACTTTGCAAGGGAAAAATCTTGTGGCGCATTCAAAGATGACAGCTATGACAAGGCTTACTGTATATTTTTATCACAGAGAGAAGATCACATTTCTGAAAGTTTTGATATATTTAGACCAGTGTTATCCTCGATTCCTCGTGATCAGGCCAGCTCTGATTGGCTCAAGCTCATTTGCAAAATTAAAATAGTTCAACTGTGTTTCTTTGTTGCGTATATTTCTTTTTGTAAAACATTTGGCATAAACCTCGCAAGACAATCACGTGGGGACTGCCATAGAATACACTGCAAGCCCTCATGCAAATACCCGAGACTGGACACTTGCACTGTCTTCCCATGGGGTTCTGTCATATTATTTTTTTGAAAAATAATGAATACATTTGTATTATTGGTCTTAACCTAAGGCAAATTTCACCCTTTTTAGAAATAAATGGGCTGGAAAAATTGCATAGTAGATGGTCCACTCTGATTTTGTAGGGCCCACCACTCAGTCAATATAGAGCTTACATTCTCTAGAGTTGCAGGTTTATTCACAGGTTTATTCAGTTCTTCATAATCAAATTTTCAACCTTTTGTGAGTCTGCGATATGTGGGAAGTCATGATGTATGTGTTGCTTGAATATATGCGACAGCATGGCATGAAAAACACTGATTGTTCTCATTGTCACACCGAAAGCATCCTGCTCTCAAATATTCCATTTTTAAAAATATGTAAACAAATTATAAATTATCACAGAAAATTACATGTCTAATTGGATGAAAATTAATCTACAATGATCATACAAAAAGCCATTCTTAATAATCTTTCAAATTTCCAAAAGTTGCACACAAATTGGGACTGCATTTTTCATGTTACATTTTTCCAGAAATATCTGGTTGAATACAGTGTGTTTACCAAACAACAACCTAGGTACTATATATACTTTCATAGCATATTTAACAACAATATGTATGATGGTCATGTTTTTTTTGTTTATCTTTTGATTGTTAAAAAATAATATATAAATGTTGTCATACAGAAAACTCTGGAAAGTAATTCAAAACAAACAACAAAGTTTGAGATAAAAAATGGTACAATTCAAAGTATTTTGTGTCAAATTATCATTTGACTTTTGTATTTAAATCCCTTTGACATTGACCCAAACCATAAAACTTATATTGGACTGTGGGGCAAAATATGGAGTGATATGATGTGTATAAATAATTAACAAAGGTGTGGCTCATTCTTTGTGGAATCTTTCAAGTACAACATTGACCTCTTCTAACTTGAACTACATGTGGTATATTTTGATAACATTAATGTTTTAGGAATTGAGGGCATATTTGTTCAAATTCATGACACATAAAAACTGGAGACTGATGTTTTAACTGGTTTGGCGTTGTGTACTACTACTACTAGTTCAGTGTGTATTGTTCCACTGTTTGTGTGTGTGTCATGGCTGGCTTTGCCCAGTCTATAATGAATACCAATTAAACCAAATTGTTTTAAATATCGAGAATTGTTCTATAAATATGACAATATCACCATAAAAGAGTGAAGGCATTTGATAGTAAGGGAAGGCATTTGAAACCATCAAAATGCTCACCCATGAAGTTGTTTTTAGCTACATAACTAAAAGTACTCTATTTCCCGACAGCTACAGGGATCACTCTACTGTACGGAATCTCAGCAATGCAGTAAAAATGTATGAATCTACGTTTGGAAAACTCCACTGCTTTAAAATATATGGTATAGACTTTCAGGCTGGGAAGCATTCTGTGCTATGAAAAATTGTCCTTGACCCTTGGGAAACTGTAACCACTGGAACCAATTATGCTAACTCTGTCTATGCTATTGGAATTATGCTAACTCTGTCTATGCTATTGGACTAAAATTACATGATAAATGTCTCTGCAAGATTAAATATTCTGTTTTAACAGACTTTTGAAAAACATGGCAAATCGTCAGTAGTCTAGGACCTCTTCTTGGCTTTGGTATATGCTATGAAGCCAAGGAGAGGTCCTGGACTAGACTGCCAGTCATAGGTGGCCGGGGAAGGAAGTACACAGGAGGTGTACATGTATTCCCCATTATGGATGAGAATATGTATGCTATGCTGAAGAATAACCAATTTATGAATGGCCTTTAAACGTTATTAGTACACATCCTGCAGGTAGCATTCTATTCATCAATCTCCTATCCATGTGCAACATAAATATTACAGTATATTTTTTTATTATTAATGGTATATATGCATTTGGAAGATTCCCTTCCATTTATAATCAAATGAAATGCATGTTTACACAAGTTTTCATTCAATGGTATTTAAAGTTGTGTTGTAATTTGTAAAACAAAACAGCCTTGGAACTGATTTATCTAAATACTGGCTAGAATATACAAGGAACTGTACATTGTATTATACTTGTACCAGTACCTTTCACATGATGCAAGACATGTTAGTAAAACAAAAGAGCTGAAGCATACATATACAGGCAGAGTTCGCGTTTACGCAAAAATCGTGCGTATTTACGCATTGAAATTGACGCTGTACGCATTTTTTTCATTGGTATGCGTTTTCTATACGCAAAGGATAAACCGAAAGCACTCCCCACGACTGAGCTTAGGCGATAACCAGACGAAATTTGTTGCAACACATTTCTGTCAATCACTCATTTTGTGTGGAAAGTTTCGGGGCACGTTATCATGTCAGCTGTGCCTATGAATTACGTTGCTAATTTTCAGGCGAGCGATAGTTTCTGAAACTTATGACACAAAGTGAGTGATTGACAGAAATGTTGCGACAAATTATATAAATGCCAACCGTGCACGATCATCGCGTCTCGCTGTTCCCAAATTTTGATCAAGCTGTTTTCTTTCAACTTTGCTCTACGAATCCGTGAAAAAATCATTCATCGGTAGAGCTCGTCGGAATCCCGATAAATTTTGAACACTGCAGAAGTGTCTGGATAAGCTGCCATAACTCTAACTTTTGGGTTGCCCGATGTGTTTTGACGGTCGCATGTATACCCTTCGCTGTTACATTTCAACATTGTTCAAGTTTTTCGTTTAACTTTTTTCATTAAAATAATGTACATCGTACAATCCGAATATGTAGTGTAGGTTTATTCAACGGCACATTGTATTTTGCAGTCAGTTTTTTCATCAATCGAATGCGGAAGTGAAATTACGCACTCAAATCCAGCCGTTACGCAATTTTAGCAGACTAATGCGTATGCCGTACGCGAGGAGAAAAAAGTCACCGCGAACACTGCATATACAGGCGGGTTACAGTAGCTGTCAATGGAGGAGATGTGGTTGCAAGTTTTATCTTATGGGTCTTGTGTTTCAACTGCATGTACAGAGTACGGGTATCAATAACATAATGACATGAAAGTTAAAAACCAGCTACTGTGTAACTGCATGCTCTGACAATGACACAGAGTCAAGAAAATATTTCGCAAGGCAGGTGATAAACACTTTGACATATTCTGTAAGCTGCTGAGGTTGAATATCTGAATACAGCTTTGAATGTAAACGTGAAAAGCTCTAAAATAATATATAATGGCCCATAAAATAGGACTATACTATTATCTGCAATATATGGTTATGGTGATACCCACTTCTCATGTTATCACCACTACAAAAACATGTACAACTCACATTATCATAGGAAGGAGGGTTACCTAACAGAGGAACCATTCTGACCCGATCAACACAGTGGCCTTCGTTGTTATTTTGGGACAAGTACCCTTACTTTATAAGTAGTATTCTGCATGCGGATGTTGTAATTTGATATCACATGTTTAGTTACACTGAGTAATGAAACAGTAAATTTTCAGCAGTTGCAGGGTAGCAATGCTATCAAAATATGATCATGAAAAAATGTTGACATGACTAAGAGAAAAAAGACTACTGTACTTGCATAAGTGACATCACTTGAAGTCTTCAGTGTTACATGTTCCACAGTAACAGCAGATCACGGTCCTTCAAGGAGGGACTGTGAGCAGATATAGTTCACAATCAAAATAGTCATGGAAATTTGCCTGTCATAATTATTCCATTCAAATTCATTCCTTATATTCCAGCAGAATGTTGTCTAACTCTTCCATTTATCAAGTTAGTTGATAGATCCACCATTGTTCAAGACTTCTGAAAATATCTTGATTTGAATATGAAGATTGCCCTACATGTCTACCCCTGTGAATTGGTATATGCTCTTTGACCTCAATTTGTGACCTCTTTGTTTATCTTCTGGGGTCATTACAAAACCTAGCACCTGTCACTTGGTTACCTCTTTAAAAAGAAGAATGTTGCCACATGGACGATTGTGGATGATCCGTTACCTTTTTTGTTTCAAAACATTCAGATGTCATAAACATATATAAGCTATCTACTTTACTTGTTAAATATGGCATTATGATGAATCATATGAATGAAAGTATATTGTCATGGTACTGTAATTCATGAATCATATGAATATATGATGACTCAAGTTGACCTTTTCTTTTCAACCTGTTCAGATACTATTATAATATCATTCTACAGTCAAGAGTTACAATTTCCTTACGATCAACACAGCACTGTTATAAAATTGAATAGATTAGCTTTTTACTGCTTTTACATGTACATCTGCCAAGTAACACAGTCTGAACTGGGCAAATTTTGATACCAAATTTTGCTCATGGTGAAATTTGCTCTTCATGATGCAAAATTGTGTGAAGAATTTAGCAGCTGAGCTTCAATGCACAGAACATGAAAATCTGAATGAAGTGTTAATCCTAATGATGATTAATACATAATAAACTGTAATTAAACTTGTGTAACTGACCATAGACAGTGGAGCGAAACAGACTGATGATCAGCCACAAGCCCTGTAATTTTTTGTAAAAGGACAATTTGAATTGGCACTCCAACAGTGCAGAAGTTACCACATTGGTCAGTGGAAGCTTCAAGTGTAATTACTCACCTACAGTAACATAAGAGATGTACATTGTGTACATGTTTGTCATTATTCATCTTTTTTATAGTTTTTGGGTAAACCGGTAAATTTAATATTGGGCATACTTAAAATCAAGAACTACCGTTTGTATAGATTGTTAGTCAGTTTTATCAAAATAGGACAAAATCAATCTGGGTACATTTAGCAGCAGTGAGGTTATATATGATTGTGTTGCTTGTGAAAAGTTCAGTGGGTTGGTTTGCACTGAACTATTAGAAGAATGTACCAGCTTGCATTTTTCAGTTTACAATCGGTGTAAGTTTCACCCACTGACATATGTGGCTAGCTTTGCACCTCTTGCCGGGGTTGACACGGTCAAACTAACATGTGAATGATGGTTCTATGCTTCAACAAACAACAAGGAAGTCCAGTTGAAACGATTTGGCAATCAAAGTTTCTGTGGAGGTAGCATACAAATTGTTCTCTTGTCAAAAATTTTGTATTCGTTGGTCAAATTCACTGTCACAATCGTTTAATGTAGGTAATGGAGTTCGCCAAGGTGGAATACTTTCACCATTTCTTTTTAATGTTTATGTTGATGCTTTAAATGTAAAACTTTCTAATGCTGGAGTGGTTGCGAAGTTGGAGGAGTTATGCTGAATAATCTTTCTTATGCTGATGACATGTGTGTTGCTGCCCCGTCAGTTAAAGGACTTCGTAGACTTATTCAAATTTGTGAAAATTACGCTTCTGACCATGATATGAGGTATAACTCTCGCAAATCAAAATGTATTCATTTTAAATCGTCAAACAATCTTTCTGTAATTCCATCAATTGAGTTGTGTAACGTTTCAATCGAATTTGTCTCTTGGTTTACTTATTTGGGCCATGTCTTCACACGTGACCTTCGTGATGACACTGATATCTTAAGGCAACGTAGAGCACTGTGTGGCAGAGCTAATATGATTCTTAGAAAATTTTACCATTGCTCTGTTGAGGTGAAATCTCGTCTTTTTAATGCATTCTGTAATAACATTTATGGTAATCATCTGTGGTGCGATTTAATGTTGGTGTTATACGAAGTATTACTGTTTGTCATAATAATGCTCTACGGAGACTTTTTGGTTTTTCAAGATACGCTAGTGCCTCAAAAGTTTTTGCTGATAATTCAATGAATTGCTTGTCTGTTTTACGAAGACGGGCTGCTCATAATTTTAGAGTCCGTTTGCAAATAGTACTAATGTTTTGATTAACAGCCTTGTTGCATGTGACAGGCGGTTTTATGGACTACAAGCCCATTGGATTAATATTTTATATTAAGTGGTTTTTTTGTTGTTGTCTTGTCATTTTTTCTTTTATGTTTTTATATGGACGTTTTTTATGTCTGAATTAAAGATTAAATAAATAAATACTGTGTGTGCTAGCTCCATGGTATTTCTATTGTACCATGTATAACCTTGGAGGTAAAAGGGAGAAACTCACCTTTTCAGTTCCTTTTTATGCTCTTCACACTGTTTCTCTAATGTACTACACTTCACTATCAAGTCTTTGTATTCTGGTATTTCTGACAAGACAATTTCTCTTTTAACACCATTTGGTAATTCACTGCTGGATATACCCAGCTCTGCTGATAATTCTGATAATAATTTGTCTTCATCTTGAGAAAGATCACTGTCATTAGCAACGCCAATGTCACTGGGGGAAATAATCTCACTGTCTTTAGGGGTAATGTTGTCAGTTGCAGGATTTACACTACTTTTTTGAAGTTCCTCACTAGCATCTTGTTTTGGGGTGGAACAAGGTATCTTCTCTTGGAATGTTTCTCCTGCTTCCACACAATTAGAGTTCACTTCTTGCTGTTCCGTATATTTATTGTCTGCAATATCCCCATCATTACAAGGATCTACACAAGGTAGTTGTTCAGTCTGGGTATTATCAGACCTCTGTGACGAGCCTGACAATTCACTCTGATCCGAACTACTTTCATCTTGCGATACCACAGTATCTGTAACTACATCATTTGATTCAAGCGGGTCAGGCCGGGCACTGTCAATGTCATCAGTAACCCGAATATCCCTTTGTGATATGTCGTTTGTAATACCTTGGTGTTGCCCATTTTCCTCGACTACACTTGAGTTCGTATGATTTTCTGTTTCGCATATACCATTTTCTTCCCCAGCTGTGATTCCGGTAGTGTTATCTTCATCAAGTTCATGTCCGCAATCTCCATTGGCACCGGGACTTGCTGTATCCATAGTATCTATGCCCCCATCCTGACAGACTGGAGTATCACAGCTGTCGGTTTGTTGACATTCGCTATTTGATTTCGGCACATTGTTTTGATCTTGAACGACATAATTTTTGTCCTCGTAACAAGGACTTTTTTGTTCAATGTCGGCCATTTCAGGTACTCACCTAGAAACAACAAAACATGAACAATCGACAGAGGATTTCGTGGTGAGTACAAAGCTTTACCATGTAAGCTTACCAATCAATGCCAACGTCTTCGCTCGAACTGGATTATTCGTTTCCTTCTGCAAAAGTCGCAACCGCCCCGCAAATGTGGGTTTCGGTTGGTCACGAGGAAAATTCTAAGTAACGCGAAATTCCAAACATCTCGGCAACGACGGTCTGCTAACGTAAAACAGGGTTTTCCATGATTTCACACTCCGTCGCCCTCCCGGAAGTAGATCTGTCTATTTTTGTGTAGAAGTCTTTGCCTGACCCAACCGGCCTGTCCGGTCAGTAAAATTTTGGAAGACCTACTGTACACTGCTCCTGCGACAAAGTTGAGACTACACGTGGAACCCCTAAGCTAACACGATTTCCGTAAATGCAAGAAAAACAATGAAGTATTTGTGAAGGGAAAATGACAGGGAGTGTAAACAAGGATATACAGATCGTGCGTTAGGCCTCCCACCTTCCGTAGTGCAAAAAATGGCCGACGACTTACGACGTGGGATCACGTGACCACTCTTTGCGCGATGATGTCATGAGTATCAACTTTATTCCATGTGCGCTGAATAGCGCTACCCCCGGCGCTACCACCACTGAGATAACCACTTGGTATTCCGAAGGGGTCTGGAGGATTTAGAAAAATTATGCAGGCCAGACAAGGAAGAAAAATATTATCCCTATAAGAAGGAGGGAAAATAATTTCCCCCGAGGAAGCTTAGAAAAATTGCTATGACGCATATGTGGATAGAAACCCACAGGCGCTTGAAGTTGCCAATGCCAATAACTAATGCAGTTAGACGAGCTTACTCCCATGTTTTTCGTAAGTTGTCTGGTTTTAAACATTCTTTTACTCAGATTAACAGTGCAATGTTTGTCAGTCTTTCGATTTTAACTTTTGAAGAAATCCTTCGGAAAAAATCATATAGTTTTCTGAGTAGACTCCATCTCTCAAGTAACCCGTTTGTGGTGAGTGTTTTATTTTTATCAGTCTTATCACAGAGTAAGCGTATGTGTTTTAAAATGTATTGTTGTTTTGCTATGGATTTTTATAATCTGAAATAAAGATATAATAATAATAATAATAATAATAATAATAATAATAATATACGCATACATACAGTACTCTTCACTGAACGCTCTCATACCTGTGTTGCTGCACATTGAAACCAACGATCACAAAAAGGGGGGAAAGTGACTTCAGGGGTCCCTCAGGCTAGAGCTGTTGCCTGACAAAGTATGTGGTTCATCATAAGCAGAATCCTGTTAGGCCAATCTTTCACTGACTTATTCATAATATAACTGATATACAAGATAAATAAAGTTGTGTGTTAAAGTAACACAATGCTACAAATGCAATGCTGCCAATATTACAGTAAAAAGATGAGGTTGTAATGTTTCATCAAATCTATAAAAGAGGATTCTGTATTAAAATTACGACTATACAACTAACTTATTGAGTGGTAACAAATATCATTTTGCAAACGGACGAATAAATAAAAAAATAAACATGACGGTACAAATACATACATAGAGAGAATTACACTGAACTGTGTGCCAAAAGCTGCACCACAGGCGCACGTCTGACGTTTCGACTGTGGCCTCACAATGGCTGAATGCTCGAGATCGAGAGATAGACGGGTGCTCGTGTCACAGATCACAGGTGGCAGACATTTGCGGGAGTAGTTGCCAAGTACCGGACACACAGGCAAACTGAAAATGAATAGTCTAAAATATGATATTATTTTCATAATTTAAAAACAGATAATAAATCGTAATTATGAAATACTATGATATGCTTGACATAGGCAGCCGGCCGGGGCGTCCAATATACTAAAGGTAGCCTATATGTCATACATAACTCACACGTACGTACATCGATTTTATCGAGAGTTGCTCCGCAGAAAGGAAGCTCAACCCTGATGAAATACTGACTCTATTTGTGATTTCAATATTTCATAATTACGATTTATTATTTTCAATAATTATGAGAATAATATCAAACGTGACATTCAATCTAGACAGTGATGGCTCTCACAAAACTTCGAAAACTGTAAGTGTACGTGGGTATTCAATATACTTGTTTGATCGCTTGTGGCGCTCTTCATCCGCTTGCTTCAGGTATTTGATGGCTGGTATTACAGGTAAGCACGTTTGAACAATATTTCTGTCTAGTATTATATATGTCAAGGAAAACTCGCTTGTATAGAAAATAAAGTACAGAGATTGCGTTTGTCTGGCTCATTTTAATTCTGAGAGAAAATAGATTTGCTTCTACCTGACAATAAATTGCTCCAATGGGAAATTTGACTTCACGTAAAAAATAGTTTGCTTTTCTACATTTCCTTCAACTCCCCTAAGGTGTAAAATAGTTCACCCCTTACCGTCAAGGCGCACACCTGTAGACAGAATCAGTGCACTGCATAAAAACGTCAAAATTAACCGATATGAAGTCATGCTCCGTAGACATCCCTCGCGTGAACATCTCGCAAGAATCACGGGACTTCGTGTATGACACTCCGCGCACATGTTTGTTACAGCAGGTAACCATTCCAATAAAAGTCGCATTTATTTATTCATTTACACTGTAGGTCACCGGCCCAAGAAAGGTAGTAAAACATTGTCAAAGGTACAGCGCATATCAGATTTAACAAAAATTATAATATTTGCAAAGGAATTGTGTAATTTCGATGTTTGAAAGCCGAGTAATAATAGCAGGAGTCGCAAACACATCTTTTCGCTGCATTACCGTAAAATTTATGTAACAAAAAAGCCACAGAAAGGGGAACTGACCTTCTACAGTAACATTTATCACAAGAACACATCCTCTGTTCTATTAAAATACCTTTAATATCTTCATACCAACCTAGTGAGTGTGGTGATATAATATTAGTGCAATTATGAATAAAGGTTTCATAGGAACACAAAGATTTTCTTCAACACAGAACGAAGTTTAGATATAAAATGTAAGTATGGCTATAACTGCGTTTTTGATACCAGTTTTGTATATCAATGTCTTTACATCGTTGCTTAAAATTGTGACAAGAAAATTTCATCATTTTCTATGCATTATTTAAACCATCTTTCGGCAAACCAAATCTTCGGATAAAAGGCAAATTTTTAAAGCTAGCCGCCAATCATCTTTCACCCGGATTTGTATACATTCTATACTGAAATTTTTACGCTTCAATCTTTCTTGATCCATTCTTAATACATGTAGTACTCGAGGCGAATATGTTGACAATTATTTGCGATCTCCTGGATCCGACAGTAAACCTGCCACGTTCATCTCTCACTGCAGCCTGAATCATTTTCTTCTTTTGTCCAGTATTTGTTTGCAAAATTTCATGTACACTTGTGCACTCTGTCAATATGACCGTCTATGAAACCCAAGACTTCACGACCCTATTTCATGAAAAACTCAAAAACAATTTTGAACAGTCTCATCTCTGAAAAAAATGAGTTTCCTTTTAAGGCTTGATCCGCATATACCATACTTTCTTTCCTTTAGAAAACCAGTTCCGGCACTTCTCATATTGACGCACATGTCGCTTGTCGTTCCCACAGGAAAGTCTGACTGAATACCAGTAAACAAGTAAATACAAAATAGAAAAAAAAAAAACAGAAAAAAGGTCAAAAGAGAAAACAAAAACAAACAAATAAACAAAATCGAACGAGTAAGCAAGCAAGCAAACAAAACCGACTGACGGATCAATTGTGAGACTACGAACAGTAAAAAAAAGAAAAAGTCGGCAGAATAAACAAAAACAAACAAGTAAACTGGCAAACAAACAAACGACTGACGGATCAATCATGAGAATTCCATGGAACAGACTAGATTCACTTTGCCATGGCACGGTCCTTCATTTCTAAACACGACAATTTTGGTTATAATAAAACTGACATTTGCTATTACTTTTTGCAATACAATTGCAATCTCTCAGTCTAATGAAAGCTGAAGTCGGGAAACGCACCGTGTTAGAGCCGGTGGTGTGACGTGTGGTACATGGTAAAAGTTGTAACACACTACCCAATTTACATACAACGCGTGCGCAGAACAGTGAAGCAGCCAACGAGGGAAGGCCGACAGGAGCAGGAACGAGGTCAGTCCCGAAATGTGCGTAAAGTTTGATGTAAAGCAGAAAAGCTTGGTTTTGATGAATTTCCAATGTTGTCAATTCTCTTTGGAGTGTTCAAGAATACACACCTTGGTATTATTGGCGTTGCAGGAGCTAAAATCAAGGTTGCTGAACATCCGCATCCACGTGAGGGCGGGTGTTTGTCTTTCTTTCGATCTTTGCCTCGACTGAATGGCGTTCTTCAGGAAAATCAGCGTCACGTTTACAAGACGCGAGTTTCTGTTGTGGCTCTGTTGTTACGTGATTTCACATTGAAGAACGCGTATTAAGCATCAAAGAACTCCGAGCATTTTCTTATATTGTAAACCGAAGGGCGCTATCGATGAAATGCGTATACAGAGATGTGTATGTTTATGTATCGTATGCAAACAAGTGCATGGTGCATGAACAATGAATGCACCAATCATGCTAGGATGAGGCAGGAATGTGCAGCCCCTCGGAAAGTTTTATCTGAGTGAAGCCTATACATGATCATACCTTTATGATATGACCTGAATAAAACGCCATTCCTTGTTTCTGCAGGGATAGGTAACTAGAAGATTTTGAGAAATAACAACCCCGCTCCTAGCATATGGAATGTAAATGTGCCACTCCTATGTAGTTCATGAATTTAAAATTTGGAGGGAAAAAATAGAAGTTGAACAAAATCTGTCTGCAACTGTACTTCAACAAAACTGATAAATGACGTTTAGAGTGATGCTGTGATGTTTTGAATGAGAAAACTCCGTTGCATTCATTGTAGTCAATTATTATAGGGACAAATTTGGTGAATGACTTTGTTTAGGGGTTGCCAGTGATGACACTTTTCTAGCTCTGCATGGCAGGGCTGTGTGTTACCGGCGTTACACGGCCTCCCACCACAGCCCTGCAGACTGATATAGAAAGAACCGCTGGTCCACCTGCTGAAACACGGCGGGCAGTTTATCCGCCGAAAACAGCCGACTTTGAATCCAAAACTTACATTGATCTTCGTTTTCGAGCACACCCACCTCGCCTGGGTACACGATGTGCCCAGCCGCGCTTGTAAACTTACGCAAAGCCAAGTTTTCTCTCTCTATGCGAGGGAAGCGTTCGTAACCGCCGCCATTGTTAATGTCATTCAACCCATGAGCACTCGGGCGAAAACCAGCCTTGCTAACAAAAGAGCATCGCGCGATATAGAGCTTCTAAAGTCGACGTTCTGAGAGGAGTGGAACAAGAGAAAATTGTGAAATATATAAAATCCTGAAGAGAAAAAAAGAAAAATTATTTTGTCAACAGAAAATGATCATCGTAGATTGTACATAGCTGAGTGGTGGTTAGAAATGATATTTAAATACAGTGTGCAACATCGCGATGCTCTTTTGTTAGCAAGGCTGCTTTTCGCCCGAGTGCTCATGGGTTGAATGACGTTAACAATGGCGGCGGTTACGAACTCTTCCCTCGCATAGAGAGAGAAAACTAGGCTTTGCGTAAGTTAACAAGCGCGGCTGGGCACATCGTGTACCCAGGCGAGGTGGGTGTTCTCGAAAACGAAGATCAATGCAAGTTTTGGATTCAAAATCGGCTGTTTTCGGCGGATAAACTGCCCGCCGTGTTTCTGCAGGTGGACCAACGGTTCTTTCTATATCAGTCTGCAGGGCTGTGGTTGGAGGCCGTATAACGCCTGTAACACACAGCCCTGCCGTGCAGTGATGACACTTTTCTTGGCTCGAGTCAAGTTCCACAGTCAAGTGAGCAGTTTTATGGGTATAGCAATTAATCAGATCACAAGGATCAGATGTACATTTTAAGGGGACTGAAACAGTGGAAAGATTCTTGGCAAAACTAGAAGCTGTGTTCTTGGAGGTCCTCCTGCAGGAGTTTGAAAAATTCCCCTCCTGCCCATTTTTCATCCCACCCCCATTTCAAATCGGGAAATCTCCCTCCTCCTTCTCATTAACAAAACTCCCACGGCCCCTTTTCCACACAAAAGTCCACACTTCCATCTCCCTACAACATGCTTTTCCCTTTCTCATTGGCAAAGTCCTGAAAAAAACAAAACAAATAATACTCCCTGCTAGTTAATTAAGCGTTTTTCAAGTTTGTGTTTGGAAAGAGAATGAATTTTTCTGAGCCTCTAGTAAGGAACATATTGCTCCTAGCCTGTTCTCTGACCACTAACATGGAAAACGATGGTGCACCTACCTGTCAAGAAGTTCCTTACGAACATCTTTTTGCACAAAGCAGCATCGTATGTTGCCGCTGTATATGGTCAGTGCCATTTTACCTTTGTTGTAAACCACATAAAGCAGCCGTCAACCTTGATCAAAGTCATATCTATCAAAGCTGCAAAAGTTTATTAATTAATATGAGGATACTTGGAAACGGAATATGTTTAATGATTCAGGGAAGAGTACTTGGGGTAAAGAGCTCACTAATAGAATTTTCATGACTCATTAAAGTTCTAGAAATATTTTGAAGTTTTTGTTGCTTATTACAATTTTAAAAGCTTTGTCAAACTGTAAATGCAGTGATCATTATTTGGGGTATTGAAATAGGGGAAAAGAAAACCTAAATTACCTGTGAATGAAAGAATTTGTCAAAGATGTGCTGTGTTTCATCTAGAAAGGGGGATGGGGATTCCCCTCTGCTGACATGTTGGCACCTCCTTGTAATTTGTAAAGAGGGGACCAGCCCCCCATAAAATGGTACCAGTCATACCTTAGAGATACAAGTAGAACACATGAACAGGTGAAATCCTCCCTAAATTTTCTGGTAAAGGGGGAAATCCCCCTTGTTGATGCCATCCTGGATGAAACACTAGATGTGATATATATTAACAAAATAGACAAAGAATTTATTGTCCTCATGGAAGAATGGTATTTCAGAAAGAATGGTTTTATGTCAAAGAAGTGATGATTACTGGGAAATGATTTTGGAATCCGTAATTTTCAAAATTATGCCATCACTGGGCAAATGCTGAACCCACCAGCGGCTCTATACAATAGTTAAATTACGCTATGGTTGCTGTGACTTGGATGTTTTTTTCACATAATGTCAAATTTAGATTCCCATTCTTTTGATTCAGTCTGTACCATACCACACACTGTACAGTTGTGTGTTGTAAAATTGGTTAAATCTAGAATTCAAATGGACCATGGAATGAACAAAACCATGTGCGTCAAGGTGCATAGAAATATGTGTATTTCCATACATGTTTGTACAGATTGATTTGCGGATTCTGTGATCATGTGACCTCTTGGGCATACTGAGTCTGTGGAACACCGCACATCCTTGTTATTCTTAGAGTAGAACCATTGAAATGTTTGAAGCTGCTAACTAAGCCACATATCACCATATATCTTCATTTTGTCTGCCATAGTATTGCAGATTGCAATTTCTGTTGAGTGGTTATTTGATCATTGTACCTTTAGCCCATGTGTTTATCTTGTTGAAATTCCAGATGACATGTATTGTGTAACAAAAAAATTGCCCCAAGTAGACTTTTACAAGGGAATACAGTACTCGTTAAAATAAAGAGCAAAGCTAAAACAAATACAGTAAAATACTAACCGACCAGCGGGAGATAAAACTCTTGCAAAGCAGAGACTAAAAAGCGCAGACGTATCGGGTGCAACCCTTCGTCAGTACTAAAAACTCGCTAGGGAAACGTGAAAACACAAGAAAGAAAAACAGCCAATCAAACAAGGGAACGATCAAACACGTTAAAATATGCATTCATACCGGCTGGTGCCAGAGTACCGAGTTTAAAAATAGTGGCCTGTTCGAGTTTATGGCGGGTAGAGTCTGTGGTGGAGATTATAGCAGACACTGCCATGTCAGACCGACCGCGGTGGGGTGGTGTACAAAAATGCTTGGCCACCGGATATGCGAGCTTGTTGTCGGTCACAGTGCGAAGATGTTCAGCAAAGCGATCGCCTAGCGACGCTTTGTTTCCCAATATATAGCATGCTGCAGCGTCTGCATTTGATGCAATAGATGATATTAGCTGACGTGCATGTGAACACGCCGGAAACATTGACTCTACCACGCGGGCTCTGAATGAAATTGGTTGTAAAAGTATGCGGGCAGGTGTTACACACTCGACGGCCACATGATGATGTTCCAGTAGCGCAGTCGCGATTAGGTAAACTGGAACGCACCAGCCGGTCTTTGATGTTCGTGTCAGGTCAAAATGCCATGATGGAGGTTCGGAAAAAATATTCTGTGTGTTGGGGGAGTTGGTTAAGATGGAAAACTCCTCAAAGATAAAGATTTTACGGATTCTATGATTAAAAGGATGGTATGTTAATACAAGAGGAATGCGATCGCATTGAGAACGGGTAGTTGACTTTAACGCATCCTCCTGCGTTAATGGTTCAACGCGCTCTTTGGCTTTGTCCACTACAGAGTAGGGATAACCCTGAGCCGAGAACCAAGTGCTAATAGTGTCAAGCTGCTGCTCAAAATCCTTTTGGTCAGAGCAAATGCGCCGAGCGCTTAGAAACTGTGAAAATGGAATGGATTCCTTGCACCGACGGGGTGAGATGAGCTGTATAGAACATATGCATGAGAGTCTGTGGATTTATAATGTATGGAGGTAGACAGCGAGTCCTCATTGATATAAACTGATATGTCAAGAAATGCAACCGATATGTCTGAAATAGTGGAAGTAAATTCCAGTGCGGGGTGAAAATGTGAAACGAAATCAATAAAATTATCCAATTCTGTGCGTGAACAAGATGCTGCACCAAAGCAGTCATCAATATACCGTTTAAAGAGCTCGGGAATGTGACCGGTATATGTTTGTATTATCTGTTTTTCGATGTAACCAACGAATAAACAAGCGTAAGAAGGTCCCATGCGTGTACCCATGGCAACACCGCGAACTTGTGTGTAGAATTCACTATTAAAGGTGAAGCAATTTAAAGTTAACACTAATTCAGCTAAGCGAATTAAAACGTTTGTGGGTGGATCCATGACGTCGCGTCGGTCAAGAAAACATGCGAGGGCCTGGAGACCATCCTTATGAGGGATGGAAGTATAGAGGGCCTTAACATCAAGTGTGAATATATATCTATGGGTACCCATAAACTTAAAGCTGTTGAAGATCTTGATGGCATGAGATGTGTCTTTGACAAAGTGGGAAGTGTATTAACGATGCCGGCAAAAATATTGTCGAGGAATGTTGAAATGAGTTCGGTAGGGCAGGAACAAGCAGAGACAATGGGGCGGCCAGGATTACCGGTTTTATGGATTTTGGGTAATAAGTAAAAACGAGACGTGCGTGGATGTGAGATGATCAATGATTTTGCATTGTCGGGCAGAAGTTTATCATGAACTAGATCACTGATAGTACGTTTGACGATATTATTGTGTTTATTGGTGATGTCGGTGTCAAGATGTTTATAGAAGGATGTGTCAGAAAGTTGCCTTTGTGCCTCAGTAATGTATAAATCTTTACGCCATACTACCACAGCCCCTCCCTTATCGGCAGGCTTAATAACTATGTTATCGTTGCGAGATAAATCGCGCAGAGCCTTGTATTCAGCTTTAGAGATATTGTGTGTTTTTGATTTACTGGTGTTGTTGATCAGGGGATTAATTCTGTGTTGACAGATGTTGATGTAGAGATCAAGTGTGGGGTTACGTCCTGAAGGGGGAGTCCAAAAGACTCGCGTTTATTAATGTTGGTAGAATATGGGTTGGGTCCATTGTCGGAACCATTAGCTGCTGAATCATCAGTCGTATCTGATTGACGTTCATGAAGAAATTCCTTCAAGCGTAAACGGCGAAAGAAAGAATGCACATCGTGACGTGAGGTGAATTCGTCGGTTGAGTTACGGAGAGGAATGAATTTCAACCCTTTAGACAGAACAGAACGTTCGGAATCTGAAAGGGGCAGGTCGGGAGGAATGGTGACAACAGGTGTGATTTGCGATGAATTCGGCGTGGTGTTTTGTCGAGTAATTGTCGGAAATTTGTCAACCAAGTTTTGGATTTTTTTTAACTTTTGAGATGTTTAAAACTTGTGAAGAGACTCATTTTCCTTACGTATGTATTGTATGATGTTCCTGTAAGTGGTGGGTGCTACAAGAGAGGAAAGAGTGCATTTCGTTTGACAAATAGAAGTTGTAAAAAATGAAACACGTTGACGCATGTGATCGATAGTAACTCTAAAATACTGCCAAGAAAATTTGTTAGACAGGTATTGTATACGTTGACGATAATGAGAATCACCTGGTGTAAAAATGGACGGATGTACGTGAATATTGAAACCAGAGGGCAAGCAACGGTTTCGGTGGCAGGTAGAAAGAAAGGAGACATGACTACAGAAACGGGTTTTTGCAAATGTGTATTTGGCCAAATACGTCTGCGATTTTTAGTCTCTGCTTTGCAAGTGTTTTATCTCCCGCTGGTCGGTTAGTATTTTACTGTATTTGTTTTAACTTTGCTCTTTATTATAACGAGTACTGTATTTCCCGCTAGTCGGCCAATTTTTTACTGTATTCCTTCACACTTGCTGCAGTTTTATCTCTCATTTGAGGTCATTTGTAATTTTTATAGACTTTTACAAGAATGTGTCTGCTAAAGAAGACAGGATTTTTATGCATTCAAGTTTCAGCGGTATTGTTAAAGGAGATTGGCCTATGAAAGCTTTCTAACTCTGTTGTTGACATTTTGAATTTCAGACAATTATTGTGACGCTAGTGAATGGATCATAGTTTTGATCTGTTCAGCATACCAGACTCTCCACCAATTTCTGTGTATCCTATTCTGAAGTGGCCTGGTGCTGAAACTGATAGAACGGCCATCCCTTCACATAGGTCAGTAATTTCATGAAATGTGAGAGTTTTCTATGTTTGAAAAGAGATAGTTAAACCTTGTCCCACTGGATCTCTATCAAATGTCAGAGTACTTTATTGCAAGATATGTTTCTTACAGAAGCTTCTTAACCATTGATCAACATAAGACATTGTCACATTTTGTGCAAATGTATTATGTCATATATCCAATGCAAAACTGTATTGGAAGACGCTTATCATTGATGGTACTCTTTTTGATATTTCTACATAGATTGAAGTTTCTTGTAGATGGTGGTAATTCACCGCAGCCTCAGGAAAAATACAGGATGCCATTTCTAAGCGCTACACCAGTGAAATCTCAGGCAGAGTCTAGAAAAACACCAAGGTAACACTGCATGCTTTCTTGTTCAAAGGTGAATGCCAAGGTTACACTTCATGCTTTCTTGTTCAACAAAGGTGCTTAGAATTGATAGACCACTTTTGGATTTTTCAAGAAGTTGCACAAATAAAATCTCAACGTGCCCCTAGGAAATGGAATTATTTGTACTTCTCACTTTGATAAAAGTTTTACAAGCTTTGATACATCATATACATTTTATCTGTTGATTCATCATCAGTGGCTGTATGACCAGCTAAGGAATATGGGATGTTTGTTGCGATCAGTAAGCTGGTATGTGCCACAAGGGCTGCCAAGTAATTTTATTGTAGTTTATTGCTTTACACAACCCTGGTATATGATGTTAATGCCATCACAATGTGTACAAGCAGAAATATCACATTAACTTTTGAGTCATTTGTTTATCCCTCCACCTCAACAAAATGTTGAAACATAAAAAAAATCAGTGCAATGTTAAATTTCAAAGATCACAGGGTTTTATAAATTTGAGAGTCTGTATATCTGTCCCCTTGAATTATTCTTCTTAAATAGACACTGGACTAAGAGAGTAAATGATCTATAACTAAAAAGTCAAACTATTTCTGTAGTCCCAGCAGTTCTGGAGAAAGTGAAGATCAGAAAGTAGGTGACTGGAATCCTATGAAAGAAGACTTCATGTCAACGTCATTCAATAGTTATGACAAAGGCCCTGGAGCCAACCTTGTTGGGGCAGGAGCCCCAAAACAGTTGAGTCTATATAAATTTTATTTATGGAGATAATCCATTTGAGGCAAATTATCATCTTCCTGTCTGGCAGCTCCAAGTTTATAGAGAAAAAGTGAAATACTCATTGTAGTGTTAATTCCAATATTCTTTTCCTGTCGTAGTATTTTATCAGTTTTTTTGTCAAACATCACATTTTGCAGAATGGGTTCACGTTTAAAAAACATTTGAAGCAAACATATAAGAAAAACAACCTTTTTCCATAATTGAAAACTTTGAAGTCTGGATAACAGCATGATTTCAAACACAAGAATGGGAGCAATGAATTTTTGAAACAAATATACACACTGAGCATGAAGTCACAACTGTTTGACTGTGATCACACCTGGGAGAGTTACTGGTTATAGAAGCATTACATTGCCAAGTTCATTGTTCTGTGACAGAGTAATAATTAGTTGTTTAATTACCTATATGCCCACAACTTACCAGTAACTTTTATACTTGAAAGAGATCATGTAATTAAAGTGATTTACAATAATACTACTGTTTGCTTTTGCGCTGAGGACTTTACTTTTCTGAAAAGAAACTTTACAGTTTGATGTATGCGATAGAAGGTATTATCCAGTTCATGCCAATATACGTATATACTTTGATGTTTGAAGACTGTCATGTTATTTGTGTTGTGATTCATTACATCCAGGGTTTTGCAAGCTAGTAGCAGTGACAAGGTGTCAAGTGAAGAACCTGAAATGCACCAAGTATATGTCAGAGGAATACCCAAAGAAATGCAAGAGGTGACGATCGCTTTTTCCCAATCCTTGTCGTGTCAGCTTTCTTACTTGCTTCCTCTCATATCAAACATTACCACTTTGATCAAGAATTTCCACACAAGTGGAGTTTGCATGGTCTACAAAATTGGAAACCACCTCCATTTTGAAAACAATGAAATAATACACAAGTTCATTTTAAACATCCTGGCCTCCAAGTTTTATTTTTTAACCCTTTGAGTGCTGTAAGTTTTCCCTCCAAAATTTTAGTGCACAATTTTACCAATTTTAAAAAAAATTTTCTGTAATTTCTTCGATAATTTTGGACAAAAGGGACATTGCTTTTCATAGGCTACAGTTTTTTATCAAAATTTTGGCAAAAATCTCAAAAAATTGACTGGGGTATATTTTATAAAGGTGAGAAAAATTGACTTTGGCACTCAAAGGGTTAATACCGTCACTCTAAATGAGGGAAAACTTACCTGGGCTGGTGATGTGCATTTCCAAAACAATTTGACAATTTGTTAAAAACTTTTAATTTCTCTTGTGATTTGGAAGTTGTGAAATTTGAAACTTCTCAAAAGCGAACATTTTGCATTTTATGGACAGCTGAGATTTTCATTTGTAATATTATATTAATACTCAAATTTTTTTATGATCCCGATAGGAAGCTTTGTTTAATATATTTAGTAAAGCAGGCAAAGTGAAAGAAGTGTCGATAAAGGGTGCATCCTTATTTCATACTGGACAAAGCGGTTATGGGTGAGTTAAAATAATTTACATCTTTCCTAAATGCTGCGAAGTAAGTGACTGTTTTACCAACTTTTCGCCCTGAATCCAAATATTCTATGCTATGTATGACGTATGATATTCATGCCTCACTTGTGAGTGCAAGCTGGCGTACTTTTGTCCTGGTAAAGATTACCCATAGTGAGACAACTTTGTGTCTTTTCATTGACAGATTTGTGACATTCAGTTCTGTGAAAGAAGTTGAGAATGCAATCAGGTTGATTGATGGATTTCGCATTAATAACTGTGCACTCAGTGTTCAGCCTTGTGCTCCTAGGAGTGAAAGAGAAAGAAGAAAGTCGGGAAAAGAGGTAACAGTTCAATTCCTGATGACTTATTTATAATTTTACTCTTCATATACACAACTTTCTCTGGTGTATAATTGCAGGATCCATATGCTCCTGGAAAGTCCATGAAAGTCCTTGAATTTTAAAGCCTCCAGGAAAGTCTTGGAAAAAGAATTTTTCTCAGGGAAAGTCTTGGAAAACCGATAATCCATACAATTTTCAAAAAAAACCAAGATTATCAGTTCTGATATCATAAATGATATATAAAAATGATATCTTAAACATAGTATTACAGACCTTAAAAAGTCCTTGAAAATTGCTAAAAAGGTCCTTGAATTAATATGACTTTGAGTGAGTGGCGCCTGCAATTGCAAATATATGTTTGAAGAAGATACATATTAACTAACTCTTTGTGAGAAGTAACGGAAATAGTGTTTTCAGGCGTTTTTTATCTTCAGATGATTTTGTATCCAACTGACTTTGCCACTCAATAAGTGGTCCAAGAGGTTTTGAAGGTTGAATGTGGCCTGTTTGAAAGTAATGTGCAACATTTGTTTGATATGTTCACAGAGTCTTGATGGCACACCTGAAAAGCAGAGATCTGGAAGTCTTTCTTCCCAAGGATATGATGGAAGAGGTGTGTGTCCTTTAATGTTACATTTGATGTGATAGGCATATTCCACGATTATGGTTATTAATAATTTTGTTGAAGAAGTATTACATCAACAAGAAATTTGCGATTTGTCTTCCCCAAAAAGTTGTAAATAGGGAGTTTATTGAACACCTCATCAGGGCCCTAGTGAGTCCTGTTAATTACCCAGAGGGACTGTGCATCACCAGCAAATAAAGTGACTGTACCTCTAATATTGTACCAGTATATACTTGTCTCAATTCAATTCTTCGGAAGTAGAACAAATATTTGATAAACCGAAACAAATATTACAGCTGCTGTGCTTAACTACGCGCAACCATTGTGTTGGTGAATTACATTGGATTGTGACATCATTTGAAGACTGTGAACAAATCAAAATATTGTGGAATAAACTATGAGTGTTCATATATCAATACAAAATGTGTTTTATAGGTACACCAAGAAGAGACAGTAATTGCAGCAGTGATTCTTCTGTTGATGGTCATCTTAAAACACCACAGTCCGTCTCTCCAGGGAGTTTGGGGAGGTTGTCACCTGGCGTCAAATCACCTGTTGGCTTAGGGGTTCCTAGAAACGGGATGGACAGCAGCGGTTTTGGTAACTCACCATCAACGACCTGGAATGAGAAGGATGAAAAAGCGGACGTCAGTCTCGGCAAGGTGACAGTCTCAGGTGATGTAAGGCGTGTCATTTTAAATCATGGATCAAACTCCAAAGAGGAGCCTTCTCCGGGTGTTCACCATGGAACACCAGGAAAACAGAGTCCACTTCAACAATCTGCGAAAACCGACAGTCCGGTGTCAAAGAAAGGGAAAGATGGTGGCTGTCCAAGACCTTGCATGTATTGCAAAAAGGCTGGTATGTATATACATTCATGCTCACCATCATCAATGCTTACATGAATTTCCATCCTAGTACAGCTCCTTTGTCCCTCGGTTAAATCATTGCATCGAGAAAACAATATTTTTAACAAGTTCTATTTATTTGATATGCCATCCATTCAATGTCAATCATAAGTTTGCATATGAATTTAAGTTTTTGAAATGTCAAGATATACTCACTAGTTTTGAACTTTAACTCAATATGATGTTTTAGAGATACCAGATGCAGCAAGCAAGCAAGTGTTCATCAAATCAATATGGTAAAAGGAGAATTGAGTTTGACAGCAACTTTCAAGGTTGTTCATGCTAAACAATGGACGGAAAGTAAAATCAAAAATACATATTTCAAAACAAGAAAAACTTACAGAATTTTATAAAACCCTTTTGATAGTCGCCCTCACAAAGTGACAGATGTAGATAGGGATATGGGAGTGATTTTGGAATTCCCATATGATTATAGTGAAAGGAATATTTTGCCTATTTGTAGGAGTGATGTTTTGCAGTAGATGCAAAGGGCCATACTGCTCACATGAATGTCAAAAGAAACACTGGCCGGAACACAGAGCAATGTGCAAACCTGATCTTTATAAACCGTGAGTATTTCATCACATGGATGTTTCATTATGATACTGGTAATTACTGGTTTATATACTTTTCATTCTCGATAATATCAAGTTTTATGTCAAACCCAAGCTAGTAATTAACAAATATACAGCGGTACCCCAGTGTCAAATTCTTTCCAAGCACCTCTGTAAATGTATAGATGCAGCTGCAGAGATTTTAAATCATTCAATTCATTACATTGTCACATAATATGCGCTGTACAGTGAACAAGAAATGCATGCTTATTTTTTTACGTGTCAGGTGTATTGAAATGTTTAGAATGGATTGATTATGATACAATTGTATTCAATATTATTCCATTGTTTTATTCCATGTGCCGGCACTGTGTGCTTTCTTATCATTGGAAGCTTTGAACAGACTGATATAATTTTACTGCTCATACTAAGATAACAATGCTATAGATAGTTAATTCCGATGCAATCTGGTATTTTGCAGAAAGTCAGATGGTACAAGCCCATCTGCTGCTAAACAGCTTAATATGACAGAAGGTGAATCTCTGGCTGAACATGCCAACCATCCTCAGGTATTAAATATACAGTCTTAACTGTCTTTTTTTGTCATATAGCTTACACAATGTATTTTCAATAAAATGTGCTAACTTGAGAGTCAAGGAGTTTAAGTCTATGTGTTTCTTTAAATGGTTGGTCAACTTCATTACCAGCTGGTTTTTCTTAGAAATTTGTAAACACGGCATTTCTTACTGACTTTAAAGTATTTTGATGGTCAAGAGAAAATAAGGGTTACAGTGTGTTAAAAATTCATATCTGTTTAAAATCTTTGACAGAACACACCAAAGTCTTCAAAGCAATCAGTTGCCGGTAGGAAGGACCACAACTATCAAGCCATTCCTGAAGATCCCGCTTTTGAGGTACTCCAACAGCACCAATATTCATCTGCAAATTCAAGTTCATGTACTTTTCTTCCTACATACCTAAGTAGTAAATTTATATAGTACCATACTTTGTAAAAGATGCCAGAATATTCATCTATGACTGAACTTATTGTTTTACACCAGAAGGAATAAAAACTCATATTTTCTTCAATTAGATATTTTCATATAACTCTACCTTGTTTAAAAAAGAATCAACTTGCTGTCTTTCAAAATTTGTTCTTAGTTTCTTCAACAAAGGTCTTTTTTGATTTTCTCTCTGTAGGTGTTAGTCACTGACGTTGTAAGTCCTGATGTTGTTTGGTGTCAGATTGCAAGAGAGAGCAATGTGACTGCTCTATCCAGTTTGATGGTTTTGATGAATCAGTTCTACTCTGATCCCAATACTGTAACGGAGGACTGCATACCACAGGTACAACTTCACACTGAGACAGCAGCCATGGTCACCCATACTTTTCAAACATTGTATGGTAGTGATCTTCTTTGCTTGTCCTGCACATATTTAATCATTTACATGTGTATTCATTAAATCGTACCATTCAGATATGTTCATAGCCAAATATTCACAAAAACTTAGCATACCAAAGGAATATGGTCAAAGCCAGTGTAAAAGTGTTAAGTCCTTTTCTTTTTGTTCATTTCTGCTTTTCACTGCCAATTTCATGGCCTGAAAAAGAATACTAAGGACAAAGCAAAGTGACATAAGCAAATGAATTTACACGACTGATCTGAACCAGACTAGGAAACCGTAGTCAGTGTAAGGATTGCTCCGATGATGTAACAGTTTTAAGAAGTAAGAAAAAGTACCAATTTAATTTGTGTTTTGTAATATTGACAGAAAGGGGACATTGTAGCAGCTCAGTTCAGTGCAGATGGTGGTTGGTACAGAGCAGAAGTGAAAGAAATCAACACAGATGGCCACGTTCATATGCATTTTGTAGACTTTGGCAATGAAGAGGGCATGCCAAAATCCAGATTGAGAAATCTTACTAAGGAAATGAGAGATCTACCATTCCAGGTAAGGAGAAGTTTGGTGAAGGTAACTGACTAATCACTTTGACTGTGAATTACATATTTCCTTGCAAACAATTTCTTATCAATGCAAGAATATTGAGTGCTCCTGTTAACAATTTTTTGATGCTAAACAGTCAACATTGGTAGGTGGTTAACTCATTTACATATATGCATAACTTCAGCAATTAGGCAGCACATTTAAGTAAGGAATTTAGATCATGCAAATGATATCAAAATGAGACAAAACTGATTCATCTTCTTGATCAAGTTTAAGGCCAAATTTTACATTTTTTGGTTCTGTGTAGGCTTTGAAATGTTGTGTGGCTGGAATTGCACCAGTGAATGGACAGGTTGGCTGGTCGACTGATGCTGTGCAGGTCATGAAATCCAAAATACTCAACAAGAAGTGTCTTGTCCAATATGAGAAGCAAGTTACTGACGTACATCATCTTTGGATTTGTGATCCAAATGATCAACATGGTAGGTAAAATGAAATCAAGCCAATATCCACCCAAAATTTTCAATTATTTTTGGAAAGTAACTTATCTCCTGTATTCAATTCTTTTATCTGGAATAGGTAAAAGAATCATGAACCAAATATACAACGTTTGACAGAAGATCTTGGCAGAGAGAAAAAATGTTCTATAGAAGCATACAGTATGAACTATGTCTGATGCTTTATATCAGTGAAATGTAATATGATTAGGATATTTGGCAGTTTTTCCAACCTTTATTGATGGCTTTAATGAAATATGCTTGTAATATTTTGTTAACCCTTTGAGTGCTGTAATTTTTCCACCAAAATTTTAGTACAACATTCTTTGGAACATTTTAGACCAAATGGACAGCACTTTAAATAGACTCCGGTTTCTGGTCAAAATATTTATAAAAATCTGAAAAAATGTTTGGAAGTGAAAAAAGTATTTGCTTGGTTACCTATTTATAAAGGTGACAAAACTTGACTTTGGCTCTCAAAAGGGTTAAGCAAGGGCTATACTTTAAATCAATCAGCATATGTCCTTGGCGAGTATTCACATTCTTGTGTCATCAACTTATCGCTTTGTTTCTCCAATATACGGCTTGAAAAAGCTTGCCAAAATCGAATTAGTTGGGATGTGAGTGAGACAGAAATTCTTTTTCTTTCACAGGTTCAACTGTCAATGATTTCATGGTGAAAGCCCAACATGCACAGAAGAAAACTAACAACAATTCTCCCCAACAATCACCACCACAACCACAGCAAGGAAAACTGCAAAGGCAGCCGGTCATGGTAACAGATCTGCCACCTAAAGATGTTGCAAAGACTGGGTGTTTTCCTGTGATGTGTTCATACGTTGAAAATCCCGGATCATTTTATGTGCAGATAGTGGATCAAGATGAGCTGAAGGAACTGTCTGGTATCATGGAAAAGATGAATGGAATGTGCAGAGAAATTGCATACACACCCTTTCAGCCAAAGGTAAATCACAGAGCCATTAAAATTCTACTGTTGGTTATTTTCATGGCACGTGTGTGACTCAACATGCCTGTGTATTTGTTGGATAGAGTCTGCCAATTTAAATGAAAACACTAACAATGAACTATTTTTGAGGCTATGCAATCTTCATTGCAGTATCTACTACAAGTTAAATGTAATATTACTTCCATTTCTAAGAAAGATTCAGCTGCTGCCATAGAAGAAAAAAATGGTGTTCTTGATTAAATCACGTCTGATGGGAAAAATGAACACCACTTTCCTACAAAAAATTGGGTTACCTGGTCTTAATCATTTTATTTGTAACAGTTAGAGTTTACAGGAACACTTGACGAAATTGGCATCATGCTCAGTGTTTGGTGAAGATACAGATCAAGATATCTTGTGCAAGGTCTATTTTATTTGATAAGTCATCTGTTGCATGCCAGATTTACTTCTATAACAATGTTCATTCTTGAATATCTTTCTTTCATGAATTTGACTTTGTTTGTACCGTCTATTTACTGTCTGTTCTGTGCTGTTTTGTGTCTATGTTTACAACTATTGTCTTACAAATTTTGACCTAGTGTTATTGGATTATGGATTGGTATGATGCGATTATTTTTCATTCTTGAATCTCAAAATTACACTTACTATAGGCTGGTGTGAACATCAGCGGTATGTATTGAGGTCATGGGCACAACAGATATATTTAAGTAAGTGAGACAGTGCTTGGTATAAAAAGGAGTAACATTTGTAAGAGTCGTTTTCTTTTACTTTCTGCCTTTGTTTGTGCAATTGATCAATAGGTTGGTGAACTGGTGTGTGCATTTTACAACACTGACAATTGTTGGTACCGAGCTGTTGTCAAGGAAGTACAGCAGAATCAAGTGCTGGTCCAGTATGCAGACTTTGGCAACTCAGAAGTGATACCGACATCCCTGCTCAGAGAGTATAAAGATGCAAAACTTCCCCTGCAAGCCATCCATTGCAAACTGGCTGGTAAGTGTGATGTTGTGATTGTGAATTATAGAAAATCCACCTAAACTTCTTGTTAATGCTTTCAGACTGAAATACAGTGAACGTCACCAAGTTTCTATACAAATCTGTCAGTATAAACCCCCAAATTGTGCAGTTTTTATTGTCAGTCACAACCATTCCTTTTAAATTTTAAAATTTTACAGTTTTTAAAAAACTGCTTTTATTTCCCATCTTCTTTCTATTTCGTTTGTCATTTGCGAGTTCCATCATTATTATTGATCAGCCTTAAAAACATAGTGAACTAAGTTGCTTGATGTCCCAGTGAAATGTAAAATTGTCAGCATTTTGACACCAGATTTTATTTGATGTCCAACAGGCACTACAGCAGTAAATGAAGAGACAGGCTGGAGCCAGTCAGCCAAAGAATTCTTCTGTACTTAGTTGAAGGCAAACCTCTTGGTGCTAAACTAGTGGAAACCATTGATGGCAAATATGATATTGAACTCTTTGACCAAGGTTAGCTGTTATATCTAAATACTGTTTCAAAAAACCCATCCCAGGACAAAGATCACTTAGAGGTGATGTCAGTGTGTGATTTCAGAAACAGTAAAGTTTGAGTACAGGATGCAAGTGTGTTTGCATGACTTGCTGTGAATGTTATTTTGAGGTGAGGGAAAAAGATGATAATGGTATTTGATAGTATCAAACAGACATAGATGTGTTTACTGACACTATTTGATGAAATAGTCCATCATGTATTCCTCTGGGATGGTATTAATGAATTCTTTCAGTAAATATTCCTGCAATATTTCTACTTTCAGTCAACAAAGAAATTGTTAACATCCACGTGACTGTATAGTTGTTCATATTCAGTCAAAATCCCTCTACATATCCAACAATTGTTTGTTTTTAAACACAAATTGTGTCATTCCATCGAACAATGAGATATTTATAAATATCCACCATTATGTATGACTCATTATCATTTGGTTAGTACACTGTATACAAATTTATGCTTTTGTGCAGTGGTACAAGTATTAGATGTGCAGCCACAAGAATTTCACAAAGGTAATTTACAAAAATGCGTTTCCCTAACATGTATAGTAAGAGATCTTATGCACAGAAGTCCAGGTAAGCTCAACATGCTTGTGAAGTTCTGGGCTTTTCTTGAAGTATGGTGAAATATCAACGCAGATAACATGAAGACAGTCTCTTGAAAGTCATATTAGTCTTTTTATTCAATTTTTACAGAGAATAACCAACATATCCACCAAGAATTGATAAAGCAAGGATTTGGTAAATCTACTGTGACAGAGACTAACAGGTAATTATCACAGAGGTTCAGTGTGTTCATGTTTCATTCTCCCAGAACAAACTAGAGATAGTGAAATCTTTTGCTTTGATGTAGTGTCTTCCCATCATTTTAAGGACTATGTATAATCCTTTAAAAAAATTTTGAAATACATTTACAGCTATGCTCAATAGGAACTGCTTACAGTGACAAAGCTATTGTTCATTGATGTGCACATGTTGCTTTCACTACATTCAAAAGTAATCTTTAATTCTTTATTCGTTTCTGTAGAGACCCTTCACAGCCGCAAACCCCCCTAAAGTTTCCCTTGAAATTAGAGTCTGAAATGATACAACTTGGCACGCAAATGATATGCAATGTGACGCTGGTAGAATCTCCCAGTGAACTGTGGATCCAGGTGGCAAAGAACGCTGAGGCTGTCATCCAATTGCAGGAAGATTTAAATGTCTACTTCGATAAAGCAGAACTAAAAGCTTTCAGGTAACGTTAATCCTCTTTCTCCAAGTGGTATATGTGATTTGTCTATGGAACCTGGTAGAAAGAGGATTGAGTTTGACAAGATGAACATTGCACTGTGTGTGGAAAGAAGAGAATGTCAAAATTTATTCATTTTTAATCTATTTTTCAAATTCGAATCATCATGAAGCAATATTGATGTCAGACAGTTGTTTATCTGTTAGAAATCCTGATATATAACATACACTTGTAGTGATATACTCAGAAATTTGAAATATAGACACTGTTCTTTAAATATTTGATCATTTTCCTTCACAATGTAAGACACATTTCAGGCTGAAAGAATTGAGGCATTGTCAAGTTAGTATGTGACTAGTTCCTGTGTGTATGATCTATATGACATGAAACATCTGTCTTTCCCCGAACAGTCCCAAGATTGGACAGGTGTGTGCCGCACGCTTCACAGCTGATAAAACCTGGTACAGGGCTGTCGTCACCCAACTAGGAGAGCCAGGTCCCAGTAATGCCACTGTGTTTTATCTGGACTTTGGCAACTCTGAGGTTTGGACACGGCTAACGTGCAACCTTTGCCAGATCAGTTCATGAAGCTTGCTGCTCAAGGAATACAATGTTCTCTGTCTGGAGTCAAACCAGTGAGTTCAGTGTGGCCCAAGGAAGCTATCAAGTTCCTGAAAGTTGCCATAGAGAGCAATCTTGCAGAAGTGCAGTTTGTGGATAAAGTTGATGACTTCTTCAATGTGAAGATATTCAGTTTGAATGACAGGAAGACCTCGCTTAACGAGAGCATGGTAGAGAAGGGTCATGCTGCACCCAGAGAAGATGTAGCTCAGCCAACCAGTCAAAAAGAAGTCAAGAAGCCAATTCCTCAGCAGTCCAACAATCAGCAGCAAGATAAGGTGTCACATGACCAGGGCTTGTCCAATCACCAAGCTGCAGCAGCAGAGTCTGTCAATATTCAGAATAAAACACCTTCAAAGCAGAGACATGATGAAGAAGACAAGAAATCTAACGAAGCCCTTCCAAAAACACCAGTCACTCAGCAAGCCAGCATGGATCCTCAAGTTGGTTCAGCAAATCAAATGGTAAAGTTGAAAAATGCCACAATTCCTGATAATGAGTCTATACCAGTTTGTGTCACCCACGTGGTCCATCCAAACGAATTCTACGTACAACAGGCCAATGAGGATACAGCACGGGCATTGGCAGACTTGATGACTTCAATCAATAAACATTACCTGAAGGCTTCTCAAACCATCTCTCAAGTCCAGATTGGACAACTCTGCTGTGCCAAGTTCAGCCAAGACCAAGCCTGGTATAGAGCTGTTGTGCTTGACTATGCAGAGTCAAAAGTGAAAGTGCAGTTTGTGGATTTTGGAAACTGTGAGGAAGTGGGCCTGGAAGACATTCAGCTGTTGGATAAGAAGTTCACTTCCACACCAATTCTTGCCATCAGATGTACACTGAGTGGTGTAACTGGAACTTTAGAGGGTGGTCAGTGGGAAGACAAAACAGTCCAGGCTTTCACAGAGGAGGTTAGTTACCGTACTTAGAATTTTGAAGTCACAAATTTACAACTTGCATGTCACTTCCTCTCATTCGTAAATATGACCAGTTTTATACAACACATTAGATCGACAGATTTGAAATGCAAATGTGATCTCTCACAAAAGGTGCTTCATCCGTTGTAGAAGATCCTACTGAGGTGAAGTTGAACAGCATTGGCAGCGTACTCATACAGACACTTGGTCAGATGGGTGGACATTTTGTCAATATTGATCTGGGCCTTGTTCTCTTTCTCCTTGCAATATAGGAAGGTTCATTGTTGTTTTTGTGTGAATTCCATTTAGATCTCTTGAGGATTGTTAGTAGCAGAATTGTTTAGATTATTTGATTTATTCACAGCAACTTGAGGAGTCTGAATTTAAAGCTATTATGGACCTGATTGGCTGTTTGGAAGTGATTCAATAGTACAATGATATTCAGCCAACCAATAAACTACAATCTTTCAAGACACTGTGCATTGCCTCTTCACTTATGCTCATAAAAATACACTTAAATGATCACTTTAGCAATTTTTCCATGCTGGACAACAACATGAAAGCTACGAAATTCAAATACCATAGTTGTAGTCTGCTGACATATATATGCTGTGTCCAACATATCCACTTAGCTCGCTTTCCATCATTACAAACATTTATACTGCAGATCCTGAACAGACAATGTGTGGTCAAAGCAGTCGGGAAGGTGGATGATGGAGTGAGTGAGATAGAACTGTATGGCTCCAGTAGCGAAGAGTCTCTTAATCAGCTGTTGATAACAGCAAAACTAGCTGTCAAGAAGATGCCACAAGTCAAAGACCATACAGATGGAGTGGTCAAGGAGATGTTACAGGTCAAAGGTCATAAAGAAGAAACTGTAAAAGATGTGCCTGAAGTCAAAGGTCATACAGATGGAGCTGTCAAGATATCACAGGTCAAAGATGACAATGAAAATGTAATTGCTGTCAGTGAGATACAGAGAATTAAAGGTAACTTTCTGAAGAAAATTGTGCTTCTGCTTTCCTCTTGTCCATCAAGTATTGTTTGTTGTCTTCTAGCTAAGCTACTTTAAATGTCAATAATACAGTCAAAGGGTTGAAATTCACACCTCTGTGATAATGAATGTCAGTTATTAGTGAAAACCAAACATTTCCTCGAAATTAAAGCTATTTTATGCCCAACCAAAAAGTTTGCTTGAAGCACAGACAATGAAAGTACTGGTCTTCATCCAGACAATGAATATCAAATACTGTGATCCAATACTCAGAGAGAAAAGTCCACAACGTATTATTTATCTTGAAATTGAAGACTTTGTTCAAACTTTCAACCATTCTCTCTCGAAATCAAGAATAAAAATCAAGGGGCCATCATGCAAAATTTGGTACTGGAGAAGGAAATTACCCAATAGTTTGAAAATTAGAATGGCCACCATACCTGTATTAACTCTATGAGGGAAATTTAACTTTCGATTGTCACAAAAATAACCCTGTTGCCCAACCCACATTGAGTTTCCATGCTGGGTAAGAAGGACAAGTAGGGCAAACTACAGGATTTTTTCTGAATGGAACCATGACTTTGATTTTGTGTGTATTTTGTTTACAGTTGAATCTGTGAAGGCCGCAGCAATACCAACTTTACAACTTCCTACAAATGAAGAATGTCCAGTCATTGTGCATGATGTGGTCAACCCCAGTGAGATGTACTGTCAACTAGCTACAGCTGAAAGTAAGTCTTAATTTCAAATTGTTCTAAGTCTTTTCTGATTTATTTGTCACCGGCCTACATAGCCCATGGTTTTCTGAAAACACTCCCTCTTCATAGTAGTAAGAAATCTTCTCGGTATGTACACATAGACGTAGTGGCAAAACTTTTGATTTATTATATTAATAGTGTTAGCTTTAGATAGTAAATAGAAATTGTACATTTTTCATACATGCTGTTTCACAGTAAATGAACAAACTTTGACTTTTTTGCAATAAAAGAAGGAAGTAGCTGAATCTTTTGTGTCATACAGCAAATGTGCAAGTTCAGACGTTCTGAGTGTGGAAAGACACATCCCAGCATAAACTGAGAGGTTATATCGTCCTCATTTTCATACTTCTTGTGTTTGAACAAAATTTACTCCCTGCAGATAGTTACAAATTACACATCAATTTGTTTTGCAGATCTGTTGCAAGTGAATGCCCTATTTGAAGAGATGAACTCTGACCCCATGAGTCAACAGGAAGACACAGTGTACAAACCTGACATAGGAGATCTGTGTAGTGCACAGTTTACATGTAAGTTAAAAATATGCCGGCATCTATAGAAGTCAGATTATATCAATGGTGATTAACAGACATTTTCCTTTAGACTTCTAAATTTTCTTTTTCTGTCCAAAAGTCTCATTTTGCAGGTGTGTTAAAAGCTAAAATTTTTTACACTTGTATTGATTATACAGTGACTGTAAGTCTTTTGTTGCTCTCCGACTTTTTGTAATTTCCCTCTTGGCTTTGTCATCGGACAATCTTTTCCTTTCCACTGATTTTAAGTCCAGTGTTATGACATCAACTTTTCTGTTGTAGTGGACCAGTCCTGGTGCAGAGCTGAAGTCATCTCAATTGAAGATGATGTTGCTGTAGTGAAATACGTAGACTTTGGAAACCAGGAGATAGTGCCATTGACAGCCATCAAACGGTTGGATGAACAGTTTACACTTCTGCCAAAACAAGCCAATAAGTGCGCCATTGCTGGTAAGTTACTCCGTATCTTTCAAAATGTTCCTACATATTTTCCTTTTCCTGCCAGACAATATCACTTCCCCATCTGCCAAGTCAGTAAAAAGCGGTACTACACCCAGACTATAGGTATTTTCATCCACTGTCTTGGTGGTAATCCTTACAGAGCGGTCACCTCTTTATAGTGGCAAACCTTACAGTGCTCCTGTGGCATTTTACATATTAAAGGCCCTCTATAGAACAGGCACCTCTCTTATGTGGTGAGTGGCCACATGGAATTGCTCCAATGTGGAAAAAAACCTGTGTATAATGGTCAGAATATCTGACTTTGAATGACCTCTTCCGAGAAGTGCTTTGAATGGAAAGCAAAGAAATGGTATATTGACTTTGTATCAAATTTTTGTATGTTTTTTAACTGCTTACCTACCTACCTTTCAGAATTTTGAGTGGACGTAAAACAAAGAATAGACTTACTCTTGGCTTATCTTAACTGAATACAGGTATTGTACCTAAGGATGGTTCTTGGAGTGAGGATGCCACTGCAGCGTTGAAAACACTGACTGGCCTTGGTAGCAAAAGGTTGTTTGGTGTGGTAACAGGGACGTGTGGAGATGTGACTGAGTTGGAACTCATGGACACAGCCACAGGTGAACCCGTTGTGATCAGTGAGAAACTAGTTGAAGATGGGTATGCGGCTTGGAAGAAGGCAAAGGCAGCGAAATCAGATGAAGTTATCCCAGGTGGTGATAATGCAGCAAGCCCTGGTGTTAATGTGGCAAGCCCTGGTGTTGTCATACACAGTGACCAGACAGCAAGCCCTGATGCTTCCACACCCAATGATCAGGTAGCTGGTCCTGGTGCTTCTGCATCCAGTGATAAAGCTGTAAGCCCTGGTCCTTCCACACCCAGTGATCAGGCTGCTAGCCCTGATGTCAGCACTCAGGGTGAGTCTTCACTGATCGAGTGCTTGCTGAAGGAGAATGTCAACATGAAGACTTTGATGTTAGAGCAGCAGAAACAGATCCAGCAGATGATGCAGATGTTAACAGAACTGACAACCAGAAAGCAATAGTAGTGATGATAACATATGATGTAGTTTTCTTCAAAGTTGTTTGTTGGATATAACAAATCTGTGAGAAGCCATATGCCAAACATGATGGCTTAAACCCTGCTGTGTCTTGTTACAAGATACGTCAGAGGTCACTTTATTTGTGTGTTACTTATTTATTTTAAGTTTACTTGCCAAAGTAGCATAATAGCATGTCCAACTCAAAAATTGGAGCTGGATAATATTTTGTGGTCAATATTGCCGGTGTCTAGGTTCAAATTGGGTAAGCAAAGAATGGGTTTTAAAAAAACCAACTCCGGTTGAAATACATATCTCTGCTGAAATGCAAGCAGCTATTACATTTCTATATTTCCATCTAATGGAGATTTTTCATTTATAGAAAATGCATGTCAATTTCCAAGGCTTTCCAGCTGCTCTAGATCATCGTCTTTTCAAAATCAAAGAATTGGGTATCTTCTACTTCCATCTGACATATTTTTATTTCAGATGTTATGAATTAGTGTGTTCTGTTACATGGAGATATTTCGATAGATGACTTTATTAGAGCTGATAAAAATGCTTGTATAATGCAAACATCAAAACACTTGACACAAACACTAGTTCAAGAATGCCTTCCTATTCTGGGTACTGTATCTCATATTAAGATCAAGGTTATTGCCGCAGAAACCAATTTTATATCTTCTGTTTTACTGATAAAGTATATCAAAAATATATCTTTTATATATACATTCATATTGAGATTTATTTAGTTTTGTTGGTTATATTGTCTTTGTAGTGTGTATGAATTTGTAACTTAGGTTCTTTTATAAAAGTGAAGCCTTTTTGTAGGGATACCTGGTTGTGTGAAAATCAGAATTCTCTCTTTCTAAAACAGTAATATTGTTTTCCACTGTCCCATTGCCTGAACTTCATGCAGTAGTGGTTCTTTAAAAACATACTTGAGTATTCACATTCCAATCCTTCAATTTGAATCACTGATGTACACTCTGAAGTAGCTCAGCAGAGCTGTTCAATGTTATCATCACAAATTTGTCCGTGTACATGTTTTTTCCCACTTAAAATAATAACAGGGGACGTAACTTGGTGTTTTTTGTCTTGACATTTTGAAAGTAAAGAGGTTTGTTTTGGTAAAAAAACAAAAGGAAATTGTCACTCTCAAGCATTCTTTACTGGAGTAAAGGTATGAACCTTACAACAAAAACAGTTGTGAAAATACCAAATATTCATGTTGGCGATACCTAAATATTGAAATATCCTGTTGACTTCTGTGTAAACCAAATGTTTAAATAGTTTGTTTTGTTGAGGAAGGGTCTCATTTTGTAAGATCTTTCTGGTTTTCACAAAATACTGCTCAGATGAATGTTACAAAGATATATTACCGTATTCAGTTTTACATATGCAAAGACTCTTCTTTTCGCAGTTTCTCTTCAAAAATTTTTCAAAAGTCAAGTATTCAATTCACATTTACCATCAGTATGTGTGAAGTTTCATCATAAAAAATGTTTGCATTCACCATATGATGCTTCACCTGTGCTGTTCAAAGACTGTTGTTCAGTTGGTAGTTTCTATAGCAACAGCAGAGTCAGATCTCAGTGCTGAAAGAACACAATATAGTCATGATTTCAATTTAGTACTTGTTATGGTGATGTTTTCTAGTCTTTGTTCTTTGAATTATAGGATAAATCATGAAGTATCTCAAAGCCAGCCGTGAAGTACATTGGCTGTATTGCATCGAGACGTACAAAGCTTTTTGATAAGTGTGGTATCATATTTTGCTTTACATTTTGTCTTGGGTTCACATGTCTACTTTTTTGAAAAAATCCAAATTTTTGACAATTATTGAGAGATGGTTATGTGATTTAGGAAAAGATTTTGGAGGTAGTTTAGTTAAAAAAGTTCACTGAGGTCTTGAGTGAACTTTCAAATTTCAAAATCAGGTTCAGTACATTTGATGAAAAATAATTAGAATTTTATATTACTGTTAAAGCTTCAAATCAGGAATCAATATTTTTCAAAATGTCAGTTTTCCTCGCAAGATTTTGTCACAGACTTCTATGATTGTTATTTTGATAAAATTATTTTAAGCTCTGTAATCATGATTGTATAGATATCTGCAATGTAATGACAGTAATTATGTGAGTTAATTATTTTCACAAAAGTTAGTGGCAGGTTTCTGTTTAGAATATCATGAAATGCTTTTGATCATGAAATGACATTTATCAAAATTCAAAGTTAGAAATCTTTGTTTGATGATACAAAATTATGATTATCTGAATTGATCAGGAATATAGTCAGGCATTTAGTAAAATATGTATACAAGGACCATCTCAGATTGTTGCATTGGGTCAAAGGTGAATTTTTTTTTCATTTGTGGGAAGACGTTTGACCTCAAACTAATTAGTAAATTAAATTATCACCTTATTTTGGCGACTGCATCTTTTTCTTTGTTACTGGTATACATTAAACAGAAACTGCTCACTAGTACCAATGAGTATTAAAATATTGAAATACACATTTTCCTGTGAGGCCAAACAAAATAAGTTGTGCTCATCTGATAACCCGACCTACCCTATTTTTTGCCTGCCGACCCTAAACTTTTTAAAGCTACGTAACACGGGAAGTAGAAACAAAGGAAAAAGCCGTAAAATCACACGTTCGTTACTTGGCATTTGATTTTTGCTTGAACAAAGATGTCTTTTATGTTTTTTTCCTTTTATATGTATAATGCATTTTTCGTGAAATGTGGCCAGTGTTTGATTGCCCTGAACCCCTGAAAAATGCATATTTAAAAATAAAAATATTTTCGAGAAACAAAATTCCTGCCGACCTACCTACCCTATTTTTTTGAAAACCATGTTATCGGAACAGCACAATTTTTTTTTTTTTGGCCTTAGCGGTTTTATTCAATGACAAACCAGAAACTTTTTTTTTATAAGATAACTTTGTAACTCAGGTTCTCTTCGAATTAATGAAAAAGTAACACTTTGTTTCATCTTACTCTGCGGTTGATATCAACATTTGGCAGTTTGAAGGTTTGTCAGAGGGGAGAGGGTTTTGATCTGATGATATAATTTGTTCATTGAACTTGGGCAACAATCTTCGATAGTTCTGAAATAGTTTGTAATTTTGAAGGTGTTTTACCAACTTGCTTCATTATCGTTCTTTTTATGTCCAACTACAGGTTATTGTGCACTGCTATTTTTCTTTCATGTGTGCTGTACTGTATGTCTAACCCTTGTCTCACAGCCTTAAATCTTGTCAAGGATCTTTTCTTTCATTCAGTGCACAGAATGTGATTTATGAATGTCATCATAATTGGTCCATAGTTACTTCGAGAGGTGCGTCACAAGGGTGGCACCCCCTGGAAGTCTTGGTTTAACTTGTATTCTTTGGAAATTTTGTTTCCATTCTTGAAACTAAAACTTTGCAAAATGAATACAATTATTTTGTTCGTTAAAGAGCTGATTTGTGCCCACATACCAAACTTTGAAAATGAGAATGTCTGAACTGAAAGCTCAGTAAGTGAATTACTTTCAACCTATAAGTGACAAGTTCTGTACGAGGGCTAACATGACAAGTGTTTATGTGAGTTTGTGGTATTGACATACTGCACTAAGTATTAAATAGTGCAAGTAATATCTTAGAATGTAGAAGTTACTGTTTTACTTCAGAGAGAAGTATTTGACTTTCTTGCCATGTTATTACGTTAACTGTTTGTTGAAATAAAGTCATAAAACGTTTTTTTTTTGTCAAAAGCCAGTAATCTTGCATGTTAAAATTTGTACCACTCACAGTCACACTTTATCTCCAGTACAATTTATGGAAACAGGTATATACTACTAGCAAGAGAAAAGGACAGGTAGTGTGCAATTTCACAAGCGTTATCAAATGTTCATGATTTTATTGGAAAACTTAACAAAGGATATTTACATGGTCTCCCTTGACCAAAGGCCAATCTTTATGCAGTACTTCTGCAAGCAAATACCAAAGAATGAATAATACCGTTTATTAATACTGTGTGTAGATGTATGTGAAACAAAACATGCTGTTAATTATCACCAACAATGATTCACAAAAATTTCTCTGATACATAGAGGTTGCAGCAAAAAATACATTTTATAGTGTGTCAAATGAGATCTTTTGGATATATGTGAAATGTCCATATTGTGAACAGCGCCCTCTACAAACAATTCACATGATAAGCAGCCATAGAAAAATTATCATGGTGACAATTGTCCAAACCTTTAATAATGGCACTTGCGTCAAATAGAAGTGGTATAAGAAATATCAACAAAAAAAGTTGCTTGTCACATGAAAATTACAAAATTGGTCTGCTGGCCAGTGTAAATTTGTAAAAATGACAAAACCAAATATACAAAATATACTTTGAAAAATGACATCACTTTCATCTTTAAGTACCTTTATCTTTCTCCTTTCCATCTGTATTTCTGTCACATGGAATGTTTAAGGTAAATTATTTGGTATATGCAATAGAACAGGACACTAAATGTACACAAAATTTGTGGTTACTACAAACACAAGCTACCAATAGCATCTTTCACACACAGACAGCTCACCCCTTCAACCATGCTTTGGTTCAACATGGTGTTCTAAACAGCATGGCTGAACCAGGTACAGGTCTATGGCATAAAAAGAATTAAAAGAAGCTACATGTGTACACACATGAAATACATTTCATGACCAATGGCAGCATGTTTCAGGACATTTTGTTTATCACAACAGTTACAGCTCTACATCAAAATAAACTTGTCCTTTTCCACGGTGTGTCTAGTGCAACTGCATAGTCATTACGGTACTGCACACATCAAGTAATACACCCATTCACCAATCACAAAGCAGGGATTCTTTACTCTTTGTCAAACGGACAACTTGTGAAAAAGTCTAGATGGCTAACGAAAGTAGAATTTCATTGATGGTGGGAGTTTGTTCAGGGAAGGACAGTCTAGAGCTGTTATACAGTTGACAGCGCTAGGTTTTCAGAGGCAAAATTTGGACAGGACACTTGAGGGTGGATGAGGAAGTTTTTTCCAGAATATGTAGGGAAAGCAGTTGCAAACAGCTTACAACTCCCCTCCAACTTGTAACTTTATTCCTTATACTGAAGTGAAAATTGTAATTAAAAGTTTTATTTTGGATGTCAACTTTTATAAGAGCGATGCAAAAATTGTTTCAAGTATCTTGTAGAAGCAGGGAGGTGGGAGATAGGCAGTTTACATGTTCAAGGTAAACAATCTTCCATTTCACCTAGTGTAAGATTGACCATAGTTTGAGTTTACATCTTCAAAAAAACTTTTTAAAAAGAGGCAGTTTTCATAACAATGTGCTGAGCTAGCAGTACAACAAAAAGCCAAGTTGGAACTACAGCATAGCATTGCAACATTTGAACAATAGACCAATGACCTTGGATATCCAATTAACCAGATGCTTCTGCATGACATCTGTGACCAATCAGGCAACAGCATTATGAAACTTAGTAACTCTGCAGGGGATCACTTTATCTCATCCTTGGAACACTTATCATTTGATCTGACAATAGTTATACAGGTTTTTTGTCTCTAGTGATATTTGGGCAAATGATAGTGACATTTGAAAAGTTTAACTCCATATAAAGCTGGCCGACGTGTGTCAATGTATAATGGAGATAGAGTCACTCAGCTGACTGTGGTACATTATGGCACAGTTGATGAAGAAGTTCAAAGTTCACGGACTGAGTCCATGGCCATGTCACTTCTGTTGATCTGTTGTATCTTGAGAGAAGTTTCATGTGTGGTCAGTGATTTTACAGCTGCTAACACTTCATTCAACTAAGGGAGAGAAGACATCAGATATCAGTCGATTTGTCTGGTCTGTGGGTCAAGGTAGAAATAAGGATTCCAGATGTCATCAGAATAATCAGAGCCTTGATCTCCGCACTCAGACTAACATTTTAACGTTTACCAGTAAATCCTAGCAGACACTGATAATCCATACTAACAGAATACTGATGACATACCATACAAAAAGGTCTCTCATTACACATCATATCATACTAAATTATATTACAGCTTTGTCATACCAGTGACTTCATCCCATAGATTATTATTGATAATGTGTGCGATTATCCAGTATTGTGGCCCAAGATGTTTTCCACATCTGCAAATTCTTTGGCATTGCCAAAACTATAATATATGTACCCCTAACAGCCCATAATGGACTCAAGCAAGTTTCCTTTCATCCATTAATAATGGCATTATGGGCTGGGAGAGGCTACATTATTGCGTAAACAACAACACCAACTTGGCTCTCCTCATGAAACAGTGCAAAACAACATAAAAAGGTCTCTCACATTCATTATGCAAAGATGCTGAAATAATGACATATGCCAATCCTGTTTTCAGATTATTGTGATATAACAATATCAACTGGTCTGTGACCTGACATCAGTAATGACATAACAGTGTTCATCCACAAATGAAAATTAAAGGCGGGCGGCTAATTAGCATATTTATTTGCATGATATTTGCATACAATTTACATATCACCAGGGCTATTCACAAGGCATTCCAGTGATGAGATATACTTCTGACATTTTTAATATTTTTCTCCATTCAGCAGTGATAAATGGCAAGCTATACAATTTATTTTTAAATTTAAATCCTTTTTATTTACATTATATAAATAATAAAACATCAAAAGTGAAAAAAAAACATTGAACTAATACAAACAATACACAATTTAGTAAATATATTGCACAATACCAACATGAAAATTCAAAAGTAGGCCTACATGAGAAGTAATCAGTGTTCGAAATAATCGGTGGCAAATGGTGGCACGTTTTCATATGATCCTCTGTTACTGTATGATTGTCTGTAGCCCGATTGGTAAAGCCATGAACGTCTTTTTTTACGTGCCGCGTCCATGACAAGTTGATACGGGACTGAATATTTGCACTAAGTTACAATACGGAGTCAGCGGAGCATGCCTGCAGAGAAACATACGTTGACTTTAAAACTCTATTCATAATAAAGAGAGGCCCCAAAAAATGATACCAGGTATTTCCAAGAGAAAGATTTGAAATTTCATCGACTCATAGTTCGGCAAACGTACAAAACTTTGACAACTGCGCGGCGTAGGCTGCCATGCATGTTTGTGTGGAGCAGGAGCACGCTGGCGCTCTTGATCTCGATCACACGCGACCTTTGAACTATACAGTACAGAACCGTGTGTACATAGCTGCTGTATTCGGATGATCACACGAATGATGATTTTAGCTCGTGCATTTTCTTTTTACTTCATTTCATTGTGCCTTTATATTTTAAAACGGTCACGGATTTTGAAACTTGATCAAACGCAACTGCTTCTCAAAGTCAATCGAGTGAATCGCATGCAAGTTACGAATGCGTGACAGGAAGTGACACACATGGCTTCAACGTCATGTGGACGTACACGGATCTCAAAATGGCTAACTCGGCTCGGATACGCAACGACCTGAACACGCGAAGTACCATACTTTTTTGCATCTGATATTTGTGTCAACCAATCGTACGATTTTAGCCACATCTGATCGAAATCACTTTTCCTGACCTTCGGATCCTTACAAGTACAAGACATTGGCGGCAATGGTAGTTGCCTATAGTATAGATGCTTTGACTGAGTGCCCGCTGGCAAAAATGCAACACCGAGCCTTGTACCGTGTCCGTTGTATGAAATGGACGGTGTCTGTACGGTACGGTCGGCACATTTCAAGCTTTTTGAATTGAAGTCTTAGCGAATGTTCATCGGCACTACGGCCGTTTCACACTAAAAGCTCGCTGAATAAAAGCGTGACAAAATTGCCGCTGAGATCGGCGGATATGAAAGAGGATCGGGCGAAAAAAAATAAAGGATCGGGCCGATCCTTTGAGAACATTGAGGATTGCATGCAGTCGCAAAACAAACCGACAGATGTGTGAACGCCCCTCTTTATTACACGACGTTGTAAGTTGCTGTCATTTTTATTCAATAGGCTTTCAGATATTGTTCGGACAACTGACTGTGAAAACAGTTTAGGCTACAGAAAACAAAGGTGGGCGGGCGAGATAAAAGGTGGGCGGGCGAGATTAAAGGTGGGCAGCGACAAAAAGAAGCCGGGCGCACCGCCCGTCAGAAACCCCTCGTGGAGAACACTGAATAAAGTAACGTCACCAACTTGGGTTTTCTACTGATCCCAATAAAAGTGAATTAATGAATTCAACTGGTCTCTTGTTTTGACATAGACCAGCAAAATCTACTGACAACTTACTTGTCCAGTTCCAAGCATTCATTCTCGGTAGCATTACTCAAGATCTGCATAGACTTGGCCATTTCATTGGCTTTGGGTTGTTTCTCCCTGGTCAGCACACTGATCTCTCCTAGTAACTGCTCTGTTTCATTCAGTGCTGATCTCATTTGCTCTGTAAAGACAGTAAATATTGGACAATTAAAATCAAACATAATCTCTCTTAATCAGCGATTATAGTTCTGAGTATTGACAACAACAGAGCATTCCACAACTTACTAACAGCACCATTCATAAATATGAGGGCAAGAGTAAAGATTTCTCGACACAGAAACCTTTTTGTATCAAATCACTGGGAACCTAGGGAGTCTTTACAGTCATGGCTAGAGTTGTAAGAGGCCCTTCAGGATACTAATCTTTATTTGTGCAACTCAAAGCTAACTTATTGACCTAAATCATTTTCAGATAATCAATGTTTGGTTACTTTCATTCTCTTCTGCATGTTTTATCCTGTGTTTGACAAAAATCAGGACTTAGCCCGACAAAACTGCAGTATAAAAATTACTGTAGAATTAGCAAATAAGTGGCCTGATTGAAGAAAAGCTTACCTATATAATCTCTTTCATTTGGTGGTATGTGAATTCCTTGCATGGGTACATGATGTCTGGTTGTATCTATTGCCTGTGCCAGTGTGTTGTGTTCTTGTTTCAACTGCTCTAAGCCAGCCACCACTGGTCCAAGACCATTTTGCTGTCAACAGAGAAAAAAGACATTAGCATAGAGATATATGCGTTTACAATTATCTGTAAAATGTTTATTCTCTCAACAGAATTACCCTGTCCAATGTGAATAGAATTTCACGTAACAGCTAATGTACATTCAAGTAAAACTGCCTGTAAGTTTGATACTTAAGTGAGTCACTGATACCAAGTGAAACTGTATACACCCAACATTTGTCCAAAGACAGAAAAAAATATCCCGAAAAATGAAGTTTCTAGTTTCAACCAAACATGATTACTAACAACTTTTCAGGTATTTGTCCCAAGTTGTGAGGAACTGTTTGTGCAATGCTGCAAAAATTTGGTCATTTTGCTGAAATCAAACAGAAATCTGAAGTCCCTTTCAGTGCTATTCCCGTCATGAAAAGGCAAATTCTGTTAAAAGGTCAAATACTTGGTGCAAGGAAACTATTGAACACTGCCCAATAAGTCTCTCCCTCCCATGGCAGAAGTATGTTGAGCTTTTACCTGTAATTCTAACTGTCTATCTAAATTGTTGGACTGATCCAGTTGTGCCTGTTCCAGTTCCAACTCGGCTTTCCTCTGAAGTAATTTGTCGTTTTCATTCCACAACCAGTAAATCTGAGCCTGGATGAAAGAAAAGATGGGCAATAAATGTGGTTACAGATGTAGTAAATTAGGTGTCGACAGAACAGACACCCAAGATAATTGAGAATACCTGCTGAGCAATGGTTTGTCTTGTAATGATGTCATATTACACAGTCATCACAAATTTTCGATGAATCCACCACCCAAGACATCAAAAAGTCTGTTGTTGAAACAATAAAGTGAAATCAAAATAAATTACACTCCAGTATCTGGTATCAAAACCAGATAGATTCTAAGTTACTGGATTAACTCGCATGCACTTCATCTTCTGGTGAGTGTGAGTTTCTGACATTCAATGTCGGACAACACAACATGAAACACCAGCATACCAAAATGGTTTATCAGTTGCAATTTTTTTTTCAAAATTGATGAATATTTTTCTTTACCGAAGCTTCTTTCTCTTGATCTTGTCTAACTTTCTTCATCTGAAAATGAATAAATCAAGACATAGATTTATGAGAAAAACAAGTCATCGTTGATGACACAGTCCCCACTTGTTAATGGGTACCTTTGATTACAAGTCCTCAGAGAGGATAGAGTCCTCTTCATTAATTAGGTCTGTGATAAAAATACTTTGATACAGATGGCGCTCAATGGCCAAGAATGAGTTCCATGGTGATGAAAACATAAAACCAATGTAGGCCACCATCCTAAAGTTCATAAAATGAGTCAACTAGGAATTAATCAACAGGATGTTGCAAAACATTTTTGCATACAATCCTAACACTTAACAGATTATCACTGGTACCATATTTCATAAAGTTTGATACAGTATTTACAACACTATGAGATCAACATCTGTATCAAGTTTTCATCAAATTTGACGTTGTATTAATTTGTGGCTATATCACTCTAATTAGGAAAGTTCATTACATATGCAATTACAAATTAATTAAAATGACACTGATAAATGTCTTTTTCAATGTTAAAGCAATGTGAGCTTAACATCTGTACAAAGTTTCATGAAATTTGATGCAGTATTTCTTGACATATCAGCCTACTTACGAAACTTCAATAATTGACATGATACTGCTACATTACGTGAAACAAATTGACGAGCATATGTATGAAATTGGTCAATGTCCTTGTACCAACTTTGAATGATACTGGTGGAAATATGTCTGAGTTATGGCTCTGTACATTAGAAAATCGTAACAAAATCACCGCCATGCAGCAATATTTGATCTTACTGTTTACAAAGATCAACACATATATGTATGACATAAGTCAATGTACATGTACCAACTTTGAATAAGATCAGTTGAGACTTGCCAGAGTTATGGCTCTCGACATGAAACAACCATAACAAAATTGCCACCATGTGGCCATATTTGACCATCTCGTGAAACCAATCGACATACATATGTATAAATAAGTCAATGTCCTTGTACCAACTTTGAATAAATTCGCTTGATACATGTCTGAGTTATGGTTCCGGACATGAAAAAATCGGGAAAAAAATGGCCACAAGGCGGCCATATTGGATTGTATCACAAAACAAATCAATGTGCATATGTATGACATAGGTCAATGTCCTTGTACTAAGTTTGAATAAAATTGGTGAATAAAATAAGTTTAGAGACGTGCCCAAGTTTTGGCTAAGGACATGAAAAAATTGTAACAAAATCGCTGCCATGCAGCCATATTGGATCATATCATGAAACAAATTGACGTACATATGTATGACATAGGTTAATGTCCTTGTACCAACTTTGAATAAAATCGGTTGAGATATGCCTGAGAGTATCATGGCTCTGTACATGAAAAAATCGTAACAAAATGGCCGCAACGCAGCCATATTGGATCGTATCACATAACAAATCGACGTACATATGTATGACATAGGTCAATGTCCTTGTACCAACGTTGAATAAAATTGGTTGAAACATGTCTGAGTTATGGCTCTGTACATGAAAAAATTGTAATAAAATGGCCGCCTGGCGGCCATATTGGATCGTATCACAAAACAAATCGAAGTGCATATCTATGACATAGGTCAATGTCCTTGTACCAACTTTGAATAAAATCGGTTGAGATATGCCTGAGTTATGGCTCTGTACATGAAAAAATCGTAACAAAATGGCCACACGGCAGCCATATTGGATCGTATCACAAAATAAATTGACGTGCATATCTATGACATTGGTCAATGTCCTTGTACCAACTTTGAATAAAATCGGTTGAAATATGTCTGAGTTATGGCTCTGTACATGAAAAAATCGTAATAAAATGGCCGCCTGGCGGCCATATTGGATCGTATCACAAAACAAATCGACGTGCATATGTATGATATATGAAGTAATCCTTGTACCAAGTTTGAATGAAATCGCTCCATGCATCTCTGAGATATCTGCGTGAACGGACGGACGCACGCACGCACGGACATGACCAAACCTATAAGTCCCCCCGGACGGTGTCCGTGGGGACTAACAAACACAACAGTTTTACTCATAAAATTAAAGAAACTATATTCTTTTAAATAGTAGTCACGGTTATCAAAACAACTAAGGCAAAACAAATCTCTTGTGTCAACCCTCCCTGGTAATAATCTATTAAATGCACAGACAGTATTAATATTTGACTGTAGTCCAGTTTCTTGGATTTGTAAGCAATTAACAGACTTATTGATGTAATAACACAAAACTCTCGATGTAAATTTCATCCTTCTTTAGTAGTAACATTCATATGCTAAGCAAAACCATTCCATTTGTGTAAGAGAGTGCAATCAACTTTAGACGAACAACTTGGATACTTTGATAAGTGTGCTGAATGTAAAACATTCAATGCTTTTTTGAAACAAAAACACTTTATAGTATTTATACAGCTTGGATCTTTGGCCAATTCAATGAAGTGATATACAGTATTAAGTGTAAAGCTAATCTGACCACAGCAATGGAATGTAGAATCGCATTGGGTTGGTAAAAGTATTTTCCTCTAAGCTATAATTGATTGTAACTTCCGGCAAAATATCCAGATCAACTGAGCACATCTTTGATAGAATATTATGATATGCTAATTTATGCAAAGAAGGTCAGAGGTCACACCTTGGAGGCCATGAACACCCACTGGATGTATCTAGCATACAAGATGTCCAACCACTCTTGAGTAATATCATCATCTGGAACCTGGAAAGAAAGAAAACAAATTGCAGCAAAAGACGAGTGCTCTTTCATGCTTGTGGTATGTTTGTCTATTACACTACTTCTTGGTTCACACCTTTTCACATTTCATGGATCAAAGAAATACCTCTTAAGTATATTATGCAAAGTTATGAAATAATATAAAGATGAAAAGCGTATTTACTTCATTTTTGGTGTTAAATTGTACACATTTGAAATCAAAGCTTATCAAATGCTTAAATTATGAGACAAACTATATGCTTAAATTATCAGACAAACTTTACACTTTCATCAGAAAATAAATCTGCCATGGTCAAAAGCAGATTAACTATGAGGGTGTATATTTTCATCCTCCTAGGCAATGAAAACCACTTCAAAAGTAATCTGTTTGGAAATTCATTTGCTTATCCCTCTCTACAATAATGTTTCAGTATTATATAACCTTCTTTTTTCATTGCTACTACCCTGTACCAGTGCTGACTAGACTGAATTTAATCTGTACCTACCTCCATGTCCAAAGCTGCAGTCATCTCTGCCAAGGCCACTTCTGAGACATTGGGTAGATCAGGTGTTGGCAGTGAAGAAACTGCTCTAACACCAGCTGTGATGACAAAAACAAAAGAAATGACAATTTCATGAGTAGCCATTGGTGGCAAATGATAGCTTTGATAGTGAAAGAGTGAACTGAAGGGTACAGCTGACAGTTAAACTTCTTGCCTCTCATACTGGTGATGTGACTTATAGCAGTGCAATCAATCTATTACATGTAGTCTTCAATTCAAAAACAAAATATGAATGAAATACATTATAGAAGGCAAGTGAAACATTTAATGAAAATCAGAATGATCTGTCTTGTAGAATGTAATATACTACAGTTGTAACTGTAGTATATTACATTCTACCAAAGCTATTACATTCTACCAAAGCTGTTAAAATCATCAGGGATCCTTCCCATCCATTGGCTCAGCATTTTGAGGAGCTCCCGTCAGGTCGCAGGTATAAAACTAGCTTTAAGAACATGTCGTGCTCGACTTAGTTATGTACCCTCTGCCATCCGACTTCTCAATCAGAGAATGTCTTAAGTCCACTTCAACACTTATTGTAATTAGTCTTTTCGTAACTTAGATGTGTATTATCCTTTTTATCACCGTTGTATTTTTAATGTTATTTGTCTGTGCCATTGCAAGACAAGTTTCCCTTTTTTTTAGGGACAATAAAGTTTAAAGTTTAAAATATAACAGAGTTATGAAAGTAAATCTTTGGAGATAAATGTACCAGTATAATTATTTGAGTGCCAAAAAATAGCTGTTGGCTATTTTTTGTGATCTTCTCCACTCAGTCTTGGAGATATTCCATCCTTGTCTCAAAATGAAATAGTGACTATCTTACCTGTTTTTGATTTACTCTTAGATTTACTCATTCTGATGGTTGATACTGGGGCTATTGATGATTCATTACCTACAACAGAAAGTGAGGAGACCTCAACATATATTGTCACTATTTCCTGTTACTACTGAATTATTTGAGGGTTATTTAATATCTTAACAAAGAAAGAGGCATCATGGTGCTTTCACCTTTGTCATCATTAAGTATCCCAGTATGTTACATAATTACAACGATTTTACAACGAAGCACGGAAAAGCAAGACATGAGATAGAGCAAAGTGATGCACATCTCATTCTGTTGTGTAATAAGACTTGGCTGTCATGCAAATGTAACCTTTTCATCGATGGTGATACTGGACTGATATATCGCAACACAGGAGTGAGAGGGTCAGAAATATAGCATTTCTCAAGCAATCTCTTCTAAAATCTACTGAAATAGCACCCTTTCGAATAATAAAACATATCTGCAGCAAACAGAAAGACACTTACCCAACACCATTCTAGGCACATCAGGTGTTCCTGTTCCAAGTACTGACGTTGAGGGTGTTGACGTTGCTATGATTCTCTTTGTGTATGTCGATTTTGTTCCATAGTGACTAGTGACGGGTGTAATACCAATGTCAGACGGTGTAGTTCTATGTGAATGAACTCTAGGCCCACCACTACGTTTTTGTGATGTTTTGGATGTTTTCTGAGATGTGTTAGACTGAAATAATGGAATAATAGTGTAAATCAAAGAAGTGCTCTTCAACCATCATAATAGTTTTAACATATCAATATTTATGGAAAATATCAGGGTAAATCTTGAATACACAAGACAGTGGGAAAGAAAGCCCATCCCTTTTTTTTTTTATAAAGATGGGGAAGCAAATGTAATTTTTTACAAAGAATTTATAGTCTATATTTTTAAGTCAAACATACTACAAGGTGGTTTTCTCTTTTACACGTACATGATGAAAAATGATAAAATAGGCCAATGGAATATATGGTAGAATATTAAACCCCGACTAGCTGTATCTTTTAGCATTATTTTTATGATTTTACTTTCAAAGTAAAATAAGTTGGTGAGAATGTACTCATTTAGGTGTGTGTATACAGTTATTATTAACTACCCGCTGGGACTGTATATGCAATTTTAAACAAGATAAAGATTACACTGCGATTAAATGTGTGTTAACTCATTAAATGGTAGCCCCATGTGAGAAAGCCAAAACCATGAATACTGTGCATATCTGCGCTGAAATCTTCACATAAACTGTATAGAGTAGTCCAATGTAATGCATAGGGGTGAATGTTTTCAACTGTGACATTGTATGGTCTGTTTCCTTTGTAATATTACCAATGTTTGAAAATGGTGAGAAATCAAATGATTGTTAGAATTTGAATTTATTTGTCAAATGTTTTACAAAGGAATATTTTCTAATGCAGTAAAAGCCCATATCCCTTTGAAGGGTAGAATTCAGAGAAAACCAGGAAAGAATAGGAAGATTTTTTGAGGTCAACAAATTTCAAGATTCACAGCTAGTGGGGGCAATGCATATTTCTTGGTGAAAAGGCATGAACTGCTCAGTCAATCTTGGTGACAAGTTTGTGACAAACCTTTGATGATTAAAATAGCATTGAAATACTTGGATGTTAATATCATACCTTGGTAGCAATGGTAGTATCTAGGTTTTTACCACTGATGGACACGTTTGGTTTGGATGGTAGTGTAGTCTGAAGACTCTGCATGTACCTTGATTGGATGACCCGCCCTGTGTGGTGAAAAACCAAACGTATGAATAATACGGCATACAGAATACATGTGTCAAAGGTGGATAAGATAGGTTCAACAACCTGTGAGCTTTGTGTGTGGCATAGTTTACCATGGATTGCCGTCATCTTCCGTATCATCAAACCCTATTGATGGTTAGGAAGACTGTATATATATAGCTTCAGTGGGTCTGAAATATGTAACAAAGTCTCTTTGCATTAATAAAATATGTGCTTGTTCATGTACTACCACACTTCTCCTTTCATAATATGTAACCTCTGACAGAAACTGGTTTATTAAATGACGCAGGTCTTCAGTTAGCTAGGCATCAGCTGAAGCCCTATGTTGACCTGTAACTATGTATGTACTTCATTGAAACAACATTTCATTTTTTTTAACTGTCAATGTCATTAATATTGGGTTAGCGTCTCAAGAGGTATTCTCTTATACATCCATAATATTACTCAGTTATGTCAAGGTTTGATGTTGACCAGCATACAAATAGTTTCACTTTGGATGAAAATAATCTGACCCAGTCACATCAAGAGAACTCTATACAAATACATGCACTTTGTTGAATACAAACACTCAATTGGCTTGTCTGATTTTTTTAATCAAAAGTTCAAAAGGTAACTTTAACTTTGCTGTGGTCAAAGTTTGCTGTCAAACTGTGGATGTAGTGTTTTTTCACTATTGAGTGGAGTACCTTGTGAACACTACCAGGGTTCCTAGTCATGTCACAGGAACTTTCAACTAAAATATCATAAATGCAATATATTGGAGGACAACGGAAACGGTCCAGACTTACAAAATCATTCATGTTTCTTCCAAAACCCTACAAAAGGCATTGGGACAGAAACTACCAATGGCTTTGTGGGTAAAACAATTGTTTGTAAACGGAAAAGTAGGGATATGTGCAACTAATAACCTTTGTTCTCAACATGTAACATTGGGTACAGGGAGTTGTCATCCATTCCTGTAAAGACTGTCAATTTTTGATGCCTCAGAAAAAATTTAAAACATATTAATTCATAACCATTCTACACATAGTGCTATACACACAACATACACATTCCACAACCTATAGACCTAGAGACAGTAATCTCTGGACAACATACACACTCCACAACCTATAGACCTAGAGACAGTAATCTCTGGACAACATACACACTCCACAACCTATAGACCTAGAGACAGTAATCTCTGGACAACATACACACTTCACAACCTATAGACCTAGAGACAGTAATCTCTGGACAACATACACACTCCACAACCTATAGACCTGGAGACAGTAATCTCTGGACAACATACACACTCCACAACCTATAGACCTAGAGACAGTAATCTCTGGACAACATACACACTCCACAACCTATAGACCTAGAGACAGTAATCTCTGCAACATACACACTCCACAACCTATAGACCTAGAGACAGTAATCTCTGGACAACATACACACTCCACAACCTATAGACCTAGAGACAGTAATCTCTGGATAATTTCCTGATGAATTCAATTTTGTCATATGAAAATCTAATTTGCAGATACTGTGCCAACAAGAAAAGGCAAAGTAACTTGCAGTGAATGGGATAGACAGACAAATGTAATACTGTAGGCTAGCAGGAGACACTACAAAAAAAAAGGAAGGCATTGAACTCACTTTTTGATTTCTTTTTCTTCTTGACAATTTCTCTGCCATCACCGATGCTGTCTCTGATACTGTAATAACATCAACAAACTCAGAAAACTAACACTCAAAATATCAACAGATATTATCATTTCACATCATTTATAAGCCATATACTTCAGTCTGAACGCAAGTAAACTTTATACATATACAGAGACATAGCATGAAATCAAGAACAAATTTTCTGGGATAAGAAAATACATTACCCAACCGAATGACATGCCAAATGAAGCAGAGGTAGGTCAATGTTAAATGATGGGTGAACTGTGAAAAAGTATGGCTTAATCTGCTGAGATATACGCAATCAGAAAGTCTAAAACATCAGACTATATTTTCATTGTGATGTTGGTGTTGTATACTGGCATATCAATGTCACACATATCTAATCTCTGAATTCAACGTTTTGAACGGTCAAATTTGACAGCACAAATGGAAGAATTAAGCTATGACAAGTAGAGCCATGTAATGTAATATATCACATGACCTTCCTAATGAAAACTAATTCTCTGATTGCGACAAGTGCAAATTACTGCAAGTTCACTCTATAATACTGGCACCATGGGCTGTAACATGATTTTCTTCTCCGGGAGTGAAGTACACGGTTCTTTCACAATCTCTCAAACTCAAGATGGACAGTCACAACACATGGTAATACTTCAATCGCTGATCAATGTCATTCTACATTGGTTCAGACCTTTTTGTTTTTTTAGCAGTGCTCTAACCATTGACTTGTCTGTATATGTCATTTAATGGTAACAGGCAGCATTGGTAATGCACCTTATATCAACATTTTCAGCAGTGACGCAACACGGGGAAAAATCGTATCCCAGCACAGAATTATTTTATTGCCGTGATACACCTAGCAGGGGAGAATTTGACAATGCTGCAAAATGTTAGTTTTAATTTTGATTGACATCAAGTCATAAATTATCCACATGTAGCCTCTATTTTCCCCCTACCCTTTTTAGCCTGTGGGTGGGAATTTTATATGGCTTGGAAAAAAATGTCATATTCCTCTGTTAGGCCTATCCCCCACCCCCATCCCCAGTGGAAAACATTTAACTATATAGAGGCATAAGTATTCATGAAACATACTATAGAGGATGATACTGGCAGACTGCAAGCCCACTCATTTTCAGTTATACAATTTTACCAACGAAACCATTTAAGTTGTGATCAGCGGCATTATATCTCTTAAATAACCAAATTATACTCACGTGACATTCATTACCATCCATTAAAGCCCAATTCAGAACAACATTTATTGATTTAGTGACTGAATTAAAATCAAAGTCAGAGACACTTTCACGGTCACTTTTACCTGGATAATGTCGAATTAGCAGATCCTGCTGCGTTTTCATCCCTCCCATCCAGCAAATCATTAAGAAGATCATCAGGCAATCCAGAGAGTCCCTCCAGAATCCCTGCATCACCATTGGTTTCTCTCAGTACCTTCTTCCTACTGACGTCAGACTGATGGGCTTTCGTAACTGCGGGAAAAAATAGATCATCAGCGAGGGTGATGCTGGGTTGTTTTTGCAAATATCTCAGAAGGCATACTCTCTAGGTAGGAAATATTCCAGGACTGTATTTGTGGCAAAAATGTGCATTTCTCTGTCATCGAATACTTGTTCGTAAATGAGAGACTTTCCGAAGTCAAAGTGTCGGAGGATTATACCTGTTATTCCCTTTTCCCTGACAATGAGGGGAGGTTTTTCTCTCTGAGATTCTCTGTGCGTCACCTCTGTGAAGTCTTCGTCACCAAGGAGACTGAAAGTCTGTGGCATGTCCACTGGGACCTTGGCACTTTGCTGTGTGTAGCCAGTATTCCTGCGAACAGTGAAGGCATCAAACATATGGAATCATAGAATCCAGACACTCTTTCTGATAGAAGGATTAGGACTAACAAGGTAAGGTGAAAATTTCATACAGACTTTATTCATTTGCGATGACTTTGCAACCAACAATTATGTGCAGTCTTCCTACAGGCTCATTAGCTGCAAAGCTTTGTACTGTTTTCACTGTAGATGTATTTAAGGTAGAACGTGCCTTGGGGACAGACAGTCAGACTCTCAAATTTCTGCAATTCTCTTCTGATCTACCACTTGTGGGGGCTAATTTTAAAGCTTTCAGAGAAAGAATAAAATCCAAAATTTAATTTTTCCCCTTATAGAGTTAACACAGGGATGGCAGCCATTTTGTATTTCAAATATCGCAAAATGTTGGGTAATTTGTTTCCCTAGTTACGAACTTTGCACAGTGACCCCTGATTTTTATTGTTGATTTGGTATGAGAAAGGTTGAAAATTTCATTCAGGAAAGTTTGAGCAAAAGTCTTTTCACTTAAAAGGAGCGTACTCAGGGATTACCCTGGCTCAAGAACGGCATGAGATAAAATCGCACATGAAAAAAAACAGTGGGAGATTTTCAAGTCTGTGGGAACCGACCTAACTTTCCCTGATTTTCTGCATATTGCTTAATTTGCATAACAATACACTCAGTGAGACAGTTTTTTGGAAGACTCACGCCCTTCGCCGTCCATTTTGATAGCGTTTTACAAGTCATGCTACAGCATATTAAGTCAGGTGACGCTGCCGTCCCGTTTTGGATTTTTTTTGGGGGTAAAAGCTATTTCGGGCGCTACAAACTTGGTGAAGTTAGCCACACCGTACAATACGAGGTTTGTAGAACGCAACACACAGGGACAGCCCGTGTCCGATATCTAGAAGCGCTATACATTTGAAATATAGTTGCGTCGTCCATGGATTAAACGTAACTAATTATCACGAAATATTTCCACATAGTTTTCTAAACACATCGAAATTGAAAATCGGGGTTCGAAGTTTCAAAATATCAATATTTAGCCCCTTATCACATTCAAAATACGACGTCCGATACTGCGATAGTAGTCCGATTACACGCCAGGGCTTGACAATTCCTATCCTACCGACGCCCCGGACAAGTGAAATTTACGTTCGGCAAGTCAAAAATAAAATCTGTCGCCCCCGCCGGACAAGTTGTTTATACAACTTCTGGCGCAATCACGCGAACCTAAGTTGCGGTTTGTGCACGTGTCGCCTGATTTGCGTTGTCGTTCACACAAAATAAATGTCAATCACTGACTTTTTTAGATACAATTGTGACGTTCTTCTGCAATTCACTTGCCGACTCACACAATGTTGCAATTTTTCAATGATCGACATGAAATTGTTTCATCGTCCAATTAAAAAGTCGCTTAGTGCATATTGGCAATCGACCGTGCAGTACTTCAAAATCATTTATGCGGCCTCGCGAGGTAGACGAACATTGTTGGCAGATAGTTTGTGGAGTGATCGCTTTAAATATGAGTATTTTACGTAATATTTCCACTAATGCAAACAAGGCATTGTGCATTTTCGTGAGCCAGAGCGTAATTTCCGCTCCGCAGACCTACGCAAAAATCAAGCAAAGCTGTTGCCGTAAAGAGGCCGTAGTTTACGACGATGGGCATTGTGTAACTCTGAGAAACGACGTTGTGATGATTTACGACGGCGCCACGAGGGCCAGCGTGAGTGGGATCGCCTGAGAATCGACAACTCGATGTGATGAACGATGTTTCTGACAAAAGATCTAAACATAAGCGTTATGATGAGGCCGTAGATGTTATCTCCCGAAATGGAATTTGGAAAGCACAGTGGCCTTGGTTGAAATATGACGGTTCCAAATGTTCTGTACGTCGTGTCTCAAATACCCCACCATTGCCAAACCATGGAGGTAGGAAGAGACTACCTCCATGGCCAAACCAAGCGAAATGCTTTTCTTGACAGATACGACATGTTTCGCGTTGAATTGATAAGGTCTCACGAGTTTAGTCAACCGCATTTGGACTGTTTGGCGCATTGCAGATGAGATCGTGACAGGGACAATGATCGTGGAAATTTTGTGGGTCCCGCTGAGCCCGATACGGTTTCACTTGCCAACAATCCGATCGCATGCACTCGCAATGTGTGAACCACAGGCTCTAGAGTCAATGCAGGCGAACCGCTAGCCGCCACTGATACATGATTTTTATTGTATCGGTGACGGCTAGCGGTTCGCCTGCATTGACTCTAGAGCGTGTGGCGTGAACCGAATGACGACGACCAGCGACAGAAACTGACCAATCTTTTTACGACGGCATTTATGCTTGCCAAACACGGGAAGCCGATGTATGATTATATGTACCTTCAAATTCAATGTTAGCCCTGCGTACAGGTCTGTGTGTTCCCGGCGTTTATATAATATATGGTCTCTTGTGGTGGAGGCCGTATAACGCCAGGAACACACAGACCGTACGCAGGCCTACTTCAATGTAAACTTTTGAGAAAAATCTGCAACATCGGCGAAAATTACCGGAAATAAGAAAGCCCTGAAAGCCGCTACGGAATTCGTCGCAAGTATTTTGGTCTTGATTATTACAAATGGAGGACAAGTAAAATTTTTGAGAGGACAAGTGAAATTGAAAATCCACTTGTCCGACGGACAAGTGAACTGGAAAAAAAATTGTCAAGCCCTGCACGCGCTCAACATGGGGCAAAAATTTGGCAACTTTGACCCCCTAAATGCCACTTCTGTCGGTGTTAACAGTTTGAGGATAAACACAATAAAGTTTCGAAGGGTATGGTAATAAGATTTCGTTGTGCTCGTCATTTATGAAACGGCTTTGGGCGAAATTCACTACCCTGTCCGAAAACTGTCATTCTGAGTGTAGTTGTAATTGGAGGCTGTCGAATCCATACTTTCCAGTGCGGGAGTAACGGAAGTACAGTAGTCCAGAATAGTGCATTTTCGTTTTTTCTTCGCACTACCACTCGTACTGGACACGAATATTCCTTCGAAAGCGCCATTTTGAGCTACGACAACACAATGTACATCAGCAATGAACACTTGCTGTATCGACTCCAATGATTTGTCAATGAACGCAAAACTTCCTGTTGGCAACCAATCACAAACGCTGTTGAAACGGGTAACTCTGCAACAGCTTTTTTCTAGCGTAATTATAGCGCTCTCTACGGCGACACAATGAGTGGTTCTGTACTGAAAACCGGCCAAATGTTACCGATGAATTTAGATCGCGTAAAGGTATCACGTACGCGCCATTTGAATTATCGGCGCGACTTTCTTGCCCAATTGATTTTTCTGAATGCGATTTTTCTGATTTTTGAGCGTAAATGTCGCGTTATCGCGCCCCAAAGTGATCCCTGCGTACTACATTAAGGGTGTGCTTACAAGTTAACCAAAGACAAGTCATCGTTGATGACACAGTCCCCATTTATTAATGGGTACTTTGATTACAGGTCCTCAGAGAGGATAGAGTCCTCTTCATTAATTAGGTCTGTGATAAAAATACTTTGATACAGATGGCGCTCATTGGCCAAGAATGAGTTCCATGGTGATGAAAACATAAAACCAATGTAGGCCACCATCCTAAAGTTCAGAAAATGAGTCAACTACAAATTAATCAACAGGATGTTGCAAAACATTTTTGCATACAATTCTAACACTTGACAGATTATCACTGGTACCATATTTCATAAAGTTTGATGCAGTATTTACAACACTATGAGATCAACATCTGTATCAAGTTTCATCACATTTGACGTTGTATTACTGTGATTTGTGGCTATATCACCCTAATTAGGAAAGTTCATTACTTATGCAATTACAAATTAATTAAAATGACACTGATAAATGTCTTTTTCAATGTTAAAGCAATGTGAGCTTAACATCAGTTAACATCTGTATAAAGTTTCATGAATTTGATGCAGCACGTATTTCTGGACATATCAGCCTACTTATGAAATTTCAATACTTGACATGTTACTGCTACATGACGTGAAACAAATTGACGAGCATATGTATGAAATAGGTCAATGTCCTTGTACCAACTTTGAATGATACTGGTGGAAATATGTCTGAGTTATGGCTCTGTACGTTTGAAAATTGTAACAAAATCACCGCCATGCAGCGATATTTGATCTTACTGTTTAAAAAATCAACATGTATATGTATGACGTAAGTCAATGTACATGTACCAACTTTGAATAAGATCAGTTGAGACTTGCCAGAGTTATGGCTCTCGACATGAAACAACCATAACAAAATTGCTACCATGTGGCCATATTGGACCATCTCGTGAAACCAATCGACATACATATGTATAAATAAGTCAATTTCCTTGTACCAACTTTGTATAAATTTGCTTGATACATGTCTGAGTTATGGTTCCGGACATGAAAAAAATCGGAAAAAAATGGCCACACGGCGCCCATATTGGATCATATCATGAAACAAATTGACATACATATGTATGACATAGGTTAATGTCCTTGTACCAACTTTGAATAAAATCGGTTGAGATATGCCTGAGAGTATCATGGCTCTGTACATGAAAAAATCTTAACAAAATGGCCGCAATGCAGCCATATTGGATCGTATCACATAACAAATCGACGTACATATGTATGACATAGGTCAATGTCCTTGTACCAACGTTGAATAAAATCGGTTGAAACATGTCTGAGTTATGGCTCTGTATATGAAAAAATTGTAATAAAATGGCCGCCTGGCGGCCATATTGGATCGTATCACAAACAAATCGATGTGCATATCTATGACATTGGTCAATGTCCTTGTACCAACTTTGAATAAAATCGGTTGAAACATGTCTGAGTTATGGCTCTGTACATGAAAAAATCATAATAAAATGGCCGCCTGACGGCCATATTGGATCGTATCACAAAACAAATCGACATGCATATCTATGACATCGGTCAATGTCCTTGTACCAACTTTGAATAAATCGTTGAAACATGTCTGATTTATGGCTCTGTACATGAAAAAATCGTAATAAAATGGCCGCCTGGTGGCCATATTGGATCGTATCATAAAACAAATTGACGTGCATATCTATGACATTGGTCAATGTCCTTGTACCAACTTTGAATAAAATCGGTTGAAACATGTCTGATTTATGGCTCTGTACATGAAAAAATCGTAATAAAATGGCCGCCTGGCGGCCATATTGGATCGTATCACAAAACAAATCGACGTGCATCTGTATGACATATGAAGTAATCCTTGTACCAAGTTTGAATGAAATGGCTTCTTGCATCTCTGAGATATCTGTGTGAACGGACGGACGCACGCACACACGCACGCACACACGCACGCACGGACGCACGCACGGACATGACCAAACCTATAAGTCCCCCCGGACGGTGTCCGTGGGGACTAAAAAGAACTGCATGTGCAAGTTTGAAAACCATCAATGCCTTGTACGGAAAATCACCATACCTTAAATCACTTTCCACAACAGCCGGTGAATGGCAAACCACTTTAGCTGGACTTTCAATGACATCTGTCCTTATATGGACTTCTGATGTGTTTGGGTCTCTTCTCCCTCCACTGGCATCAATGAGCTGTACAGATACTGGACTGGTATGGCTAACATGTTTGAATGGAGACTGTACAAGTAAAGAAACAACAAACAAATGTACTAGAATTATGGAATGGCAAATGTGGATAAATAATTAGTCAATAATTTTGAATTTCCAAGCTACATAATCTTCTCACCATTTCCTTCATACATCATCAATAACTCATAAAGACAGCCGGGTTCTGGGAAAAGTATTAAGTAAGAAAGCTTTGGTTTTGAAATTGCCAAGGTAAAATTCATTGTTCACTTGCAAATATTTGACTGTTACAATGAGCTAGCAATCTTGCAGCAAATTTTTTGATCCTTTGTAGAGTCACTCCATACCATGTCTGTGTCAATTTCCATTACATTCTATTGTCAAACTCAACCAATATGTAAGGACAGGAAGGCACTATAAACTTCAAGAAACACATCCATCTTAAGGTATAATGTGCCTCCGAAACAGATATTTGGACTCTCAAACTTTTACAATTCTTTTCTGATCTACAAGTTGTGGAGGCTTATTTTAAAGCTCTTGGAGTAAGAAATAATTTTACCATCTTAGTTTTGCCAAAATTCAACAATTTTATTTTTCCCCATAGAGATAACACAGGGATGACGGCCATTTTGAATTTCAAATATTGGTAAATTTAGGTAATTTGTTCTCTGGTACCAAACTTTGCACTGTGACCCCTGATTTTTATTCTTGATTTAGTAAAAGAATGGTTGAAAGTTTCACTGAAGAAAGTTTGAACAAAACTTTAAGTCTTTCACTTTTGAGGCACATACAACCTTACTGTGATTTTACGACTTATCCGGACACCAAACTTGCTAATTACCCAGCAACTTCACTGACGATATTGAGACTTTGATCGGTAATTACCAAAGCACTTCGGTAATTCACCTCAAACTTGATACTTGATCTGGCTGCATGAGTGCTCCATGGGGTACACAATGTGTATACAAAGTCACTGATAAGTATCATACTAGTGCCATAAACTAATTTGTGACCAGGGGTTGGCATTCCACTGAACAGCATTCCTCAGTAAAACCAACATATGTACATGTGTGCTGTTCATCCGTGTTACATGTAAAACTCAACTACGGAGAGGTTAGGAGAGTATAATGGGTCGTTAGAGTTTGTTAAATTACTTTTCAGAGCAGAAAAACTATTACTAACGTTAAAACAAGCTGACATTGGAATTCCTGTTACAGCATTGTGAGGAAAATCCTACATTATCCAGTTTATTTAATCCTATGACCCTCCGTCTCCGTCACCTAAATAGAATAGTCCCACTCCACGCATCCGCCATTGGTTTTCCTCCTCTAAAACCTGCAGTTTCATTCATTTGAAGCAATTATCCTTTCATCTGTGAAGAGTTTTTACCGGTGACTATTACAACTTTCACTGCCAGTTGTTGTTTTCATAAGATGCAGACCATTTGATACTGAGTACACTGAGTTGCTTTTACGTGCAGGCAATGCAGATGCCACTTCACAGTTCACACTGTGCTGTTGATCGGCAAAGTACAAGACGTCTTTGTTTCACTTTTTTTTATTTCAAGATATGATTCATGTGAAATTTTACCAAATGCCAATGATGTGATCGTGTTTTCAATTTCATTTGGTGCAGGGATATGAAATACTGTGTCAGTTTAGCTCGGAATCATTGCTGAGTTTTGCTGCCTTTTGGCAATGGTTGTCTATCAGCATAAATGTGATCCAGGAATGCAGAAATACAGATATCTTTTTGGTGCAGTGGGCAGGTTTACTGCAATGCAAGTGTATTTGTCCTGTGCCATTCTCATCACTTTGTTCAGCAATTTTTTGTATGGGTACACTGTTGAAAACTTTGAGTGCAAACTCATGTCTCAAATTGGTTTATGCTATCACTGTATGCACTGAGATGTCGGCGGCTGTGTTTACACTTTGCCACCCATGGAGTTACTGCAGCCAGATCAAGTATCAAGTTTGAGGTGAATTACCAAGTGCTTTGGTAATTACTGATCAAAGTCTCAATATCATCAGCGAAGTTGCTGGGTAATTAGCAAGTTTGGTGTCCGGATAAGTCGTAAAACCCCAGTAAACATTTCTGTCATCAACTGGTTACAAAAATCACCAACTGTTGGGATAGTATCAAAACCAGAACACTGGTACTCACCCTTCTCCTGTGACTGCTATCTTCATCAGAATCTGACAACTCTAATACTTTCTCTGGTTGTGGACGAGACGGTGACCTTGTCATATCATCAACACAACTTGGATCAATGTAACTTGTGGTGGGTAATCTGTACGAAAGTCAATTAACATAATAAGTCTAAACATGACTGAAACATTTCCAGCCTTGACTACAACACTGTTTAGTATTTTATCATTTTGACATATAGTTCAATAATAGAAACAAAATACAACTGAACAGTTATCAAACAGGCAAATGTTGATGAAATTCTTGGTAAAAATTACAGTGGAAAGGAAGGACACAATCATCCTCACATTGGAAAGTTATATTTTTTGAAAGATAAAGAAGAGCTAATGAGAGAAAACTTGTAGTCATTTGCCCATTTTTGTGAAATAATCTGTTACTCTGATTTTCAATTACAATGGGAACCATCTCAATCATACTTTCATCCGTTGCTCAACTGCACCTGACACGCAGAGTTTGTGTATTTGGTAATAGCTGACAAGTACAGATATTGTCATGCACGTGAATTTGTTAATATTTCTGCTCTTGTCTACCATACCATCAGGCTTGACTATTATCTTGATAACTTACTTGGAACGAGGACTTGCAGCTGGATCTGCTGACAGTGCCGGAGTAACTTTCTTCAATTCACCAAGACTTTGCCTTGGTGAGTACAACAGATTATCCACTGGCTCATGAGATATTGTTACACTAACATCTCCAGCTGCAATTTATAAAAACAAGAAACCATGATGTTGTTAACCCTGTGAGCACTGTAATTTCTTCCTGCCAAAATTTTAGTGCAAAATTTTACCAATTTTTTATGAATTTTTCTGTAATTTTTTGGTAATTTTGGACCAAATGGATATCACATTTCATTGGCTACAGTTGTTTCTCAAAATTTTAGCAAAAATCTGAGAAAAATTGATAGGGGTTTATTTTATGAAGGGGACAAAAATAGACTTTGGCGCTCAAAGGGTTAAATTTGAAAACAAAACTAGAAAATGTGATGAACAATGGATTGCATAAAGTCTGTGTGATATTATGTAATCTTGTCTTTTAAGTATGCTCCATTGAGCTTTCTTCAGTTTTTGTCCATGTCACTGATGAGGTAATACATGTTTTGACAGTGTCAACACATCCACCAATCGCATTTTGAATCTTTTTACCAATAGTAACTGAATTTTGATAAGTTCACAGCAAGAATAGCGAGTGAAACGTTCTTTGGGAGAGTCCTTGAATACCTTTCATGAAAGATACATGGAAAATATTTCCCCTAAGATCACGTTCAGTGGCCACACTTTTGTTCAGTCTTGTCTGGTGATTAAATCTTCAACTTTGTCTAGGTCACGTTATTCACTGTCAGCATAAAATCATCACACCCAGGAAATAAGGACAACACACACACACTGTTGGAACAGACACTTTCAGTGTCAGTTCCTGTCTGTAAAAGCTCAGCATGGCTACTCGATGAAAAAATCATCCTTATAAAAGGTTATAAGGCCCATTCTCAAGCAATGCAGTCTGTTAATATACATTACATAGGACAATTTATGTTTTGCTGGTTTTCACTAACTTAACCTGAATAGCCAGAGATGAATTTGAAAGGATGGGGGAACAATAATTACCTCCTGAAGACACTGACTGTGCAAGAAATGATGGCGATGCATACACTGTTAGAGTATCTGGCAAGGTTGGTTTTGTTGTGAGTCGTCCCTGTGACAGTGGTCTCCTGGAAGGGAAAACAATAAAAGAGTTGCATATGGTGTCTTTCAGTCTCAGATGATGTCTAACATCAATGACACTGGGATCTTTGAACCTTATCCTGCCAGGCAGTATCACTTCCCCATCTGCCAATCCATAAAAGATGTATGGAGCCAAAACCATACGTACTTTCACCTGCTTGGCATGGTACATTATAGCAGAATTAGTTTAGTGAAAATCATGTTTACAATATCTATGTTTTCAGGAGCCTTTGGGTGTTCAAGTCTTTGTTAAAATGCACATGGGACATGTAATGTCTCAGTGGTTTAACCAACTTGACCTGACTGACACATAAACTTGACAGGATAAAGGTTACATGTCTTGTAGGCGGGAGTGGAAAGCAGTTTTCAGCACAATCTCTATCAGGACTGTTGTAACTCAGTACAGGCTTAGTAGATACTGATTCTCCATCTCAAAGACCATTTTCTCAAGCCCAGGTCCCTGAACGACAGTCTGTACTTGATGGATATGAATACTTGTTTCGAGCAGTTTGGAACAAAATGTACATTGTAAGATGTGGTGAGATATTTGGAAGATATTTGGAACCAGTTGCAGATATAATTTTGGCTGAAATGTTGTGCATTCTTGATGTACAGAACCTTCTAAAACAAATAAAACAAATGAATGAACCTGTTGCTTTACCATGCAATTACATGTACGCTATGATCAATCAAAAAATATGAATGTAGTATGCAAAGGCAATTCAGCTAAAATACCAAAATTGAACAAAGTGGATGAACTGATCACAGAAGTAAGGCAGTCACAATTCATAGCACAGTGATTAGGCTAAATTGGACAACTCTGTTTCCTGTTCAAAAAAAGATTTTGGGCTCTAGGCAGCATATTTTGTAGCTGCAAAATTGTAGTGCTACGGTGAGGCGGTCAGTAAGTTTTGGTGTTTGCGACTTCGCTCACCAGTAGCGCTACAATGCCGATGGCCCTGTAGAGGTGAAAATAAGCGCACCCCACTGGACTAGGCGTGTTGATGTGAAATACTACATATTTACTGCATTTGGTCATACCGATTTATCACTACTGAAGACTGAACACTGTACTACACTTAACCTTGTCGTTTTATGGAGTTTGGACTTTGTTTAAACACATCAACAATCGTGTTCCATAAACATTTCTGGGAGCCGCCATTACCAACTTCCAGTGATGGCGGCTCCCAGAAACACGGATGCCCCAAGCTCAATGTTGATGGAACGCGATCGACCGCCTCACCGTAGCGCTACAATTTTGCAGCTACATATTTTGAAACATTAATTTTAGAAAGACAAGTTCCACGTCCTGGAAGGAAATATATAAACAAAGCGGCAAGATACATAACTTAGTTTAATAGACTTCTGTTCACATTTGATTTTGCAGAAAGTTATGGTTTGAGAAAGCTGTATTTTTGCAACTTACACACCTTATTAACCACAGGCATTCGACTCAATGCAAGCAAACCGTTACTGGTTACATCAGTGACAGTTTGCTTGCATTGAGTCGAATGCCTGTGTTGTGAACAGGCATACAGAAGGAACTGTCTGTACCGTACTCACAATTGTTAACAATTGGGAGCTTCATAGACACATTTGGAAAATTCTCTCTCCTTGACGCATTTAAGACGTCGTTAAAGTTTTCGGCTTTTTTATTTCGTAAAGGAATACTCCGTTCGAATCATTAAAATGAAGGTGTAGTTGCACAGTTTACTTTTAGTTTGTGCTTTACACATGTCAAAACACGAAGTTGTGCAAACTTCGTACACCTTTCGACGAATAATCTTATGTCGGTATTTCGTTAAATTGCTATTTTATTCTATTCTGTCTTATTGCATCTTCATAAACGTTTGAGGAACTTTAGCTTCCTTGTTTCTCTTACCTGGCCTGCTTTTCTCCGACATTTTCCACCGGAGCTGGTTTGTACAGAGACCTCTTCGACGCCATTTTGGACGAAATTGAAAACTCCCGCCACCACGAGCTATTGAGGGCGCTTTATTGTGACACTGCATGACCTTGCACGCGAATGGCATGCGAACCCAGCTGGAGATCGCAGGCCCGCATATCCAACCTCCTCCACCCCAGCCCCACCTCCCTTGAGGGACACAATATCCAAAAAACGAGATCAGAAACATTGGCTCGAGATCGGAAACATCCGGTAGAACTGAAACCTCTGGTGTATCCAACAAAATGACACAAAATATTTAAATGTCCTGGAATTGTCAAAAATACAAAAAATCATCACCTGAAAGAATTTTATAAACATTAAACCACGCACGAGTTAAAACTTTAAGGCAGTAATGAACTATTTCTTTTTAAATTTTGTAGATCAGGGTAGCGGAGGCTGAGGGCTTTCAAATTCTCAAAAAGTCTGGTTCTGATGAGGATTAGATTTTACTTTTTGAAGTTTGCTTGAATGCCGTACTTAAACTTAAGCTTACTTGTGTCCTAGGTATTCGGATTTGCAACGTCAAACATCATTATTATCATCACTATCATGGTTCGGAGAACAACCTTAGAAATTTATTTCACGCTGCAGTCCCTCCAGTCCATCCGTAATTCCTGGTTCTTGCAATAATTCGTGGTGACATCAACTTTAAAATTAATATAAAATTAATCGATTGTGTTGAGATAAACTGAATTACAATCTACGTGTTCAGCAAAAGAGTATAAATGTAGACGATATACATTGTCAACTGCACATACCACAGACGAAGTTGGCAAAAAGACAGGGAATAAAATCATTTGTATTAGTCTTCCCCATTTCTTTCCTTTTCTGACATAACCAGAAATTGCTAAGTATCTTCTGTACAGAACCTCGCCCGTTTTGTTTGCGGGGTTTTTTTGTTATTGTGTTTTTATTTGTTTAACTTTTCTTTTAAATGAAATGATAAAAAATTCAGTAATTTTTTAAAAATTTAGTGTTGAAATAGGCTACAAGGACACCATTTTTTAATTTCTCACAAAATGCCGGAGAGCAGTACATAAAGGAAGAGTACTCGGAAAAATGTAATTTCACCTAAGAGGAACAGCTTTAGAATTGCGGAGCCGATTCGCTCGGAAAAATTCAGACATAGGCCTACTTGTTGTATATCGTCTCTACATTCGACCATAATTTTCATTTTGAAGTAAATTAAATGAAAAGTGACCCATGCGGGACTCGAACCCACATCCACCGACTACATTTCGGATGCTCTACCAACTGAGCTAATGGATTGGTAGAGCATCTGAAATGTATTCAGTTGGTAGAGCATCTGAAATGTATTCAGTTGGTAGAGCATCCGAAATGTATTCGGGGGATGTGGGTTCGAGTCCCGCATGGGTCACTTTTCATTTCATTTACTGCAAAATAAAAATTCGTATAGTGGGGTGAGTCACAATTTCCAACCCAAATAATTTTCAATATACTACTGAGTGGAAATGTTTCTGAGTTTGAGAGTTTATTGGGTAATTAGGATATAGGGACGTAAACTTCCCATTGTGATAGTTTGATTAACAAATTCTTCGATTTCCAACACCTGAAAACATAATTTCTTGCAAGAAAACTGCCACCGTCATACTTATGTTCAAGTCTATCGGCTCATTATACTATCAATATTCGTGTAAAATTCGTGAAGACAAGGAAATGTAATTTTTGGCAGAAATATTTCATATTTCACTTTTCTTCGTCAGTGTCATAGTAAGGAAACTAAAAACATGCTAGTCTCTCATTTTAGGACATCAAGAGGATAACTATTCTTTCTGTTGAAGATACGAAATAAAAAGTGGCATGTACTTTATAGTTCTTAAAGCATCAAAAGGGGTGACAGTGAAACAAAATGATACTACTCATAATAAATTTGGTCAATTCTATCTACGTTTAGAATGCTGTCGGTTTCTATTTTTAAATATTGAAAGGAACATCTCAAACTAATCAAGATCTTCATATAAAATTAGGATTTTGACAGCTGAAAGGTAACTTCCTGATTTAAATGATTGTTTTAAATTCTCTATATCATGAGTTTTCTAACCTTTTAGTTCAAGGTGCGAGGTGGATTAATATTCCTTTATGCAGATTATATTCATTGGTATTCATATTTGTACTAATGATTACTATCAATGCGGAATGTTCATATGCCTCGCATCTTGCACTGCTTATACCTGACCAGTGCAATACGATAACCCCCCCTTGCTGTAAAGTACAGACAATCAAAGTACAGGTACTTGTAAATGTAACTTGAAATCCAGTCTGTTGCACGCAGATGATTTAGTTCTCATCTGCCGTTCTTTAGTGGAGGGCCTACACATTTCGGTTGATAATTATCAGTGTACAGACCCAAGAGGTTGTCCGAAAGACTAGTAAAAGCAGCCGATATCTCTCTTCATAGAAGTCTATTGCGGAATTTATCTCTTACTAAGCAATGTTAGAAAAAATTACACATCTGCAAGGAACAGACGTTTCACATTTTGCCGCATACTTTGATGAAGATAGAATAAACTCAAGCAGGTTTTCGGCATTCAGTATTTGGTTCGACGAAAAATGTCCAAAAACACTATTCGCGCTATTTATGCCGACGTCACACAATATGTATATCAGATAACAGATATACCGATTATCCCGCTGGAGTTAGACAGTGTCGCGTGATAAGCTATTTCCCATTTTTTTGTTTTTCATGAATTGACTCAAGATATACATAGGAGAGGTTACTATGTTGTGCTCTTTGCTGATACTATTTGAATGTTTATTGCAACAGGTTGACAATGTCGACGAACCTAAAAGAGACAAAATTTATTGTATTTTAAGATAGTAGTTCTCTTTCAATGGAGAAAGACTCAAAGTTGTGTTGCATTATAAATATTCAGATGTTATGTTTCCTAGTACAATGAAGTGGTCTGTTGCCATAAAAAGTCTAGAAAAACAAGCAAAAAATGTTATTTGGCATTAATAGAGCTGTTAAAAGGTTGATACTTTTTCCCCTAATGCACGTTTTAATATTTGACGTTATGGTGTTACCGATACTAAGATATGATTCTGAAGTGTTGAGTTACTCTTTAAATGAATATTTGGAGCGCGTGCGAAATATTCATGTTTAAAAAAACGTTTTAAATATATCTTATGATATTCCAATAAATTCACCTACAGATTAAAAGCCACTAAGTAACTTTCACATTTTCGCATGGAGAAAACACGAAACAATTATTGTGGTTCTAAAAATAAGTAGTGTTACTTTGAAAACAGAACGATGTTTCATAACAATGGATGACTTCCTCTTGGGTGATCATGTAAGTAATCATTTGTGCAACGTAACGCTTTCACCTTTCCAAGAATGATGACGTCATTTACTTTTGATACGTATCACAATGATGCAATAGCATTGTCATTCATATCATCGGGATCAGTGACGTCATCATTTCTATCCCGAAAAAGCAGGACCGTGACTAAAGTAGTGTTTGGATCAATTATATCAGAAGCTTAATAAATTATGCAAACAGAGAGCAGGGGACATCAAAGATAACAGCGTATGTAATCTAGATATTGTCTCCACTCTGAAGACATGCCTCTAGTAAATGGTCAATACTTTTTCAGCAGGTGTGACGTGAACAGCGAAAATATTCGGTGCTATTTTGGCGACAGAGAACAACACCAGCAGAGAGGTCACTACTCAGTTTTGCCGTTTTTTGATGACCGCCCATCCATTGTATCTTCGGACAGACGATGAAAATGCTATTTTTTCTCAAATTAGAAGCATTTCTAGAACTTTCGACGCCCTTGTCGTAAGGATTATCAGAAAAGTGGTATTTTTGATGGCCGTTTTCAACAATGTTTTACAACACATTCATTACAATTTTGCATTTTCCTCGTAATATCAAAAAATCAGTCGCTCTGACGACTACAATTACTTCGACAAATGAAAAACGCACCCAGACCCAAGCGGAAACTTCTGTGTGGTTTTACTTGGCCACGGCTTCCACGATTTTATCATTACTGTAATGATTTCTATCTTTGCAGGTAACCGACAATAATTCGCCAGTTATTTTAACGCATACCGCAAATTGTCAATAGGCAATGCTTCTTTGATGTCTGTCCTTGCTGAAAAGTTTATTCTTCTGTTGTATTTGACTTTCATCTAAAGAACAAGTAGTTCTAACCGGCGTAAATTAAGAACAACTTAGATGAAATAGAGACCAAAAATTCTGAAAGTAACCATATTGATTAAACAAAAAAATTTACATGTAAGTCCTTTCATCAAGCAATGTTTTCAGAAGCTGAATGTTTCAACCGTGTTAATTAATAACCAAATAATTGAAATTTCAGTTTTTAACTCTGTGTGACATAAGCGATGTATAGACAAAAGGAATTACATTATGTCTCAACGACTACCTCAGTTGTCTATATTTAATAGGATTTGTACCACAATTTTACAGTACGTCCGTAACACTGGGACACAGTACATAAATTATTCGATATCAAACATTTAGGTCTTAAATGAATAACAATTTATTTGAAGAAAAGAACTTGGGTTTTACAAAAGAAAAATAGTGTTGTGAGAAAGGAGCTGACGGAAGGGAAGAGGTACCGTGTAACACCTGTGAAAACATGCACTTACTAGTAGATTACAAGGACGCACAAGACAATGACCTCGAAGGTCATCTCATCAGAAAAATTCTGTCAATTATCATGATCTATAATTTTACTACACTCGTCCTATTATGTTATCAAAATTTCACGAAATAATCTGAATTCACAACGGAAATCAACATTTTAATATGCACATCTTGTGGAAATGGCAATTTCCGGTTGTGGACATTATTCCAATGGGAATAAAATCCATGAATTTATTTGTAAGTAGAGACAAAAAGACACCCTTAAATGTCAAACTTCTCAGAGGAAATGAGAAATTCTTCTGTTTGTTAACCAATCATGCATCAGCTGCGTGGTTTTGGATTCCGGGATAGATTGCTACAGTCTGCCTGCAAAGTGTTCGCTCATTGGTTATCTCGCCCGATGCGCATGAAGAGTTCGTGCGGGCGGACTACGGGCCCCAATTAAGCATAGCGCCCCCTAGTGGTAATGTTCGTTGGCTAGCTCTGTAAAATTAACTCAACTTTACTGTGTTTACGCTCAAAAACGCGCGACAGGAGGGATGACAAACAGATTTGGCGACACAAGCTAATTAGATCCTGTAAATATTCCTATTTTGGCGATGGTGCACCAACAAAGCAATATCTAAATGGTGCAGTCAAGTCGATCGATAATCTGTTTTGTGGAGTCGCATCGCTTGGTCAATAGATGTGACAATGACCGTGTTTTGCTCAATACTTCATGCACATAGCCAAACTGATGAATTTTTAATGAAATTTGTTATTGTACTTCATGAGGTGCGAAGTGGTTTTGTGTTAAAGCCCAGGCGGTCTATTTAAGTGGATAGGTCTCTTTTGTGTATTGAAAAATACCAAGCAAATGGGACGCGAAATGACAAATCGATTCTGTTTTGTTCATTTGTCATGGCGAGCAAAAGAAATTAAGGAATGTTCAGATGTTTTTTTGTTATTTCCGTTTTTTGGCGAAATGTGAATCATATCTCGTGTAACTCGTGCCCATTCATAAACAGTTGGTGAGAGTTGTTTTGAAATATGATCTCACAACAAAGAAATTATCTCGCGGAGTCCTGAAGCAGGTGCGGTCTCCGAGTTGCAGCTGTAACTTAATCTTCATATTACAGATATTAAAGAAGCTGATATATTAGTTCAGATAAGATAACTCAGACCTTGTAGCCGGTGAACGCGACAGAAACACTACCCATACCTTAGCTTTCAAATGATCTTTAAAGCTGATCGGCGATATTCTGATGCCATTTAATTAAAATAATACCAAGGATATTTTAATTAAATCATCTTATATATAAACATCTCACCATATCCAACATCCTCATATACCTATACAGAGCGTGCCAGGTGTTCTATTTGTGATACAACAAATGAGGTAATTTCGACCTGTTTTTACCTTTCTGACTAATTCGTATGGAATTTCTGGTCACCAGAAACGACGGGTTACATAAGGCGAAGGCCGAGGAAATCTTTCAAAGACTGAAATCCTACTATTTGTCGTAAAACAGATCAATACAGGAGACCGGGGATGTCCGATGATAGGGGACTAATAACACACCAACAATTAGATGAAAATGGACAGGAGGTGTTGGTCAGATTTACAAGAGCGCGAATTATCTTCGTTCTCTGCTGTTTCACTTTATTTCATCAACTCTTCGTAGACTTTCTATACCCTGCAAGTTTGGTCTAAATCGTGCATTAAAAAAGTCATCTTTTGTCTCATGATCTGTCCATCTCGGCGTACATACTTTGCGTTTGGTCAGTCTCTGTTCTCTCAAAGTATATTCGCTATCCTCACTTTTACTGTGGTTTTACGACTTATCCGGACACCAAACTTGCTAATTACCCAGCAACTTCGCTGATGATATTGAGACTTTGATCAGTAATTACCAAAGCACTTTGGTAATTCACCTCAAACTTGATACTTGATCTGGCTGCAGTAACTCCATGGGTGGCAAAGTGTAAACACAGCCGCCGACATCTCAGTGCATACAGTGATAGCATAAACCAATTTGAGACATGAGTTTGCACTCAAAGTTTTCAACAGTGTACCCATACAAAAAATTGCTGAACAAAGTGATGAAAATGGCACAGGACAAATACAACTTGCATTGCAGTAAACCTGCCCACTGCACCAAAAGATATCTGTATTTCTGCATTCCTGGATCACATTTATGCTGATAGACAACCATTGCCAAAAGGCAGCAAAACTCAGCAACGATTCCGAGCTAAACTGACACAGTATTTCATATCCCTGCACCAAATGAAATTGAAAACACGATCACATCATTGGCATTTGGTAAAATTTTCACATGAATCATATCTTGAAATAAAAAAAAGTGAAACAAAGACGTCTTGTACTTTGCCGATCAACAGCACAGTGTGAACTGTGAAGTGGCATCTGCATTGCCTGCACGTAAAAGCAACTCAGTGTACTCAGTATCAAATGGTCTGCATCTTATGAAAACAACAACTGGCAGTGAAAGTTGTAATAGTCACCGGTAAAAACTCTTCACAGATGAAAGGATAATTGCTTCAAATGAATGAAACTGCAGGTTTTAGAGGAGGAAAACCAATGGCGGATGCGTGGAGTGGGACTATTCTATTTAGGTGACGGAGACGGAGGGTCATAGGATTAAATAAACTGGATAATGTAGGATTTTCCTCACAATGCTGTAACAGGAATTCCAATGTCAGCTTGTTTTAACGTTAGTAATAGTTTTTCTGCTCTGAAAAGTAATTTAACAAACTCTAACGACCCATTATACTCTCCTAACCTCTCCGTAGTTGAGTTTTACATGTAACATGGATGAACAGCACACATGTACATATGTTGGTTTTACTGAGGAATGCTGTTCAGTGGAATGCCAACCCCTGGTCACAAATTAGTTTATGGCACTAGTATGATACTTATCAGTGACTTTGTATACACATTGTGTACCCCATGGAGCACTCATGCAGCCAGATCAAGTATCAAGTTTGAGGTGAATTACCAAAGTGCTTTGGTAATTACCGATCAAAGTCTCAATATCGTCAGTGAAGTTGCTGGTAATTAGCAAGTTTGGTGTCCGGATAAGTCGTAAAATCACAGTAATAATTGGCGGAAGGCTTCCGGCGTCTCTCCCCATTGGAAAATTGACTTTGCGAGGTTAGCTTTTGTGCGTGTCAACGTAAAGAGTCATTAACGCCGAGAAAGTCAAAGACGAACGATGTAATGATGGGATCCGCTCGGAAAGGTGGCACGGAGATTCATCCGCACTAATAGGCTGGTCTGGCGCCGGCACTGATGGCTTCATCCATTGTGGACATCGTCGCCAGATATTATCCCCAGGCCTTTGTTGAAAGGCTCGGTGTGCATAGATGGGTGCAATTAAACGTAGTCCGTCGACTCCCCAAGAATTTAGGAAAGGGGGCCCGGCTTTTTACAGACAAATCAATGAAAGTGGCAGAAGTAAAATTTTAATCCCTCGCCCATTCTCTGCGAGAAAGACCCCTGCCAGCTTGTCTCTAAACACCGAATTCAACCCCTTTGAAAGATGCTTTGTGTCGCTAATGAGGTAGTTGAGGACGCCCTAATTAGCTTTACTGTCTCGGTAATTTCAAATCCTAGGTTTCGGTATTTATGGCCCAGATGAACAAAATATATGAAGAGTAAGACCCGATATAAACGTTGTTGATGGGAGAATCGATAGCAAAACGGTTGTAGTCGCGTTTTGAAAGCGCTATTGATGATATTGCGTTAAAATGCATGATATTTAAGACTATCATACTTCATTGAAGTAAAGTTCATAGCTATATAGCAAGGAGGATTTGATTGCAAATGGCTCTTCACATAAGCCATCCCTGAGATAAATTTTCTTTCAAGGCGTACATTGAAGGCTATTCCAATCCCGTACCGAGTTGAACAGGGGTCCGTCATTAACTGGCCAATTAGAATACATAAACCGACCATAATGAGGCGGCACCGAATAATTCGTTGGAGGACTCAGAGAGACAACCCCGCTGACGTCATTTTAATTTGGCGACAGATTTCCATATTTAATGGCTCGTTAAGAAGAGCCTCTCTGGCCGTTATGCGGCTTATGTAAACTGAGATAAGACTGATAACTG